>NC_035169.2:18276897-18585943 GCF_001659605.2 Manihot esculenta | reverse complement strand
CATAACCCCTTCTGAACCTCTAAAAACAATCACACAAAGCATGCAAAAGAAGGCTGGACAGAACACATTCAGCGGCAGGTTCGGCGGCCGAATGTCCTGAACAGAGCCGAAACTCAAGTACCTTCGGCGGCCGAATATCCTCTTTCGGCGGCCGAACCCTTTCGGGGGCTACTTTCGGAGGCCGAAACCCCTAAACAGAGCCGAACCTCAAGGCACTCAGGGGCAAGCTGTGGCAGCCTAAGCCACCATGCAAGGGGTTCGGCGGCCGAATCCTTCTTCGGCTGCCGAACCTGAGTTCTTTAAGAACTCAGCTTCTTCCGCAACCTAGCTCCTCCATCTTTTCCCCCTCTCTAAACATGCATAACTCAACTCCTCAACTTGCACATACTTTGGTACATGCACAAAGGGGTCCAAAACTACCTACCAACCCCAACAATCAACACACATAACACATAATCATGCATAAAACATAAAACATCACAACTAAACCTATAAACATAACTCTACCCTTCACCTCTTAAACAGCTATTAGAAATCATTAAAACAAGTATAAAGACTTCCCTTACCTCCTGAAATCAGAAGAGGAACAACCAAACTCAGCAACTCCTCCGCCAAAGCTTCAAACCCTCACAACTCTTCTTTTCTCTCAAAACGTTCAAAATCTTTTGCAAATGATCAACCCTCTGCATAAGCTGATTAAAAGCTTGCAGATGAGTCAGGAGAAACGTGGCCTAACCTCTGGTCATGATCTGGAGGTGAACACCTGGCCAAATCACGGACTGAAGAGCGTGCACAGCTAACCGACCATCCCAGTTTCGGCTGCCGAAACTGCATGCAAAATCATGCAACTTTCGGGGGCCGAACATAAACTTCGGGGGCCGAACATTGGGCACTTTCGGCGGCCGAACTTAACATTCGGGGGCCGAACATGACAGAAACTCCTTTGGCCATTTCTCCCTAAAACTCAACTATTTCCTAATCAAACCGTTAAAATACTTTAAAACAGTTTAGAAAACCTTCACCCTATCCTCAGGAAACCTCTGACATCCTTGAATCCCATCGGACGGTAAGAATTCCGATGCCGGGTTTAGCCGGGTATTACACAAACATTCAGTGATATCTAAACTATCAACAGGTTATGTTTGACCAGTTTGTTTGGACAAACAATTTTCTGGCTATTTTTCTTCAGCAGCTTGTTCTTGTACTTGTGAACTTTCATCATCAGCCTTGGTATCTTGAAGCTCTTCCTCACTTTTTAACATGATTCCATTCATTGAGGTGGCCATTTGATCCACCTGCTGTTGGAGACTTTGCACAGAATTTACTAATGTCTATATCATCTGCTCAAGGTGCATGTTGGAACTTGGAGGTGCTGCTTAGGCTTGGTTTCTTTGATAGTTCTGGTAGTTGCTAGCCCTAGCATAGCCGTAGTTCGGATGGTCTCCCCAACCTGGATTGTAAGTGTTAATGTAACGACCCCAAAATGGACCGTCACCGGCGCTAGGATTCAGGTCGGCTTAAGGCCGCCAGAACCCGTAGCAAGCCTGCTATACTCTCTGTGTACCTGTAAATCTCATACATGATCATACATTTTCTGTGAAAATAAAAACTCTTTTCTCTGTACCAAGGCTTAACCTATGCATGCACTATCTCTGTACTCTGTACTCTGTACTCTGTACCCCTGACTAGAGCTTGCTCTAGATGGGTTAACTCATACCTGTTAAGCCTGGTTTTTCACATACTCTGTAAAACATATACATATATACAGATCATGTACGCAACAAAAGATTTACAACACATACATCACTAAGTCAAGCACAATTCTAACTTTATACACAACTGTTACATCTCTTTAATAGTACATGTCCACTATATTCTATTACACAACTCTTCTCTTTTCCTGAACTCTGCTGGACTTCCCCTGTACACTATACACTGAAAACTGAACCTGCAAAACTGGGGTTAAGGGAGTGGGATGAGCTCTATAGCCCAGTGAGTAGAACAGTAAAAATAAGTCATTAAAACATGATCTTATGAAATGCATCACATCACAGTCAATCCACACCAAGGGTAAACCTGTCACCAAATAGCCTCAGTATCTCTGCCGTGCTAGGGCGTAGAATCGAGCACCTGGTCTTCCTGTCTCATATATGTATATGTGTATATAACACCTGTACTTACCGTTTGCCAGGGCGTAGTCAAAGGCTCCTGGACTTTACTATACCTGCTAGGGCGTAGTCAAAGGCTCCTGGTCTTTCTATGCCAGGGCGTAGTCAAAGGCTCCTGGTCTTACTCAGAAACTCATTTGGATCATTCAGCATTTACCCACACCAACAGATAATTATGCAATGCAACATATTCGTGGGTTCTAATGCAAGCAACCTAGTGCATAACCATGATGCATGTAATATGCTAAAAGCATTCAATTTCTCAATTAAAAGTATTAAGTTTAGTTCCACTCACCTCTGGCTATATGAACTGACTGACTCTGCAGGCTTTGTAAACTCTGGAGCAGTACTCACTGCTGCTCTCTCTGGTGCCTTTGGTCTGTGTAAGCACAGAAAGACTCAAATGAGGGACCAAACTAACTTAAGAATACCTCTATTAAACTCCCCAAGAATCCCCTTAAACTCACTCTAAAACTCATGCAAAGCGTGCAAAAGAAAAGCTGGACAGAACACTTTCGGCGGCAGGTTCGGCGGCCAAAAGTCCTCTCCAGAGACGAAACTCATGCACCTTCGGCGGCCGAATCTCAACTTTCGACAGCCAAACCCTTTCGGGGGCAAGTTTCGGGGGCTGAAAGGCACTCCAGAGATGAAAGTCACTAACCTTCGGCGACCGAACTTCCCTCCAGAGCCGAAAGTCCAAAAGCTCAGGGGCAAGCTTGGGCAGCCGAAGTCACCTCCTCTCACCTCCTCAGGGGTTCGGAGGCCGAATGCTCCTTCGGCTGCCGAACCTGAGTTCATCAGCAGGGTAGAAACTTGCCCTGCCTCTCGCCAAATGCACAAAACTCCTCCAAACTCAAGCACCTCACTTCCTCAACTTGCATACACCTAAGTATATGCTCAAAGGGGTCAAAAACTACCTAAGAACCCCAACAACACAAAACACATAACACATAAACAAGCTTTTCTCACAAAATCATAAAAAACTCTTCTTTTAACCTATTCATGCAACTCTCTCCCCAAACCCCATAAATTTTCCATAAAACATAAAAACAAGCTCAGAATCTTCACTTACCTCTTAAAATCAAGTAGATGAATGATCCTAACGTGGAGTTTTGAAGCAACTCTCCTTCAAACTCTCCAAAATTCACAACTTTGTGTTTAAAGCTCAAAACCTTCAAAATAACATAAAACTCAATCAAATCTTTGCAAACTTGGATGAAAACATGAAATAATGCTCAAAAAGGACAGAGTCTCACCTCAGCAAGTGAAAGAAACGGCGAAGCTTATCCTTTCAACCGACTGAGGGCCGTTTTATAGGTGGCTGGCCAGACCACCTTCGGCGGCCAAACGTGAAACCGAAAGCCATGCATGTTCGGCGGCCGAATGTCACCTTCGGCGGCCGAACCTGACTTTTCTGCCTTGGTTCATTTCTCTTTAAAACTCATTGCATTTTCATTGTAAAACATTAAAACATTCCATATTACTTCAGAAAAATATAAATCTTACCCTTCTAGAGAATTCCGACATCCCGGATTCCACCGGACGATAGGAATTCCGATGTCGGACTCTAGCCGGGTATTACATTCTCCCCCTTAAGAACATTCGTCCTCGGATGTTCCTAAAACAAACAAACAAACACATAAAACGGAGGAAGCGAACCTCAAAACAGATATGGATATTGCTGGAGCATAGATTCTCGCGTCTCCCAGGTACACTCTTCGAGATTATGGTGGTTCCACGGAACTTTCACCATCGAAATCTCTTTGTTCCTTAGCTGTCTGATCTGCGTGTCAAGAATCCGCACTGGCTGCTCTACGTAAGTGAGATCCCCAAGAATCTCCACATCAGACTCACTAACAATCTGACCTGGATCTGACACAAACTTCCGTAGCATAGAAACATGAAATACCGGGTGAATTCTCTCCATAGAAGTAGGTAAATCCAGCTTATATGATACATTTCCGATCCTCTGTAAAATCTCAAAGGGTCCAACGTACCGTGGAGCTAACTTACCCTTCTTCCCAAAACGAACCACTCCTTTCATTGGAGACACTTTCAGCAATACCCAATCTCCCTCCTGAAACTCTAACAGTTTCCTGCGAATATCTGCATAGCTTTTCTGTCTACTCTGTGTTGTTCTGATCCTCTCTCTGATCACAGGCATGGTTCTACTGGTAATCTCTACTAACTCTGGCCCTGCAAGAGCCTTCTCTCCTACCTCTTCCTAGCAAACAGGTGATCTGCATTTCCTCCCATACAATGCTTCATAAGGTGTAACGACCCGGAAACCGGACCGCTATTGGCGCTAGGATCCAGATCGGCTTAAGGCCGCCGAAACCCGTAGCAAGCCTGACATATAACCTGTAAACCTGTATAATCCCATACATGATCAACAACATACATCAAAATTTAAAACTTTTCTTTTCATTCATACACCAAACTCAACCTGTGCATGCACTATACATAACATAAACATAACATTGATCCCTCTGTGGGATCTCATCAGTACCCCAAAGGGTGGCATAACCTGTGTTGAGTTGGTTTACATAGACATCATAAAACATCTAAGATCATGTATTAAAAAGGGATAACAACATTCTATGGTCAAGCACACCTCTAACATCCATAACATCATCTCATTACACATCTATACTGTACTTTTACATTACATCATAAACATTTGTCATGTCCACACTAGCTATTACATAACTAAGACTTCATTACTCTATCCGGACTCCTGCTCTATCCTGTACCTGCAAGCCTGGGGGTAAAGGGAGAGGGGTGAGCTAAAAGCCCAGTGAGTAGAACTATAAAAACATATTAACACCATGCTCCAATGAAATGCATCATAACACAGACAATTCACATAAGGGTTGGGTGAACTTGTCACCTATTAGTCCCAGCTATCTCTGTGCTAGGCCGTAGCATGGGGTCCTGGTCTTCCTGTCATATCATACATTACTTACCATTGCCCCAGGGCCTCCTTTGGGCTCCTGGTCTTCGAGTCCCATAACCGTGCCAGGCCGTAGAATGGGGTCCTGGTCTTCCTGCCAGGGACTAATTAGGTCATCCAGTATTCACCCACATCAACAACAAAGGGTGCAATGCGGCATATTCGTGAAATCTAATGCAATCATCCTATTGCATAATCATGATGCATGAAATATGATAAAACATTTAATTTCTCAATTTAAAAGATTTAGTTCCACTCACCTCTGGCTGACTCTGACAATACTGAAGCAGCTGAACTCACTGCTGGGGTACTCGGTTCCTCGGGTCCGAACCTACACAGGTGGACTCAAATGAGGGACCAAACATACAAGAACATGACTCTAAAATACTCTCCAAAAATCCCCCTAAAACACCTTAAAACATCATGGAAAAACATGCAAAGGAGGGCTGCACAGGGCACTTTCGGCGGCACCTTCGGCGGCCGAAAGTCCCTCCAGAGCCGAAAGTCAGGCAGGTTCGGCAGCACCTTCGGCGGCCGAAACTCCCAGACAGAGGCGAAACTCATGCATGTTCGGCGGCACTTTCGGCGGCCGAACCTCCCAGACAGAGACGAAAGTCCTCTTTCGGGGGCAGGCTTCATCAGCCGAAAGGCCTGCCTTCCAGCCATGTTCGGCGGCCGAAAGTCCTTCGGCTGCCGAACCTGGTTTCTGCCGAAGGGCAGAAACTTCAACTCCTCATGCACAATTGCCTCCCAAACCTTCCAAACATGGATCAAACCTATTCTACAACACACATACATAAGCATACATGTTCCTAGGGGCCTCAAACCATCATAAACCCCATCTACAACACATCAAGCATCCACATTGTTCATGAACACACATTAAACCCATAAACTCCAAAAACATATCCATAACCTATCATGCATTTCTAACCCAGAGATCTACTTAAAACTTACTTAAAACATGCAATGAGCTTAAGATCGGCTCTTACCTCTTGAAGATCGAGAGAGAGAGATGACCTAAACTCAAAGATGGGAGGGGTTGAGTTTCCTTGAACCTCAAAGCTCCAAAACTTTGCTCAAAAGCTCAAAATCTTCAAAACAAAGTTAAAACTAATGAAAATCTTGAAAGATCTGAAGGAAGAAACTCAAGATTGGTGAGGAATGGCGGAAGGGCTCACCTTGGCCAAAAATGGGGAGAAAGCTCGCCCATTTCGGCTAAGGGACTCCTTTATAGTGGCTGGCCAGGCCATATTCGGGAGCCGAACGTGCCTCCGCAACACATGCAAGTTCGGCGGCCGAACCTGGACTTCCCTCACTTATGCCTTCGGGGGCCTAAGGCTCTCCCGAAGTGCATGCATGTTCGGCGGCCGAACTTGGGTTTCGGCGGCCGAACCTGGGTTTTCTTCCAAGGTTGTTTTCATGCAAAAACTCATTTCCATCTTGCTTAAAACCATAAAACACATTAAAACATTTTATGAAAATATGGTTTTACCCTTCTAGAGGTCTCCAACATCCGAAGTTCCACCGGACGTGTAACGACCCGAAAATCGGACCGCTATCGGCGCTAGAATCCAAGTCGGCTTAAGGCCGCCGGGACCCGTAGCAAGCCTGACATGCAACCTGTAAACCTGTTTGATCCCATAAATGATCAACAAACATACATAAAAATTAAAACTTTTCTTTTCATCATCTTACAAATTATCATGTCCACTTTCTATCTATTACAAATACATGACTTTACTCTTCTTGACTTCTCTGTCTAGCCCGTACCTGTAATCCTGGGGGATTAGGAAAAAGGGGTGAGCTACTAGAGCCCAGTGAGCAGAATAATAAAAACATTTAAATCATATGTCATAATGAAATGCAACACGCCACAACAAAATCACATCTCGGATGGTATTGTCACCAATAGTCCTCTACATAGTCCAACTGTGCCGGGACGTAGAATGGGTACAACCGGTCTTTCTCTTAACATAACATATCATACAGTCCAACTGTACCAGGGACGTAGAATGGGTACAACCTGGACTTTCTCTTACATCGTGCCAGGGACGTAGAATGGGTACAACCTGGACTTCCATACCATATCATGCCGTAACATCATCATATCATATGAGGACTAAAGTATCATCCAGTGACCAATCCACATCAACATCATAAATGCAATGCAACATATTCGTGAATTCTAATGCAAACAACCTAACTCATCACATGGCATTTATGATGCATGAACATGCTCAAAACTTGTAATTTATTTGCTTTAAATCATAAAGGTTTATTCTACTCACCTCTGGCTAGCTCTGACAATGACTGAAGCAGCTGACTCACTACTAGGGTCCTCGGTTCCTCGGGTCCGAACCTACACAGGTGGACTCAAATGAGGGACCAAACAACTAGAACATAACTCTGAAAACATCCCCCAAAAACCCCCTAAAACACCTCAAAACAATCATGCAAAAACATGCAAAGGAAGGCTGGACAGGGCACTTTCGGCCGCAGGTTCAGCGGCCGAAAGTCCCTCCAGGGCTGAAAGTCAGGCAGGTTCGGCGGCACCTTCGGCGGCCGAAACTCCCAGACAGAGGCGAAACTCATGCATGTTCGGCGGCACTTTCGGCGGTCGAAAGTCCCAGACAGAGATGAAAGTCTCCTTTCGGGGGCAGGCTTCGGCAGCCGAAAGGCTTGCCTCCCCAGCCATGTTCGGCGGCCGAAAGTCCTTTGGCTGCCGAACCTGGTTTCTGCCAAAGGGCAGAAACTTGGCTCCTCTATGCACATTTGCCTCAACCTCAAACCATCATGCATTTAGCTCAACCAAAACATGCATACAAGTTCCTAGGGGTCTCAAACTACCCTAAACCCCAACTATAACACATCAAACAACACATTTACAAGCCACATTGTTCATAAACTCAAAAATCACCAAAACTTGCTAAAAACCTACACATGCATTTCTACCTCAAAGATCTTACTAAAACTTGTCTAAAACATGAAAAGGATTCAAGATCGGCCTTTACCTCTTGAAGATCGAGGGAGAGACGACCTAAACTCGGAGTTGGGAGAGATTTAACTTCCTTGGTCTCCAAGCTCAAAACTTGTTCAAATCTCTTCAAAATGACATAAACCTTGTTAAAACATGAAGGATCGAAGGAAAATCATCAAAAACGAACCATGGAGGAGCAAGAACTCACCGTGGCCGAAAATGGGGAGAAAACTCGCCCGTTTCGGCCATGGAGCTCTTATATAGGGGCTGGCCAGTTCACGTTCGGGGGCCGAACGTGCCCCCACATCTCATGCATGTTCGGCGGCCGAACATGGGGTTCGGCGGCCGAACCTTTGGCTCTTTCAAACAAGACTTTCGGAGGCCAAAAGCGCTCCCAAAACCTATCCATGTTCGGCGGCCGAACATGACTTTCGGCGGCCGAACCTGGTAAAGGTTCCATGGTCTTTTTCATTTAAAAACTCAAATTCATCCTTACTTAAAAATCATTAAAACATGAAAACATTTTGTGAAAACATGATTTTACCCTTCTAGAGGTCTCCGACATTCGAGATTCCACCGGACGGTAGGAATTTCGATACTGGAGTCTAGCCGGGTATTACAGGACGGTAGGAATTCTGATACCGGAGTCTAGCCGGGTATTACATTCTCTCCCCCTTAAGAACATTCGTCCCCGAATGTTCCACAACTAGCACATGCAAAGCACACAACATAACATACACATAAAACACATAAAGCTAACCTTAGAAAAGATAAGGGTACTGCTGTAGCATGGACTCCCGTGTCTCCCAGGTGCATTCTTCCATATTGTGGTGGTTCCACAAGACTTTCACCATCGGGATTTCCTTGTTCCTTAGCTTTCTGATCTGAGTGTCTAGGATCCGTACTGGCTGCTCCACGTAGGTGAGATCCTCTTGGATCTCCACATCAGGCTCACTAAGAACCTTGCCCGGATCTGACACGAACTTCCTCAACATAGAAACATGGAAAACCGGATGGATTCTCTCCATTGAAGCAGGTAAATCCAGCTTGTACGATACATTCCCAATCTTCTGCAAGATCTCAAAGGGTCCGATGTACCGTGGAGCCAGCTTACCTTTCTTCCCGAACCGAACCACTCCTTTCATTGGAGACACCTTAAGCAATACCAGATCCCCCTCCTGGAACTCTACTTGCCTTCTGCGGATGTCTGCATAACTCTTCTGTCTGCTTGCAGCAGTCTTGATTCTTTCTCTAATTAAGGGTACCACCCTGCTGGTGATCTCTACTAACTCAGGCCCTGCCAAGGCCTTCTCTCCAACTTCTTCCCAGCAAACAGGTGATCTGCACTTCCTCCCATATAAAGCTTCATATGGAGCCATCCCGATGCTAGCATGATGGCTGTTATTGTAGGCAAACTCCACCAAAGGCAGATGCTGCCTCCAAGAACCGCCAAAGTCCAGCACACACATTCTAAGCATATCCTCTATTGTCTGGATGGTCCTCTCCGACTGTCCGTCCGTCTGTGGATGGAAAGCAGTGCTAAAATCTAATCTGGTACCCATGGCATCTTGCAGACTCCGCCAAAACCTGAAGGTGAACTGGGGTCCTCTATCGGACACTATTGAAACAGGGACCCCATGCAGTCTGACGATCTCATAAACATACAACTGTGCCAACTTGTCCACAGAATAGCCACTCCTGACAGGGATGAAGTGAGCAGATTTGGTGAGTCTGTCCACAATCACCCATATGGAGTCCAATCTGTTGGACATCGCCGGTAACCCCACTACGAAGTCCATAGCTATATTCTCCCATTTCCACTCTGGAATAGGTAGCGGGTTAAGCATTCCAGCCGGCTTCTGATGTTCCAGCTTCACCCTATGACACACTTCGCAGGCTGACACAATCTGCGCCACTTCTCTCTTCATAGCTAGCCACCAATAAACTTTCTTCAGATCCTGATACATCTTGGTGGCTCCGGGGTGAACGCTGTATCTTGCATTATGAGCCTCTCTCATAATGTCTCCTTTTAGCTCTATGTCATCTGGTACACAAAGTCGACTCCCATAGCGGAGGATCCCCTTGCTGTCAAATCTGAACTCACTGTCCTTGCCTGACTGAACAGTCCTGGCAATCTTCACTAATTCTGGGTCCTCATGCTGTTTCTGAGCCACCTGCTCCAGAAACACGGGTGTCACTCTCATCTGAGCAACTAAAGCACCTGTACCAGACAACTCCAATTGTAGACCTTCCTCAATGAGCTTGTAAAACTCTTTCACCACTGGTCTCGTCTCAGCCGTGATGTGGGATAGACTGCCTAGTGACTTCCGGCTTAGGGCGTCTGCCATAACATTCGCCTTACCCGGATGATACTGAATCTTGCAATCATAATCACTTAGCAGTTTTACCCATCTCCTCTGTCTCAAGTTCAAATCTCTTTGACTCAGGATGTACTGCAGGCTTTTATGATCTGTGAAGATCTCACATTTTACCCCGTAGAGGTAGTGCCTCCACATCTTGAGTGCAAAGATTACTACTGCCATTTCCAGGTCATGTGTGGGATAATTCAACTCATGCTTCTTTAGCTGCCTAGAAGCATAAGCAATCACCCTTTCATTCTGCATTAGCACACAACCCAGACCCACTCGGGATGCATCACAAAACACTGTGAAGTCCTCATTGCTAGCTGGCAGAGCTAACACTGGTGCTGAAGTCAACCTCTTCTTAAGCTCTTCAAAACTTTCTTCGCACTGGTCGGTCCACACAAACTTCTGATTCTTCCTGGTTAACCTGGTCAGAGGAGTTGCAATCTTTGAGAAGTCCTGAACGAACCTCCTGTAGTAACCTGCCAAACCCAAGAAACTTCTGACCTCTGACACTGAAGTGGGTCTAGGCCAGTTAGCCACAGCTTCTATCTTCTTGGGGTCTACCTCTATTCCATTTTCTGACACCACATGCCCCAAGAATGAAATGCTCCTCAGCCAGAACTCACACTTGGAGAACTTGGCATACAAGCCATGCTCCCTCAAGGTCTGTAGAACCAACCTTAGATGATGGGCATGCTCCTCTGCATTCCTGGAATACACTAAGATATCATCTATGAAGACAATAACGAAGTGATCCAGGTATTGGCTAAACACTCTGTTCATGAGATCCATGAATGCTGCAGGGGCGTTGGTTAACCCGAACGACATCACAAGGAACTCAAAATGCCCATATCTGGTCCTAAAAGCTGTCTTTGGCACATCCTCCTCTCTGATCCTTAGCTGGTGATACCCGGACCTCAGATCTATTTTAGAGAAACAACCCGCTCCTGCTAGCTGGTCGAATAGATCATCGATCGTTGGCAAAGGGTACCTGTTTTTGGTAGTGACTTTGTTCAACTGCCTGTAGTCGATGCAAAGTCTGAGGGATCCATCCTTCTTCCTTACAAACAAAACTGGAGCACCCCAGGGTGAGGTACTCGGTCGGATGAAGCCCTTGTCTACTAGCTCCTGTAACTGCTCCTTTAACTCTTTCAATTCTGCTGGCGCCATCCTGTAAGGAGGGATAGAGATCGGTCGGGTTCCAGGCATCAGTTCTATCTCGAACTCTATCTCCCTAGCAGGTGGTAAACTTGGCAGCTCGTCTGGGAACACATCTAAGAACTCACTAACCACTGGCACCGAGGCGGGCTCTCTAACCTGACTGCTAAGCTCTCTCACATGAGCCAAATATCCCTGACATCCCCTCCTAAGCAATCTGCGAGCCTGAAGGGCTGATATCAGACCTCTAGGTGTACCCCTCCTGTCTCCCCTGAAGACGACCTCTGACCCATCCTGACCTCTGAACCTGACTACCTTGTCCCTGCAGTCCAAGGTAGCACCATGGGTAGATAACCAGTCCATCCCTAGAATGACGTCAAAGTCTATCAAATCTAGAACCACCAGGTCGGCGGACAAGCATCTTCCCTCAACAAACACAAGACTACACTGGCAGACTGACTCTGCCACTGATGGTCACACTTGGGTCCACTGACCCAGAGAGGACACTCTAACCCAGAGATCATTAGACCCAACCTCTCCACGGCTCTCGGAGCAATAAAAGAATGAGATGCACCAGGGTCCATCAAGGCATAAACATCTGAACAACCAATGACTATGTTACCTGCCACCACGGTGTTAGATGCATCTGCCTCCTACTGAGTCATTGTGAAGATCCGTGCTGGAGCTGATGGACCTTCACCTCTAAAACTCGCTGAAGAAAAGGCTGCCCCTCTCCCTCTGCCTCTGCCACTGGCCTGAGTCGTGGCTGGAGCTGCTGGCTGTGCTACACTACCTGAAGCTGTCTGCTGGGACTGAGCCATCGGGACTACTCTTGGACATTCTCGAGCCATATGTCCTTCCTGACCACATCTGAAACAGGCTGTCGTCCCAAACCAACATACTCCCCTATGCGGCCTACCACACCTTACACAAACTGCATTATCAGCACCAGAGCTTGAGCCACTCCCAAATCCCAGACTGGACTTAACTTTACTCCAGAACTTGTTCTTCTTACCCTTGGCTTTACTCCATCTCTTACTGTCTGAAGCTGCTGCACTCAAGGTAGAGGGATCTAACCTTCCCCCACCTGGAGTTTTTGAACCAGAAGACTGTGCCACCGTCTGCTTAACTGTCCCCTGAATGATGGCACTGGCCTCTATTTTCCTGGCCATATCTACTATGGCATGGAAGCTCTCTCTGTCCACTGACTGAATCAAGGAGGAATACCTGGAATGAAGTTTCATAACATACCTCCTTGACTTCTTCGAATCTGTATCCAGACTCTGCCCAGCGAAAGGCAACAGCTCCAAGAATCTATCGGTGTACTCCTCTACACTCATTTCATCTGTCTGCCACAACTGCTCAAACTCTATCATCTTCAGCTCCCTTGAACTATCGGGAAAAGCCCATCCTACAAACTCGTTTGCAAACTCTTCCCAAGACATGCTGTCCACCCTCAGATTCACATAATTCTTAAACCACTCATGGGCCTTCTTGCATTTTAATGTGAACCCAGCCATCTGGATGGCTCTACTGTCATCCACCCCTAACTCCTCTGTAATTGTCTTGACCCTCTTAAGATACACAAACGGGTCACCACCTGATTCAAACTGGGGAGCACCCAGCTTCATATATTCAGTCATCTTGACCTTGCTCCCACTAGATGAGCTAGGCCTAGGTAATTGAGTTTCTGGAACTGGGGTTTCTGCTGATGGTGGAGGATGTGCAACATTTTCTGTGGTAGGGTTTGCTGGATTTGGATAGTAGGGCGGGGGTGGATACATCGGGTACTGTGAGTATGGTGGGTAGTAAGGTGGGTAGGGCATGTGTGTGGGATAAGGGGTAAAGCTAGGGTAATCCGATGTACCTCCCATCGAATACCCGGGATGTTGTGAGAAGTGTGGGTAGTGGGGTGGCTGAACAAATCCCGAGGCCTGAGTGCCTCCTTGGGACTCTCCCATACCTTCTTCTGACATGCTAACTCCCAGACTGCCATCCCTCCTCTGCTCTACCTCCATATCATTCCTCATATCCTCTGACATTCCTCCCTAAACTGTTCCCCTTACTGATCTGCTTCTACCCAGATCCAGAGACCTTATAGGGTCTCTTGCTGCTCTTTCTCTGTTAGACCTACTAGACATTGCCCTAGGCAATGTAGGAGGATGGGCGCTCATGCCCTCATCCTCAGGTGGCACTCCAGTCAATTGTGCAGATCGACGAGTTCCTCTCATCCTGTTTTCTGAAAAACAACACATAACAAGCAAACATTAGCATCATATGGTTCATGTGGGCACTCATGAACCCCTCATCATATACATCACATATCATAGCATATCATTAATGCACATGCATATTATCATGGCATTTCACATCATCATACAAGGCAGGACTCCACATCCTATCCTAGTGGACATGATCTTTCCTATTGTGCTTCACCTTCTATAACATTTATGAGCCCGACACTCTAGGTCCGACCATATGAACCTAGGGCTCTGATACCACTCTGTAACGACCCGGAAACCGGACCGCTACCGGCGCTAGGATCCAGATCGGCTTAAGGCCGCCGGGACCCGTAGCAAGCCTGACATATAACCTGTAAACCTGTATAATCCCATACATGATCAACAACATACATCAAAATTTAAAACTTTTCTTTTCATTCATACACCAAACTCAACCTGTGCATGCACTATACATAACATAAACATAACATTGATCCCTCTGTGGGATCTCATCAGTACCCCAAAGGGTGGCATAACCTGTGTTGAGTTGGTTTACATAGACATCATAAAACATCTAAGATCATGTATTAAAAAGGGATAACAACATTCTATGGTCAAGCACACCTCTAACATCCATAACATCATCTCATTACATATCTATACTGTACTTTTACATTACATCATAAACATTTGTCATGTCCACACTAGCTATTACATAACTAAGACTTCATTACTCTATCCGGACTCCTGCTCTATCCTGTACCTGCAAGCCTGGGGGTAAAGGGAGAGGGGTGAGCTAAAAGCCCAGTGAGTAGAACTATAAAAACATATTAACACCATGCTCCAATGAAATGCATCATAACACAGACAATTCACATAAGGGTTAGGTGAACTTGTCACCAATTAGTCCCAACTATCTCTGTGCCAGGCCGTAGCATGGGGTTCTGGTCTTCCTGTCATATCATACATTACTTACCATTGCCCCAGGGCCTCCTCTGGGCTCCTGGTCTTCGAGTCCCATAACCGTGCCAGGCTGTAGAATGGGGTCCTGGTCTTTCCTTACTCTGTGCCAGGCCGTAGAATGGGGTCCTGGTCTTCCTGTCAGGGACTAATTGGGTCATCCAATATTCACCCACATCAACAACAAAGGGTGCAATGCGGCATATTCGTGAAATCTAATGCAATCATCCTATTGCATAATCATGATGCATGAAATATGATAAAACATTTAATTTCTCAATTTAAAAGATTAAGTTTAGTTCCACTCACCTCTGGCTGATTCTGACAACACTGAAGCAGCTGAACTCACTGCTGGGGTCCTCGGTTCCTCGGGTCTGAACCTACACAGGTGGACTCAAATGAGGGACCAAACATACAAGAACATGACTCTAAAATACTCCCCAAAAACCCCCCTAAAACACCTCAAAACATCATGGAAAAACATGCAAAGGAGGGCTGCACAGGGCACTTTCGGCGGCACCTTCGGCGGCCGAAACTCCCTCCAGAGCCGAAAGTTAGGCAGGTTCGGCGGCACCTTCGGCGGCTGAAACTCCTAGACAGAGGCGAAACTCATGCATGTTCGGCTGCACTTTCGGCGGTCGAACCTCCCAGACAGAGACGAAAGTCCTCTTTCGGGGGCAGGCTTCGGCAGCCGAAAGGCCTGCCTTCCAGCCATGTTCGGCGGCCGAAAGTCCTTCGGCTGCCGAACCTGGTTTCTGCCGAAGGGCAGAAACTTCAGCTCCTCATGCACAATTGCCTCCCAAACCTTCCAAACATGCATCAAACCTATTCTACAACACACATACACAAGCATACATGTTCCTAGGGGCCTCAAACCATCATAAACCCCATCTACAACACATCAAGCATCCACATTGTTCATGAACACACATTAAACCCATAAACTCCAAAAACATATCCATAACCTATCATGCATTTCTAACCCAAAGATCTACTTAAAACTTACTTAAAACATGCAATGAGCTTAAGATCGGCTCTTACCTCTTGAAGATCGAGAGAGAGACGACCTAAACTCGGAGATGGGAGGGGTTGAGTTTCCTTGAACCTCAATGCTCCAAAACTTTGCTCAAAAGCTCAAAATCTTCAAAACAAAGTTAAAACTAATGAAAATCTTGAAAGATCTGAAGGAAGAAACTCAAGATTGGTGAGGAATGGCGGAAGGGCTCACCTTGGCCGAAAATGGGGAGAAAGCTCGCCCATTTTGGCTAAGGGACTCCTTTATAGTGGCTGGCCAGGCCATATTCGGGAGCCGAACGTGCCTCCGCAACACATGCAAGTTCGGCGGCCAAACCTGGACTTCCCTCACTTATGCCTTCGGGGGCCTAAGGCTCTCCCGAAGTGCATGCATGTTCGGCGGCCGAACTTGGGTTTCGGCGGCCGAACCTGGGTTTTCTTCCAAGGTTGTTTTCATGCAAAAACTCATTTCCATCTTGCTTAAAACCATAAAACACATTAAAACATTTTATGAAAACATGGTTTTACCCTTCTAGAGGTCTCCGACATCCGAAGCTCCACCGGACTGTAGGAATTCCGATACCGGAGTCTAGCCGGGTATTACATAAGGAGCCATCCCGATGCTAGCATGATGACTGTTATTGTAGGCAAACTCCACCAAAGGTAGATGCTGCCTCCAAGAACTGCCAAAGTGTAACACACACATTCTGAGCATATCCTCAATGGTCTGGATGGTCCTCTCTGACTGTCCATCAGTCTGTGGGTGGAAAGCAGTACTAAAATCTAATCTCGTGCCCATCGCACTCTGCAGACTTCGCCAAAATCTGGAGGTGAACTGAGGTCCTCTGTCTGAAACTATAGACACTAGAACTCCATGTAGTCTCACTACCTCATCCAGATAGACCTGTGCCAACTTATCCACAACATATTTCCTCCTAACTGGAATGAAATGAGCAGATTTCGTGAGTCTGTCCACAATCACCCATATAGAGTCTATCCTATTGGACGCTGCCGGTAATCCCACTACAAAATCCATAGCTATGTTCTCCCATTTCCATTCTGGAATTGACAGTGAGTTAAGCATTCCAGCCGGCTTCTGATGTTCTAACTTCACCCTCTGACAAATTTCACAAGCTGTCACAAACTGCGCCACTTCTTTCTTCATGGCTGGCCACCAATATACCTTCTTTAGATTCTGATACATCTTGGTGGCTCCTGGGTGAACACTATACCTCGCATTATGAGCTTCCCTCATAATGTCTTCCTTCAGACTGCTACTATCTGGTACACAAAGTCGACTCCCATAGCGAAGGATCCCTTTACTATCAAATCTAAACTCTGCACCATTGCCTGACTGAACAGTCTTGGCAATTTTCATCAACTCTGGATCCTCGTGCTGTTTCTGAGCTATCTGCTCCAGAAACACAGGTGTCACTCTCATTTGTGGTATCAATGCACCCGTACCAGACAACTCTAACTGTAACCCCTCCTCGATGAGCTTGTAAAGCTCCATCACTACTGGTCTCCGCTCTGCTGCTATATGGGATAAACTGCCTAGTGACTTCCGGCTTAGGGCGTCTGCCACAACATTCGCCTTACCCGGATGATACTGGATCTTACAATCATAATCACTAAGCAATTCTACCCATCTTCTCTGCCTCAAATTCAGCTCTCTCTGGCTCAAGATGTACTGTAAACTCTTGTGATCAGTGAAGATCTCGCATTTAACCCCGTAGAGGTAATGCCTCCACATCTTAAGTGCAAAGATAACTGCTGCCATCTCTAGGTCATGGGTGGGGTAATTCAACTCGTGCTTCTTCAACTGTCTAGAAGCATAAGCAATCACCCTATCACTCTGCATCAAAACACAACCCAATCCCACTCAAGATGCGTCACAGAACACTGTGAAATCCTCATTACTAACAGGCAGAGCTAGCACTGGTGTTGTTGTCAATCTCCTCTTGAGCTCCTCAAAGCTCTCTTCACACTGATCTGACCAGACAAACTTCTGGTTCTTCTGAGTCAGTTTGGTCATAGGAGCCGCTATCTTTGAGAAGTCCTGTACGAACCTCCTGTAGTAACCTGCCAGTCCCAAAAAGCTTTTAATCTCAGTCACTGTAGTGGTTCTGGGCCAGTTAGCTACAGCCTCTATCTTCTTGGGTTCTACCTCAATCCCTTCTGCTGATACTACATGTCCCAAGAAGGAAATGCTCCTCAACCAAAACTCACACTTAGAGAACTTGGCATATAAACCATGCTCTCTTAGTGTCTGCAGAACTATCCTCAGATGTTGGGCATGCTCCTCTGCATCTCTGGAATACACTAAGATATCATCAATGAAAACAATGACAAAGTGATCCAGAAACTCGCTGAAAACTCTGTTCATGAGATCCATAAATGCTGCAGGGGCGTTAGTCAACCCGAACGGCTTCACTAAGAACTCATAATGCCCATATCTGGTCCTGAAGGCTGTCTTTGGTACATCTGCTTCTCTGACTCTCAACTGATGATACTCGGATCTCAGATCTATTTTAGAGAAACAACCTGCTCCAGCTAGCTGGTCAAATAGATCATCAATCCTAGGTAAAGGATACCTATTCTTGGTAGTGACCTTGTTTAGCTGTCTGTAGTCGATACAAAGTCTGAGGGATCCATCCTTCTTTCTGACAAAGAGCATTGGAGCACCCCAAGGTGAGGTACTAGGGCGGATGAAACCCTTATCTACCAAGTCCTGCAACTGGTCTTTCAACTCCTTTAATTCCGCGGGTGCCATCCTGTAGGGAGGAATAGAGATAGGTCTGGTATCAGGCAGCAGTTCAATTTCAAACTCTATCTCCCTACCAGGCGGTAGTCCTGGAAGTTCGTCTGGAAAAACATCTGGAAACTCTTGGACTACGGGTATCGAAGCTGGTTCCCTAACCTGACTGTCTAGCTCCCTCACATGAGCTAGAAACCCCTGACAACCCCTCCTAAGCAAACGACGAGCCTGAAGGGCTGAAATTAAACCTCTGGGTGTACCTCTCCTGTCTCCCCTAAAGTCACACTCTGACCCATCCTGGTCTCTGAGACTAACTACCTTGTCTCGACAGTCCAAGGTAGCACCATATGTAGATAGCCAATCCATCCCTAGAATTACGTCAAAATCTGTCAAATCTAGAACCACAAGGTCAGCTGGAAGGCATCTACCCTCTATAAACACTGGACTGAAACGACAGACTGACACTGCCACTGATGGGTCGCACTTGGGTCCACTGACCCAGAGAGGATACTCTAACTCAGAACTGATCAAACCCAGTCTCTCTATGGCTCTCGAAGCAATAAAGGAATGAGAAGCACCGGGGTCCATCAAAGCATACACATCCGAACACCCAATGATGAGATTACTTGACACCACAGTGTTCGATGTGTTAGACTCCTCCTGTGTCACTGTGAAAATCCGTGCTGGGGCTACCGGATTTCTACCTCGGGAACCTGCTGCTGAAGTAGAGGCTGCCCCTCTCCCTCTACCTCTGCCACTACCCTGAGGCATGACCGAAGCTGCTGGCCGTACCACTGGCTGTGCTACACTGCTTGAACTCATCTGCTGGGATGGTGCCACAAAAGTCACCTGAGGACAATCCCGAGCAAAGTGCCCTTCTTGTCCACATCTAAAACAAGCTGAAGATCCCAACTGACAAGCTCCTCTGTGGGGTCTCCCACATCTCCTACACACTGGAATAGTTGTGCCAGAGCTTGAACCACTACCCATTCCCATACTAGACTTGGCTTTACTCCAGAACTTGTTCTTTAATCCTTTCGCTCTATCCCATCTCTTGTTGCCTGAAGTGCCTGAACTGGGGGCCTTCGAACCCGAAGTCTGTGCCTTTGACTGTTTCTGAATATTGGCACTTGCTTCCATTTTCCTGGCTGCATCCACTATAGAGTGGAAACTCTCCTTTTCTGCTGGAAGGATTAAGGAAGAATGCCTGGGATGCAGTCTCATAGTATATCTCCTTGCCTTTTTTTGATCAGTATCATAGGCTTGACCCACATACTGAAGCAAATCTAGGAACTTATCTGTAAACTCATCAACGCTCATCTCATCTGTCTGTCTTAACTGTTCAAACTCGATTACCTTCATCTCCCTCGAACTATCAGGAAAAGCCCACCCTGCAAACTCATTGGCGAACTCTCCCCACAACATACTGTTCATTCTAGGCTCCACATAGTTCTTGAACCATTCCCGAGCCTTCTTACACTTTAGTGTAAACCCTGCCATCTC
This sequence comes from Manihot esculenta, assembly GCF_001659605.2. Classification (NCBI taxonomy): domain Eukaryota; kingdom Viridiplantae; phylum Streptophyta; class Magnoliopsida; order Malpighiales; family Euphorbiaceae; genus Manihot; species Manihot esculenta. Next base: position 18,565,861 of record NC_035169.2, on the reverse strand, counting down.
AATGGCTTTGCTATCATCAGCACCCAACTCATCAGTGATCATCTTCACAGTTCTCAGGTACTCAAATGGATCATCTCCTGTATTGAACTTAGGAGCATCCAATTTCAGGTACTCAGTCATTTTCACCTTACTTCCAGATAAACTAGGTGGAAGTGTTTGGGCAACAGGGGCTACTGGTTCTGTTTGTGGTGGTGGGGGTACTAGTTCATTTAGTTCTGGGTGTGCTGTACTTGGATGGGTAGGGGAAGGTGGATACATGGGGTATGGTGGGTAATAGTGAGGATAAGGCATATATGTAGGATATGGGACAAAATGAGAGTACTCCGACATACCCTCCATCGGATACTCTGGATCCTGGGAAAAGGCTGGATAGTCAAAACCTGAGGCCTGAACGCCTCCCTGGGATTCTCCCATACCTTCATCCATAGACGGGTCAGTCTCCATGGCCTCCCTCACTTCCTCTGATCTTCCTCCTCTAACTGTACCTCTTCTGCTCTCGTCCACAGACCTTCTAGGGTCTATTGACGTACCTTCCCTGCTAGATCTTTGTGACCTTGCCCTTGGCAATGCAGGAGGACGAGCAGCTAATTTCTCACTCTCTGGTGGGACTCCAATCAATCGAGCTGATCGACGAGTTCCTCGCATCTTAACTCTCTGAAAAACAACATATAACATAGCATATCAGCATATAATTCACTTATATATCTCAATAATGCACATGCATATCATGGCATTTCATAACATCAAATAGACAGGACTCAACATCCTATCCTAGTGGACATGATTTCCTATTGTGCTTGACCACCTGTAACTTCTATGAGCCCGACACTCTCTCTATAGGTCCGATCATGTGAACCTAGGGCTCTGATACTAATCTGTAATGACCCCAAAATGGACCGTCACCGGCGCTAGGATTTAGGTTGGCTTAAGGCCGCCAGAACCCGTAGCAAGCCTGCTATACTCTCTTTGTACCTGTAAATCTCATACATGATCATACATTTTCTGTGAAAATAAAAACTCTTTTCTCTGTACCAAGGCTTAACCTGTGTGACAGGAGCGGTTGTCGAAGCCGGTAAAAAATAACCTTATTGGTTACCTACAATTTACAACTGCAGATAGTGGTGAAGGATCGTATCCACAGAGAATTGATTACCTATTTATTTATCTCAATCAAGACCAATAGAACTAATTGAAAACACAAGGGAAAGCAAGTAATCAAAGAGAAATAGAAACAAGTGCAAGGATAGTAAAAAGGGGGGTTTTGAGATGATTTGACTAACAACTATTTGAAAGCAATTAAAATAGTAAGTAATCAAAATAAAACAAGAAATCAATATGAGAAAAGTCAAGTTGAAGATATGGATCCACTTTGGTTGTTTGGGTTGATCATTGAAACATGGTTATCTTGATTGATTCAATAGGTTGGTTATGGGAGTGGAAGACGCTTCTCACCACCATGTCTTTCCTTATGAACAAACTGATTAGGGAACGTCCTCAAACCAATTACTAATCAACAAATTGCCAAGGAATGTCCTTGGGCCATAGGCATCAAAACAATTGCCAATTGCATGAAGAACAAGAAAGATCCAAACCCTAACTACTCAAACGCATGAGATGATGTTAGATCATGCAATTCCTTGGATTTTTACACCAAGTGTTCTATGGACAGAATATTTCCAGCAATTACGGACTAACAAATATCCCAATCCAACAATCAATTAACTTTGCAATCAAGAATCAAGTGGCCAATTTGATCAAAACAACAAAGCAATCTTAGAATTAAGCACAATTGCATGAATATTGAATAAAATCAAAGACAAAAGTTTATGTTCAGATCTCACAACCTTTTAAACAACCTTAGTTTCAACCAATCCTCAACTAGAAAGAAGGTTTCAGCCTCTCATGGCTGAACCAAAACAGAAAATAAAAGAAAAGAAGAAGATGGAAGAGCCGGTGGTGGCACAAGTGGTGGAGGAGTGGCGGCCGAACCTTGGAGAGATTGGGAGATTCAAAATCTGCCTCTTCTTGTCTTCTTGAAGCCTTTAAATATGTCTTGAGAGGCTGCCTAGGGTTTCATGGAAGTCCAGGAGGCTTTTAGAGGCTGTCCAAAGTGTCCATGGTGTTGCATGTGCCTTGTTTGTGCATGTATGAAGGCAAAAACGAGTTGCATGTGATTGAAGGCAAGTGGGGGCTCTTTGGTCTTTTTACTTGCTGCCCAAGGTCTTCAAGATGTTGCCTAAAGAGTTAAGAGGCTGCCCATGCACTAATAAGGAAGGGGGAGACTCCTTTTGAATTTTGAATGTGCATGGCACTAAGTAGGAAGCATGTGATTTTTGGATTTTCTTTCCTTAATAAGGGGGATCTTGAAATCCAATAATTGAATGTGAATATTGAAGATTTGGATCTCAAGATATTTCCCTTATTTGGCTCCTCAAATATGGCAACTTGGGATATGGCTTCTTGAACAAGGAAGGAGTGCAATAGAGCGCATTTTCGGCTGCCTAAGTTGAGTTTCGGAGGCTGGAATTTTGGAGGTTCGACGGCCGAAGGTTCGAATTCAGGGGCCAAAGGTAGTGGACTTTCGTCTCTATCTGCATGGTTCGGCCGCCGAAGGTTGCCGCTGAAGGTGGTCCACTTTCGTTTCTGGAGTCCTCTTTCGGCCGCCGAAGGTTGCTGCCGAAGGTGGTCCACTTTTGGCTTCCGAAAGTTGCCTCCGAAGGTTGCTTCTCTAATTTTGGCTTCTTTTGGCATTTTTAAGAGCATTTTCTCCAAATTGTCTCTTCACACCTAATACTTGCAAAACATGATTAAAACCACAAAATTAGGTAGAATAGGTGCAAATAAACATTAATAAGATCATGAAAATATGGGCTAAAATATGCTCTATCAAATACCCCCACACTTAAGCTTTTGCTTGTCCTCAAGCAAATAAACATAGTCAAATAAGCTTTCTTCCTCTAGATCCTTATTTCCACTTAAGCTCATACTCAAGACACCCATTTTGAAGCATTGCAGTGAAGAATATATGCATGAAGATTAGTTACCTCCTTTCCTTGTTTCCCTTTGCTTACCCTGGCTAGGATTTGTTTTCCTCAAGAGAGATCATGCACATTAATTTGTTAAGACTTTTTTCTAGCTTTTGGATTGACTTGCTCTTACCTTGAAGTACTTTATTCAGGCTTTTGCACTTTAGATCTTGCTTGAAAAGGTCACCAACCTATTTTTGATTTGGAGGTTTATATTTTTCAGTTGGTCACCTATCCAAGTGGCTACTTGCCTTGTTCATAGTCTTTTGACCATTGAAACAATTTTCAATTTGTGCTTTTGAGGTCTTTGCCTTTGCTGAATTTTCTTTCTCTCAATGATTTGGGCAAATCAACGCCAATTGCTAAAGCAAGTCATGTTAAGTTTATTCACACAATTTCAATTTATTCTCAATCAATTGAGGGTCATCAATATATTTTTCACCATGGCAAACTCAAAGATTCAATTCAAAAGGCAATTCTCAAGCATGAATACAACTCATTGCAAGTGATTCAACATAAGTTTAAAGAGTTATCACATCAATGGGGTCATGGAAAGAAAAACTCATCCAACATAGTTCATAAGTTTGAATAGAGCAAAACAAAAAGAAGAAGAAGGTTGTGGTTGTGTGTGTTTTATTGAAAGCATAAACTAAAAAAATGAAAAATTTTTGCCTAATGCAAGCAAACTAAAGATTAAAGCAAAAATAAACTTAAAAGTAAAAATTCAGATATATGCACCCTGATAGAGCATATTTTAGTCCACATTTTCATGATCTTATTGATGTTTATTTGCACCTATTCTACCTAATTTTGTGGTTTTAATCATGTTTTGCAAGTATTAGGTGTGAAGAAACAATTTGGAGAAAATGCTCTTAAAAATGCCAAAAGAAGCCAAAATTAGAGAAGCAACCTTCGGAGGCAACTTTCGGAAGCCAAAAGTGAACCACCTTCGGCAGCAACCTTCGGCGGCCGAAAGAGGACTCCAGAAACGAAAGTGGACCACCTTCGGCAGCAACCTTCGGCGGCCGAACCATGCAGACAGAGACGAAAGTCCACTACCTTCGGCCCCCGAATCCCAACCTTCGGCCGCCGAACCTCCAAAATTCCAGCCTCCGAAACTCAACTTAGGCAGCCAAAAATGCACTCTATTGCACTCATTCCTTGTTCAAGAAGCCATATCCCAAGTTGCCATATTTGAGGAGCCAAATAAGGGAAATATCTTGAGATCCAAATCTTCAATATTCATATTCAATTATTGGATTTCAAGATCCCCCTTATTAAGGAAAGAAAATCCAAAGATCACATGCTTCCTACTTAGTGCCATGCACATTCAAAATTCAAAAGGAGTCTCCCCTTCCTTATTAGTGCATGGCAGCCTCTTAACTCTTTAGGCAACATCTTGAAGACCTTGGGCAGCAAGTAAAAAGACCAAAGTGCCCCCACTTGCCTTCAATCACATGCAACTCGTTTTTGCCTTCATACATGCACAAACAAGGCACATACAACACCAAGGACACTTTGGACAGCCTCTAAAAGTCTCCTGGACTTCCATGAAACCCTAGGCAGCCTCCCAAGACCTATTTAAAGGCTTCAAAAAGACAAGAAGATAGATTTGGTTCCACCTCTTCTCCAAGGAAATTCGGCAAGGCCTCTAAGGCTCTCTCTCACCCTAGTTCCTCATCTTTTGCTTTCTTTTCTTTTATTTTCTATTTGGTTCAGCCATGAGTGGCTGAAACCTTCTTTCTAGTTGAAGTTTGTTGAAACTAAGGTTGTTTAAAAGGTTGTGAGATCTGAACAGAAACTTTTGTCTTTGATTTTATTCAATATTCATGCAATTGATGCTTAATTCTAAGATTGCTTTGTTGTTTAGATCAAATTGGCCACTTGACTCTTGATTGCAAAGTTAATTGATTGTTGGATTAGGATATTTGTTAGTCCGTAATTGCTGGAAATATTCTGTCCATAGAACACTTGGTGTAAAAATCCAAGGAATTGCATGATCTAACATCATCTCATGCGTTTGAGTAGTTAGGGTTTGGATCTTTCTTGTTCTTCATGCAATTGGCAATTGTTTTGATGCCTATGGCCCAAGGACGTTCCTTGGCAATTTGTTGATTAGTAATTGGTTAGAGGACGTTCCCTAATCAGTTTGCTCATAAGGAAAGACATGGTGGTGAGAAGCGTCTTCCACCTCCATAACCAACCTATTGAATCAATCAAGGTAACCATGTTTCAATGATCAACCCAAACAACCAAAGTGGATCCATATCTTCAACTAGACCTTTCTCATATTGATTTCTTGTTTTATTTTAATTACTTGCTGTTTTAATTGCTTTCAATAGTTTTTAATCAAATCATCTCAAAACCCCCCTTTTTACTTTCCTTGCACTTGCTTCTATTTCTATTTGATTATTTGCTTTCACTTGTGCTTTCAATTAGTTCTTTTGGTCTTGATTGAGTTAAACAAATAAGTAATCAATTCTCTGTGGATACGATCCTTCACCACTGTCTGCATTTGCAAATTGTAGGTAACCAAAGAAGGTTATTTTTGACCGGCTTCGACAACCGCTCCTGTCACACCCCCACACTTAAATCATGCATTATCCTCAATGTATAAGAAACATAAAAGAACAAAGGAAACTGAGTACTCCCCTGGGTGTGGTGTGCATGGCACGATCCTCTTGATCAAGTCTCAAGTAATTGGAGAAGGGAAAAGCGTCCCAACTGCATTGAGCAAAAAGTGTAGCGCTCCTTTTGATTTGGTCATGGACCATTCTACTTTTTCCATGTACTCATGAAGTAACAAGATGAGCTTCTCCTCTTTTAGATGAGGTGTGCCTCTAGCTCTCATGTTTGCATTTTTGAGATGATTGAAAAGCACCTTAAACTCCAATTCATGTTTCTCCATGTGTAGTTGCAATTTGGTACTAAAATCTGGCAAAACAAACTCTACCTTATCCGGAGGTTTGGGAAGGCATTGATCTGTATGCTCCTTTGGTTTAGGTACTTGGAACACCATTTGTTCCTTATGAGCATGGGCTGTTTGCATTGGATGAATGGTATAATTGGGTTCAGTATCCTCCTTTTGCATAGGACCTAACTGAGGTGGAAGACTGATATGTGTTGGAAGCTGAAGAGGTGCGCTGGAGATGGTTTCAGTCTGCAATGAGAGCTGAGGTGAAGGGTTCGGCGGCTGAAAGATAGTGGAGTTCGGCGGCCGAAAAGTCATGGCTTCAGTTTGTGCAAGTCCTTCCTGAAGTGGTGCGACAAAGTTCTCTTCAGTCTGTGCTTGGCTGCAGTTCACCTGTTGGATGCAACAGTCAGTTTCTTTCAATTCTGGCTCATTCTGAGTCTCTCCCCTGCAAAGATCATCATTTAGTATATCATCTTGATAAAAAATATTTTCACTCAAACAATCAATGATATCTAAATTATCAACAGGTTCTGTTTGATCAGTTTGTTTGGACAAACATTTTTCTGGTTGTGTCTCTTCAGCAGCTTGTTCTTATTCTTGCCAACTTTCCTCATCATCCTCCATATCTTGAAGCTCTTGCTCTCTTCTTAACATGTTTGCATTTATTGACGCAGTCAGCTGTCTTATGTCCTGTCGCACGCTTTACATGGAACTTACCATTGTTTCCATCATCTTTTCAAGGTGCTGATCTGGATTTGAAGGTTCTGGTTGGGCTTGATATCCTTGATAATCCTGGTAGTTGTTAGCCTCAGCATAGCCATAGTTCGGTTGGTCTCCCCAATATGGATTGTATGTGTCATGGTAGGGATCATATCTTGGCTATTCACAGAATCCTCCATATGCATGAACTGGTTGGTCATCCTCATAAAGTGTAGGACATTGGGACGTTAGATGTCCCACATATGCGCAGATTCTACATGGCTGAGATAGCTCAAGTCGTCGAGCCTGTAGAGCTATGACATAGTCTTCCACAATAGAGGTTAGGTTAGGAATTTGAGGAGGGAGATTATATGTACTTACCTCATCCATGATTCAGAGGTGTTCGGTCATCGGTGCAAAGTTCGGAGGCTGGAGTGAAGGACTTTCGGCGCCCGAATGTTGAGATGGTTCGGCGGCCGAAGGTTGGGCAGAAGGTTCTGTGTTTGAGGCTTGCTTCCCTAGCCTTTTGATGGTGTGTTCAATTTCTGGATCAAAGGGCAGAGTGTCCCTACTTTCAGATATGGTCATGAAAGAAAAATAAACAAACAAGTGAAATCAATTCTCCGGCAACGGCGCCAATTTTTTATAGGAGCAGGTGTCGAAGCTGGTCAAAAATAACCTTCTTGGTTACCTACAATTTACAACTGCAGTTAGTGGTGAAGGATCGTATCCACAGAGAATTGATTACCTATTTATTTATCTCAATCAAGACCAATAGAACTAATTGAAAACACAAGGGAAAGCAAGTAATCAAAGAGAAATAGAAACAAGTGCAAGGAAAGTAAAAAGGGGGTTTTGAGATGATTTGACTAACAACTATTTGAAAGCAATTAAAACAGTAAGTAATCAAAATAAAACAAGAAATCAATATGAGAAAAGTCTAGTTGAAGATATGGATCCACTTTGGTTGTTTGGGTTGATCATTGAAACATGGTTATCTTGATTGATTCAATAGGTTGGTTATGGGAGTGGAAGACGCTTCTCACCACCATGTCTTTCCTTATGAACAAACTGATTAGGGAACGTCCTCTAACCAATTACTAATCAACAAATTGCCAAGGAATGTCCTTGGGCCATAGGCATCAAAACAATTGCCAATTGCATGAAGAACAAGAAAGATCCAAACCCTAACTACTCAAACGCATGAGATGATGTTAGATCATGCAATTCCTTGGATTTTTACACCAAGTGTTCTATGGACAGAATATTTCCAGCAATTACGAACTAACAAATATCCTAATCCAACAATCAATTAACTTTGCAATCAAGAATCAAGTGGCCAATTTGATCAAAACAACAAAGCAATCTTAGAATTAAGCACAATTGCATGAATATTGAATAAAATCAAAGACAAAAGTTTCTGTTCAGATCTCACAACCTTTTAAACAACCTTAGTTTCAACCAATCCTCAACTAGAAAGAAGGTTTCAGCCTCTCATGGCTGAACCAAAACAGAAAATAAAAGAAAAGAAGAAGATGGAAGAACCTGTGGTGGCACAAGTGGTGGAGGAGTGGCAGCCGAACCTTGGAGAGGTTGGGAGATTCAAAATCTGCCTCTTCTTGTCTTCTTGAAGCCTTTAAATATGTCTTGAGAAGCTGCCTAGGGTTTCATGGAAGTCCAGGAGGCTTTTAGAGGCTGTCCAAAGTGTCCTTGGTGTTGCATGTGCCTTGTTTGTGCATGTATGAAGGCAAAAACGAGTTGCATGTGATTGAAGGAAAGTGGGGGCTCTTTGATCTTTTTACTTGCTGCCCAAGGTCTTCAAGATGTTGCCCAAAGAGTTAAGAGGCTGCCCATGCACTAATAAGGAAGGGGGAGACTCCTTTTGAATTTTAAATGTGCATGGCACTAAGTAGGAAGCATGTGATCTTTGGATTTTCTTTCCTTAATAAGGGGGATCTTGAAATCCAATAATTGAATGTGAATATTGAAGATTTGGATCTCAAGATATTTCCCTTATTTGGCTCCTCAAATATGGCAACTTGGGATATGGCTTCTTGAATAAGGAAGGAGTGCAATAGAGCGCATTTTCGGCTGCCTAAGTTGAGTTTCGGAGGCTGGAATTTTGGAGGTTCGGCGGCCGAAGGTTGGGATTCGGGGGCCGAAGGTAGTGGACTTTCATCTCTGCCTGCATGGTTCGGCCGCCAAAGGTTGCCACCGAAGGTGGTCCACTTTCGTTTCTGGAGTCCTCTTTCGGCCGCCGAAGGTTGCTGCCGAAGGTGGTCCACTTTTGGCTTCCGAAAGTTGCCTCCAAAGGTTGCTTCTCTAATTTTGGCTTCTTTTGGCATTTTTAAGAGCATTTTCTCCAAATTGTCTCTTCACACCTAATACTTGCAAAACATGATTAAAACCAAAAAATCAGGTAGAATAGGTGCAAATAAACATTAATAAGATCATGAAAATATGGGCTAAAATATGCTCTATCACTGTGCATGCACTATCTTTGTACTCTGTACTCTGTACTCTGTACCTCTGACTAGAGCTTGCTCTAGATGGGTTAACTCATACCTGTTAAGCCTGGTTTTTCACATACTCTGTAAAACATATACATATATACAGATCATGTACGCAACAAAAGATTTACAACACATACATCACTAAGTCAAGCACAATTCTAACTTTATACACAACTGTTACATCTCTTTAATAGTACATGTCCACTATATTCTATTACACAACTCTTCTCTTTTCCTGAACTCTACTGGACTTCCCCTGTACACTATACATTGAAAACTGAACCTGCAAAACTGGGGTTAAGGGAGTGGGATGAGCTCTATAGCCCAGTGAGTAGAACAGTCAAATAAGTCATTAAAACATGATCTTATGAAATGCATCACATCACAGTCAATACACACCAAGGGTAAACCTGTCACCAAATAGCCTCAGTATCTCTGCCGTGCCAGGGCATAGAATCGAGCACCTGGTCTTCCTGTCTCATATATGTATATGTGTATATAACACCTGTACTTACCATTTGCCAGGGCGTAGTCAAAGGCTCCTGGACTTTACTATACCTGCCAGGGCATAGTCAAAGGCTCTTGGTCTTTCTATGCCAGGGCGTAGTCAAAGGCTCCTGGTCTTACTCAGAAACTCATTTGGATCATTCAGCATTTACCCACACCAACAGATAATTATGCAATGCAACATATTCATGGGTTCTAATGCAAGCAACCTAGTGCATAACCATGATGCATGTAATATGCTAAAAGCATTCAATTTCTCAATTAAAAGTATTAAGTTTAGTTCCACTCACCTCTGGCTATCTGAACTGACTAACTCTGCAGGCTCTGTAAACTCTGGAGCAGTACTCACTGCTGCTCTCTCTGGTGCCTCTGGTCTGTGTAAGCACAGAAAGACTCAAATGAGGGACCAAACTAACTTAAGAATACCTCTATTAAACTCCCCAAGAATCCCTTTAAACTCACTCTAAAACTCATGCAAAGCGTGCAAAAGAAAAGCTAGATAGAACACTTTCGGTGGCAGGTTCGGCGGCCGAAAGTCCTCTCCAGAGACGAAACTCATGCACCTTCGGTGGCCGAATCTCAACTTTCAGCAGCCGAACCCTTTCGGGGGCAAGTTTCGGGGGCTGAAAGGCACTCCAGAGACGACAGTCTCTGACCTTCGGCGGCACCTTCGGCGGTCGAACTTCCCTCCAGAGCCGAAAGTCCAAAAGCTCGAGGGCAAGCTTGGGCAGCCGAAGTCACCTCCTCTCACCTCCTCAGGGGTTCGGCGGCCGAATGCTCCTTCGGCTGCCGAACCTGAGTTCATCAGCAGGGCAGAAACTTGCCCTGCCTCTCGCCAAATGCACAAAACTCCTCCAAACTCAAGCACCTCACTTCCTCAACTTGCATACACCTAAGTATATGCTCAAAGGGGTCAAAAACTACCTAAGAACCCCAACAACACAAAACACATAACACATAAACAAGCTTTTCTCACAAAATCATCAAAAACTCTTCTTTTAACCTATTCATGCAACTCTCTCCCCAAACCCCATAAATCTTCCATAAAACATAAAAACAAGCTCAGGATCTTCACTTACCTCTTAAAATCAAGTAGATGAATGATCCTAACGTGGAGTTTTGAAGCAACTCTCCTTCAAACTCTCCAAAATTCACAACTTTGTGTTTAAAGCTCAAAACCTTCAAAATAACATAAAACTCAATCAAATCTTTGCAAACTTGGATGAAAACATGAAAGAATGCTCAAAAAGGATAGAGTCTCACCTCAGCAAGTGAAAGAAACGGCGAAGCTTATCCTTTCAACCGACTGAGGGCCGTTTTATAGGTGGTTGGCCAGACCACCTTCAGCGGCCAAACGTGAAACCGAAAGCCATGCATGTTCGGCGGCCGAATGTCACCTTCGGTGGTCGAACCTGGCTTTTCTGCCTTGGTTCATTTCTCTTTAAAACTCATTGCATTTTCATTGTAAAACATTAAAACATTCCATATTACTTCAGAAAAACATAAATCTTACCCTTCTAGAGAATCCCGACATCCCGGATTCCACCGGACGATAGGAATTCCGATGCCGGACTCTAGCCGGGTATTACAGTTAAAGTAAGGATCATGTTTTGGCTGGCTATAGAATTCTCCAAATGCATGTACTTGTTGTTCATCCTCATAAAGTGTAGGACATTGATCAGTTGAGTGCCCTACATGTGCGCAAATCCCACATAGCCAAGATTGTTGAAGTTGTTGAGCTCGTTGAGCTTGATCTATGACATAACTTCTCACAACAGAGGTTAGTTCAGAGATTTGCGAAGAGAGAGTAGATGCACTTACCTTAGCCATGAATTAGTTATGCGATGGCAGGTTCTTCAAATGCAGATTCGGTGGTGACTTGCTTACTTAGTCTCCTGATTGTGCGTTCAATTTATGGATCGTAAGGCAGAGTTTCCTTGCATCCAGATCTGGTCATAAAAGAAAAACAAATTAGTTAAATCAATTCCCCGGCAACGGCACCAATTTTTGGCTCGTGGTTGTTGAGGCCGGTCAAAAATAACCTTTTTAGTTATCAACAATATTACTACTGCAGATAGTGGTAAATGATCGAATTCACAGGGAATTGAAAACTTACCTATCTTTCTTATCAAGACCAAGAAAATAAACTGAAAGCGAATAAACTGAAAGCGAAATAAACAGAAAGCGAAACAAACTGAAAGCGAAATAAACTGAAAGCGAAATAAACTTAAAGCGAAATAAACTGAAAGCGAAATAAACAGAAATCGAAATAAACTGAAAGCGAAATAAACTGAAAGCGAAATAAAAGTAAACTGCAAGTAAAGTAAAAGGGGAGGGGTTTGAGATTGATTCAATTAAACTAATAATGAAAGCAATAAAGTAAAGCGAATAATAAAATAAAGAAATTCAAATATGAGAAAAGCTCTAGTTGAAGAATTGGATCCACTTCAGTTGTTGGGATTGATCATTGATACTTAGGTTCCTTTGTTTGATTCAATAAATTAGTTATGGAGATAGAAGACGCTTCTCACCACCATATCTCTCCTTAAGCATAAATTAATTAGGGAACATCCTCTAACTAATCACTAATCAACAAGTTGTCAATGAACGTCCTTAGGTCTTAAGCATCTAACAACTGTCGATTGCATTAAGAAATAGAGAGACCTAATTCTAGCTACCCAAACGCATGGTAATATCACTAGATCATGCAATTTCCTTAGTTTTTACACCAAGAGTTACTTATGTTTGAACAATCCAAACAATTACTGACTTAAAATTATCCAAACTAACAATTTATTATCTTGCAATTAAGAATCAATTGGTCATATTGATCAAAATAACAAACTAACAATGGAATTAAGTATGAGATTGCATGAATATTGAAAAATAAAAGTTAAACAATGTGTGTTCAGATCTTCCAATCCATAAAACAACTAAAGTTTCAACCAATCTTCAACTAGAAAAAAAGGTGTCAGCCACTCATGGCTAAAACAAAACAAGAAAATAAAGAAAGGAAGAAGAAGAGATGGTGCCACTTGCAATCCCGTATGTGAGTCTAAAAGGGTGTAGAAAAAGCATGGGGAGGCTCCTTATGTGTCTTTTTATAGTTGAAAGTGTTGCCCTAGGTCCTTACTTGCTGTTCAAGTTTTTAAGTTGCTGCCCAAGAGGCTGCCCATACCGCCCATATCTTGCACATTAATGAGGTGGAGCCTCTCTTTTGAATTTTGAATTTTGAATGTGCAAGACTTGAGGTGGCATGTGTGACTTCTTTGGATTCTTTGACAAGCTGAATTTGAATTTCAAATTTGAATGTGCATCTTCTAAAAATTTGATTCCTTCAATAAGGAAAAGGATTCTTGAAGATCTTGAATTTTAAACTGCTCTGCAGACTGCACTTTCCTTATTTAGCACCTTCCTTATTTAGCACTTTCCTTAATGAGCTGAATCTTGATTTTGAATTTTGAATTCTCTTAAGGATTTGAAATTTGAATTTCAAATTACTTTCCTTATTTGGCTCCTTTCAAGTTGCACTTGGCATGCTTGCTCTCCTTTGCTCCATTTTAGGCAGTTTTAGGGGCATTTTCACCAAATTGTCTCTTTACATTATTTTCTGCAAAATAAGATTAAAATCACAAAATTAGACAGAAAAAGTGTAAATTAACATCAATAACATCATGATAAAATGGTCTAAATTATACTCTATCAGTACTGCTAAGGAAGCTTGGGATAAGCTCTCTATTATTTATTCAACCAACACTAAGACTCAAGTTCAGCAATTAAGAAAACAACTAAAGCATCTGTCTCATGGACCTGATTCCATTGACACATACATGAAGAAAGCTAATCCGTTTTTAGATGAAGCACTTGTCTATGATGCCCTTGAAGGACTTAGTCTTGAATGTCACCCGTTCACGTGGGCTCTAAAAGCTCGAAACACTCTAGCAAGCTTTGATCAAGTTCATGCATTGTTGTTGAGTGAAGAAACACAACTTAAGCTTGATTCCCTCTCTGTTCAATCTATTGTTCCATTGACAGCACAGTATGGGGCTGTTAGGCATGGAAATGGAGGTTAGTCTTCTTATTTTAAGTCGATCTGAACCCTAGCACCGGTAGCGGTCCAGTTTCCGGGTTGTTACATCAATAATTTTGACACTAAAATTTAGAAGGGTATTATACATTTTGTATAAAAACATATATATGTTGCAAATTAAATAATGTCCAAACATTATATCTTTATAAAATTACATTAAAAAAATAGGAATATATCAAGCTTCTCCAAAAACTTCCTCCACTAATTCCTCTCCAAACTCTCCAATGGGGACTTCAATCCTAGACACCTCATCATTATGTGAGCCCAATGAAGTACCAGTAAAGGGACCAATGGGGACATAAGGTCTACAAAATTAGGATCTTAGGGCATTGGAGGCAAAGTTAAAAGCAAAAGAATTATGGAATTATCCAAGGTAGGAGCGGCTTGAACAGATGAGTTTGGACCTATATAGAAAAAGGATTTTACTCCTTTAAGATAAACATATCATCCTCTCCATAAGCCACCAGTTCCTCATATGTGTCATACTCAGGGGGTCTTAGCTCTTTAAATGGTCTTTCCTATTAGTCCCGAGATGTCTTTAAACTTGTATTATACTCACATGCATACAAACGCACAGCAGTAAAATAGAAATTAGCCTTATTTTAGTTTTATTTCAAATAAGGCTTGATGTGTACATCAATGACGCTATCTATTTTATCTGTCAACACATTTGTAGCTTGTAAGGTTGATATTTAATAGATTCCACTCCTAAGAGTTGTACTGTAATACCCGGCTAGACTCCGGTATCGAAATTCCTACCGTCCGGTGGAATCTCGGATGTCGGAGACCTCTAGAAGGGTAAGAGCATGTTTTTATAAAATTTTTTAATGTATTTAATGATTTTAAGTAAGAAAGAAATTGAGTTTTTGCATAAAAATAACCTTGGAGGAAGATTCAGGTTCAGCCGCCGAACCTCAAGTTCGGCCGCCGAACATGCATGCGCTTCGGGAGTGCTTTAGGCCCTCGAAGGCATAAGTGAGGGAAGTCCAGGTTTGGCCGCCGAACCTTATGTTCGGCCGCCGAACATGGCATGCATGCGAAGGCACGTTAGGCCCCCGAAAGTGGCCTAACCGGCCACCTATAAAGGGGTCCCCATGTCCGAACGGGCGAGCTATTCTCCCCATTTTCGGCCAAGGTGAGTCTCCGCCGCCCTCATGCCGATCTTGAGTTTTTCCTTCAAATCTTTCATGATTTTTATGAGTTTTCACATTTGTTTTGAAGATTTGAGAACTTTGAGCGAGTTTTGAAGCTTGGAGACTAAAGAGTTGATTTTTTCCCCATCTCCGAGCTAGGATCGTCTCTCCTCTCGTTCTTCAAGAGGTAAGAGTAGATCCATAGTTCATTTCATGTTTTAAGCAAGTTTTATGAAGTTTCTTGGGGTAGAAATGCATGATTAGGTTTATGTTAAGTTTTTGGTTTATGTTGTGTTTATGGACAATGTGGGTTGTTTATGCCTGTTTGATGAGTTGTAATTGGGGTTTAGAATAGTTTGAGAACCTGACAGGAGCGGTTGTCGAAGCCGGTCAAAAATAACCTTCTTGGTTACCTACAATTTACAACTGCATATAGTGGTGAAGGATCGAATCCACAGAGAATTGATTACCTATCTATTTATCTCAATTAAGACCAAGAGAACTAATTGAAAGCACAAGGGAAAGCAAGTAATCAAAGAGAAATAGAAACAAGTGCAAGGAAAGTAAAAAAAGGGGGTTTTGAGATTTGATTCAACTAACAACTATTAAAAGTAATTAAAACAACAAGTAATCTAAAATAAGAGAGAAATCAATATGAGAAAGGTTTAGTTGAAGATATGGATCCACTTTAGTTGTTTTGGTTGATCATTGAAACATGGTTATCTTGATTGATTCAATAGGTTGGTTATAGGGGTGGAAGACGCTTCTCACCACCATGTCTTTCCTTATGAACAAACTGATTAGGGAACGTCCTCTAACCAATTACTAATCAACAAATTTTCAAGGAACGTCCTTGGGCCAAATGCATCAAAACAATTGCCAATTGCATGAAGAACAAGAAAGATCCAAACCCTAACTACTCAAACGCATGAGATGATGTTAGATCATGCAATTCCTTGGATTTTTACACCAAGTGTTCTATGGACAGAATATTTCCAGCAATTACGGACTAACAAATATCCTAATCCAACAATCAATTAACTTTGCAATCAAGAATCAAGTGGCCAATTTGATCAAAACAACAAAGCAATCTTAGAATTAAGCATCAATTGCATGAATATTGAATAAAATCAAAGACAAAAGTTTCTGTTCAGATCTCACAACCCTTTAAACAACCTTAGTTTCAACCAAACTTCAACTAGAAAGAGGGTTTCAGCCACTCATGGCTGAACCAAAACAGAAAAATAAAAGAAAAGGAGAAGATGGAAAACTAAGATGGGAGAGAGCCTTGGAGTGTGGCTGTCGAATTTCCTTGGAGAAGAGGTGGAACCCAATCTACCTTCTTGTCTGCTTGAAGCCCTTAAATAGGTCTTGAGAGGCTCCTTAGGGTTTGGTGGCAGTCCATGAGTCTTTTAGAGGCTGTCCAAAGTGCCCTTGGTCCCATATATGCCTTCTTTGTGCATGAGTGAAGGCAAAAACGAGTTGCATGTGATGGAAGGCAAGTGGGGGCTCTTTGGTCTTTTTACTTGCTGCCCAAGGTCTTCAAGATGTTGCCCTAAGAGTTAAGAGGCTGCCCATGTACTAATAAGGAAGGTGGAGACTCCTTTTGAATTTTGAATGTGCATGGCACTAAGTAGGAAGCATGTGATCTTTGGATTTTCTTTCCTTAATAAGGGGGATCTTGAAATCCAATAATTGAATGTGATTTTTGAAGATTTGGATCTCAAGATTCTTCTCTTATTTGGCTCCTCAAATATGGCAACTTGTGATATGGCTTCTTGAACAAGGAAAGAGTGCAATAGGGCGCATTTTCGGCTGCCTAGGTTGAGTTTCGGAGGCTGGATTTTAGGCTATGTTCTGAAGGTTCGGCGGCCGAAAATAGATATTCGGCGGCCGAAGGTAGTGGACTTTCGTCTCTGGAGTCCTCTTTCGGCCGCCGAAGGTTGCTGCCGAAGGTGACTGATTTTTGGCCCCCGAAAGTTGTCTCCGAAGGTTGCTTCTCTAGTTTTGGCTTCTTTTGGCATTTTAAAGAGCATTTTCTCCAAATTGTTTCTTCACACCTAATATTTGCAAAACATGATTAAAACCACAAAATTAGGTAGAATAGGTGTAAATAAACATCAATAAGATCATGAAAATATGGACTAAAATATGCTCTATCAAATACCCCCACACTTAAGCTTTTGCTTGTCCTCAAGCAAACAAACATAGTCAAATAAGTTTCCCTTGCTCTAGATCCTTATTTCCACTTAAGCTCATACTCAAGACACCTATTTTGAATCATTGCAGTGAAGAATATATGCATGAAGATTACTTACCTCTTTTCCTTGTTTCCCTTTGCTTACCATGGCTAGGATTTGTTTTCCTCAAGAGAGACATGCACATTAATTTGTTAAGACTTTTTCTAGCTTTTGGATTGACTTGCCCTTACCTTGAAGTACTTTATTCAGGCTTTTGCACTTTGATTTTGCTTGAAAAGATCACCAACCTTTTGATGTGAAGGTACATATTTGTGATACCCACCCCCAGTTACTCAGTTGATCACCTTTCCAAGTGGCTACTAGCTCTTTTCATAGTCTTTTTGACCATTGGAATATTTTCTTATTTTGTGCTTTTGAGGGCTTTGCCTTTGCTGAATTTTCTTTCTCTCAATGATTTGGGCAAATCATCACCAATTGCTAAAGCAAGTCATGTTAAGTTCATTCACACAATTTCAATTTATTCTCAATCAATTGAGGGTCATCAATATATTTTTCACCATGGCAAACTCAAAGATTCAATCCAAAAGGCAATTCTCAAACATGAATACAACTCACTGCAATTGATTCAATATAAGTTTAAAGAGTTATCACATCAATGGGGTCATGGAAAGAAAAACTCATCCAACATAGTTCATCAGTTTGAGTAGAGCAAAACAAAAAGAAGAAGAAGGTTGTGGTTGTGTGTGTTTTATTGAAAGCAAAAACAAATTAAAATTCAACTGTGGCTAATTAACTTGAAAGAAATTTAAAACTGAAAGGGAAAAGAAATTTTTTTTTTTTTTTTTGCAATTTGAAAACATGAGAAATCGCAGAAGAGAAGAGAAGAAGAAGAAAAGAAGAGGGGAAGAAGAAAGAAAGAAGCTATATGCACCCCCTGTAACGACCCAAAAATCGGACCGCTACCGGCGTTAGGATCCAGATCGGCTTAAGGCCGCCGGGACCCGTAGCAAGCCTGACATATAACCTGTGAACCTGTCAAATCCCATACATGATCATACATACTCATAAACCTGTAAACTTTTCCTTTCCATAAACCAAGCTCAACCTGTGCATACTCATAACATAACATAAACCACACACTGGAGCCCTCATCAAATGTTCCAATGGGGTATCATAACATACATGAATTAAGCTTGGTTGAACATAAACATTATAAAACATTCTATAGATCATGTATCAAAAGGGATTACTATACAAACTCGGTCAATCACAATTTCTAAACCTCAATACATCATCATTACATATCATAACTGTAATACCCGGCATGTTCAGACATCGAAATTCCTACCGTCCGATGGAATCTAAGATGTCAGAGCATCCCTGAAGGGTAGAGTGAAGGTTTTCTAAAATGTTTTTACATGTTTTAAGCTTTTGTTTTAGAAAAGAAATGAGTTTTGAAGAGAAAAGGCTAAGGAAGTCTTTGCCACTTTCGGCCCCCGAAAGTTTAAGTTCGGCCGCCGAAAGTACCCCATGTTCGGCCCCCTAAACTCTAATGTTCGGCTTCCGAAGGTGGTGAGGTGTTGCATGTAGCTTTAGCCACCAAATGTGAAGCGGTGGTTCTTTGTTAAAGGTGTTTTTGGCCGAGAAAGGAGGTGCTTAAGCTTTCCTTTGGGTCAGAGACATGTTCATGCTTCCCCTTAGTGACTTACCTAGTTCCTCATCAAATCTTTCAAAGAAAAATAAGTTTAAAGTGAGTTTAAGATAGTTTTGAGAAGTTGTGGAGTTTAAGAACTTGTGAAGCTTGAATCTCCATCTCTTCAAGTTTGGAGTCACACCAGCCTTTGTTCTTCAAGAGGTAAGTGTGAATCCTTAGTTTTTATCATGTTTTACATAAGCTTGATGAAGGAGAAGGGGAGTTATGCATGTGTATGCATAAGTTGTGCATAGTAGGGTGCATAAATCGTTTATGCTATATGTATGCTTGATGTGTGTTGTTGGTTGAAGTTTTAATGTGGTTTAAGACTCCTATATGCATGATTAAGTGGTAGAGCATGTTTGGAGAGGTGGGATGCATGTTTGGAGGGTTAGTGTTTGGATGGCATGGTTGTGCACGAAGCTGAGTTCTGGATGAACTCAGGTTCGGCCGCCGAATGTGGGAGTTCGGCCGCCGAACCTCTTCTGAAGGCAGTTTTGGCTGCCTAAGGTTGCCCCCGAACATTTGGACTTTCGGATCTGTCATGCACATTCGGCCGCCGAAGGTGCCCCCGAAAGTGCCCTGTCCAGTTTTCCTTTGCATGTTTTCCATGGTTGTTCTAAGGTGTTTTAAGGGGTTTTTGGGGAGATGTTTAGAGATATGTTAGAGTATGTTTGGTCCCTCATTTAAGTCTATCTGTGTAGGCACAGACCAGAGGAACCAGAGAGTTCAGCAGTGAGTACCGCTTCAGGAGCCTGCAGAGTCAGTCAGAGTCAGTCAGAGGTGAGTGGAACTAAACTTAATTCTTTTAATTACGAAATGTAATGCTTTTAGCATATTTCATTCATCATGAGTATGCATAGGATGATTACATTAGAAATCACGAATATGTTGCATTGCATAGTTAATTGTTGATGTGGGTGAATGCTGAATGATCCAATAGTCCCAGACAGGAAGTCCAGGACCCCATTCTACGGCCTGGCAGGTATAGAGAGTTCAGGATCCCATTCTACGGCCTGACAGGTTTGTTTTTGAACAGGAAGTCCAGGACCCCATGCGATGGCCTGGCAGATTTAGTATTTATACAGGAAAAATCCAGGACCTCATCACTGGCCTGGAAATTTAAAATATGTGTGTATGTATGTATGGATGTATGTATGCATTACAGGAAGACCAAGACCCCAGTCGACGGCCTGGCACGGATTAGATACTGGGACTATGTGGTGACAGGTTTACCCTAGATGTGAATTGTCTGTGATATGATGCATTCCATAAGATCATGTTTTAATGACAGGTTTTATTGTTCTACTCACTGGGCTATAGAGCTCATCCTTCTCCCTTATTCCCAGTTTTGCAGGTTTCAGTATACAGGTTGTACAAGGGCAAGTCAGAGGTGCATAAAAAAAAGAGAGAGCTTGTAATAGTTAGAGTGGATATGTAATATTAAAGAGATGTATTAGTTGTGTAAATAGTTAAAGTGTGCTTGACTTAGTTATTCTGTTTTATAAGTCTTTTGTATACATGATCAAGTTATATAACTGTTTTACAAACAGGTGAAAAACCAGGCTTAACAGGTATGATTTAACCCATCTAGAGCAAGCTCTAGTCAGGGGTACAAAGTACAAAGTATAGAGATTGTGCATGCACAGGTTAAGCCATAGTTCAGAGAAAGAAAAGTTTTTATTTTCACAGAAAATATATGATCATGTATGAGTTTTTACAGGTACACAGAGAGTATAGCAGGCTTGCTACGGGTTCTGGCGGCCTTATGCCGACCTGAATCCTAGCGCCGGTGACGGTCCATTCCCGGGTCGTTACAGATTGGTATCAGAGCCCTAGGTTCACATGATCGGACCTATAGAGAGAGTGTCGGGCTCATAGAGGATAGAATTGGTCAAGCACAATAGGAAAACATGTCCACTCGGATAGGATGTTAGTCCTGTCTTTTGATGTTATGATATGCCATGAATATGCATGTGTATTATTGACATGTGCTGTTATATGCTGATGTGCTATATTGTGTGTTTTGTTCTCAGGAAGTTAAGATGCGAGGAGCTCGTCGATCAGTTCGATTGACTAGAGATCCACCAGAAAGTGAGAGAGTAGATGCTCAACCTCCTGTTTTGCCAAGGGCAAGATCTCAGAGATCAAGCAGGGAGGGTATGTCAATGGACCCTAGAAGGTCTTTAGACGAGAGCAGAAGAGGCGTTGTTAGGGGAGGAAGATTGGAGGAAGTGAGAGAAGCTATGGAGGTAGAACAGGCCATGGATGAAAGCATGGGTATTGGTAGGTCTGATGAGGGTATGGGAGAGTTTCAGGGAGGCACTCAGGCCTCGGGGTTTGGTTATCCATTCTCTTTTCCGGACCCAGATTATTCAATGGGAGATGTGTCGGAGTACTCCAGTTATATCCCATATTCTCCTTACATGCCATACATACCTCATTATGATCCACCATATCCCATGTATCCACCCTCACCTGTGCATCAAAGTACAGCGTATCCAGAACAAGATGAACCAGTACCTCCACCACAACCAGAACCAGTAATTAAGATACCTCGACCTCATTTACCCGAGAGAAGAAGGGTGAAAATGACAGAGTACCTGAAATTGGATGCTCCTAAGTTTAATCCAGGAGATGATCCATTTGATTACCTCAGAGCAGTTAGGATGATCACCGGTGAGTTGGGAGCAGATGATTGTAGAGCCATTGAAATGGCAGGGTTCACACTTAAATGCAAGAAAGCTCAGGAATGGTTTAAAAACTATGTGGAACCCAGGATGGACAGTATGTCATGGGGAGAGTTCGCCAATGAATTTGCAGGGTGGGCTTTTCCTGACAGTTCTAGGGAGATGAAAGTAGTGGAATTTGAGCAGTTGAGACAGACAGATGAAATGAGTGTTGATGAATTTACAGACAAGTTCCTGGATTTGCTTCAGTATGTGGGTCAAGCCTATGATACTGATCAGAAGAAGGCAAGAAGATATACTATGAGACTTCATCCCAGGTATTCTTCCTTGATTCTTCCAGCAGAAAAGGAGAGTTTCCACTCTATAGTGGATGCAGCCAGGAAAATGGAGGCAAGTTCCAATATTCAGAAACAATCAAGAGCACAGGCTTCGAGTTCTAAGGCCCCTAATACAGGTACGTCAGGCAGTAAGAGATGGGACAAGGCAAAAGGAGCAAAGAAAAAGTTCTGGGGTAAAGTTAAGTCTGGTCTGGGATTTGGTAGTGGCTCAAGCTCTGGCACAGCTAATCCAGGATGTCAGAGATGTGGAAGACCACATAGGGGAGCTTGTTAGTTGGGATCTACAGCTTGTTATAGATGTGGACAGGAAGGGCATATTGCTCGGTATTGTCCTCAGATGACTTTTATGGCACCATCTCAGCAGATGAGTTCAGGCAGTGTAGTACAGCCAGCAGCTCCAGTCATGCCTCAGAGTAGTGGCAGAGGTAGAGGGAGAGGGGCAGCCTCTACTTCAGCAGCAGGTTCCCGAGGTGGAAATCCGGTAGCCCCAGCACGGATTTTCACTGTGACTCAGGAGGAGGCTAACACGTCAAACACAGTGGTGTCAGGTAATCTCATCATTGGGTGTTCAGATGTGTATGCTTTGATGGACCCCGGTGCTTCTCATTCCTTTATTGCTTCGAGAGCCATAGAGCGATTGGGTTTGATCAGTTCTGAGTTAGAGTATCCTCTCTGGGTCAGTGGACCCAAGTGTGACCCATCAGTGGCAGTGTCAGTCTGTCGTTTCAGTCCAGTGTTCATAGAGGGTAGATGCCTTCCAGCTGACCTTGTGGTTCTAGACTTGACTGATTTTGATGTCATTCTAGGGATGGATTGGCTATCTGCATATAGTGCTACGTTGGACTGTCGAGAGAAGCTAGTGAGTCTCAGAGACCAGGATGGGTCAGAGTGTGTCTTCAGAGGAGAAAGGAGAGGTACACCCAGAGGTATGATTTCAGCCCTTCAGGCTCGTCGTTTGCTTAGGAGGGGTTGTCAGGGGTTTCTAGCTCATGTGAGAGAGCTAGATAGTCAGGTTAGGGAACCAGCCACAGTACCAGTAGTCCAAGAGTTTCTCGATGTGTTTCCAGACGATTTGCCAGGACTACCACCTGATAGGGAGATAGGGTTTGACATTGAATTATTGCCAGGTACCAGACCTATCTCTATTCCTCCCTATAGGATGGCGCCAGCAGAGTTAAAAGAATTGAAGGAGCAGTTGCAGGACTTGGTAGATAAGGGTTTCATCCGCCCTAGTACCTCACCTTGGGGTGCTCCAGTGCTTTTTGTCAAGAAGAAGGATGGATCCCTCAGACTTTGTATCGACTACAGACAGTTGAACAAGGTCACTATCAAGAATAGGTATCCCTTACCTCGGATTGATGATCTATTTGACCAGCTAGCTGGAGCAGGTTGTTTCTCGAAAATAGATCTGAGATCCGGGTATCATCAGTTGAGAGTCAGAGAGGCAGATGTGCCTAAGACAGCTTTCCGGACCAGATATGGGCATTATGAGTTCTTAGTGATGCCGTTCGGGTTGACCAACGCCCCTGCAGCATTTATGGATCTCATGAATAGAGTTTTCAGCGAGTATCTGGATCACTTTGTTATTGTTTTCATTGACGATATCTTAGTGTATTCCAGAAATGCAGAGGAGCATGCCCAGCATCTGAGAATAGTTTTGCAGACACTGAGAGAGCATGGTTTATATGCCAAGTTCTCGAAGTGTGAGTTTTGGTTAAGGAGCATTTCCTTCTTGGGACATGTAGTATCAGCAGAGGGTATTGAGGTAGACCCCAAGAAGATAGAGGCTGTAACTAACTGGCCCAGACCCACTACAGTAACAGAGATTAAAAGCTTTTTGGGACTGGCAGGTTATTACAGGAGGTTCGTTCAGGACTTCTCAAAGATAGCAGCTCCTATGACCAAATTGACTCAGAAGAACCAGAAGTTTATCTGGTCAGACCAGTGTGAAGAGAGCTTTGAAGAGCTCAAGAGGAGATTGACAACAGCACCAGTGTTAGCTCTGCCGGTCAGTAATGAGGACTTCACAGTGTTCTGTGATGCATCTCGAGTGGGATTGGGTTGTGTATTGATGCAGAATGATAGAGTAATAGCTTATGCTTCTAGACAGTTGAAGAAGCACGAGTTGAATTACCCTACCCATGACCTAGAGATGGCAGCAGTTATCTTTGCACTTAAGATGTGGCGGCATTACCTTTACGGGGTTAAATGCGAGATCTTCACTGATCACAAGAGTTTACAGTACATCTTAAATCAGAGAGAGCTGAATTTGCGGCAAAGAAGGTGGGTCGAATTGCTCAGTGATTATGATTGTAAAATTCAGTATCATCCGGGTAAGGCAAATGTTGTCGCAGACGCCCTAAGCCGGAAGTCACTAGGCAGTTTATCCCATATAGCAGCAGAGCGGAGACCGGTTGTGATGGAGCTTTATAAGCTCTTTGACGAGGGATTACAGTTAGAGTTGTCTGGTACAGGTGCGTTGATAGCACAGATGAGAGTGACACCTGTGTTTCTGGAGCAGATAGCTCAGAGACAGCACGAGGACCCTGAATTGATGAAAATTGCCAGAACTGTTCAGTCAGGCAACAATGCAGAGTTTAGAATTGACAGCAAAGGGATCCTTCGCTATGGGAGTCGACTTTGTGTACCAGATAGGGGCAGTGTGAAGGAAGACATTATGAGGGAAGCTCATAATGCGAGGTACAGTGTTCACCCAGGAGCCACAAAGATGTATCAGGATCTGAAACGGGTCTATTGGTGGCCAGCCATGAAGAAAGAAGTGGCGAAATTCGTGACAGCCTGTGAGGTTTGTCAGAGGGTGAAATTAGAGCATCAGAAACCAGCCGGAATGCTTAACCCATTACCGATTCCAGAGTGGAAATGGGAGAACATAGCCATGGATTTTGTAGTGGGTTTACCAGTAGCGTCCAACAGGATAGACTCGATATGGGTGATTGTGGACAGACTCACGAAATCTGCTCATTTTCTTCCAGTACGGAGTAACTATTCTATGGATAAGTTGGCACAGGTCTATCTGGATGAGATAGTGAGATTACATGGAGTTCCAGTGTCTATAGTTTCAGACAGAGGACCACAGTTTACCTACCGCTTTTGGCGGAGTCTGCAAAGTGCAATGGGCACGAGATTGGATTTTAGTACTGCTTTCCACCCACAGACTGATGGACAGTCAGAAAGGACCATCCAGACCATAGAGGATATGCTTCGCCTATGTGTGTTAGACTTTGGCGGTTCTTGGAGGCAGCATCTACCTTTAGTGGAGTTTGCCTACAATAACAGTCATCATGCTAGCATTGGGATGGCTCCTTATGAAGCTTTGTATGGGAGGAAGTGCAGATCCCCTGTTTGCTGGGAAGAGGTAGGAGAGAAGGCTCTTGCAGGGCCAGAGTTAGTAGACATTACTAGTAGAATGGTGCCCATGATCAGAGAGAGAATCAGAACAGCTCAGAGTAGACAGAAAAGTTATGCAGACGTTCGCAGAAAGCAGTTAGAGTTTCAAGAAGGTAATTGGGTATTGCTGAAAGTGTCTCCAATGAAAGGAGTGGTTCGTTTTGGGAAGAAAGGTAAATTGGCTCCACGGTACATTGGACCCTTTGAGGTGTTGCAGAGGATCGGAAATGTGTCATATAAGCTGGATTTACCTGCTTCTATGGAGAGGATTCACCCGGTATTTCATGTTTCTATGCTACGACAGTTTGTGTCAGATCCGAATCAGGTTCTGAGTGAGCCTGAGGTGGAGATTCATACGGATCTCACCTATATAGAGCAGCCAGTGCGGATTCTGGACACGCAGATCAGACAGCTAAGGAACAAGGAGATTCCGATGGTGAAAGTTCTATGGAACCACCATAACCTAGAAGAGTGCACATGGGAGACGCGGGAGTCTATGCTCCAGCAGTATCCATATTTGTTTTGAGGTTAGTTTCCTCCTTGTGTTTTGTTTATTGTTTTAGAAACATCCGAGGACGAATGTTCTTAAGGGGGGGAGAATGTAATACCCGGCATGTTCAGACATCGAAATTCCTACCGTCCGATGGAATCTAAGATGTCAGAGCATCCCTGAAGGGTAGAGTGAAGGTTTTCTAAAATGT
This sequence comes from Manihot esculenta, assembly GCF_001659605.2. Taxonomy (NCBI): domain Eukaryota; kingdom Viridiplantae; phylum Streptophyta; class Magnoliopsida; order Malpighiales; family Euphorbiaceae; genus Manihot; species Manihot esculenta. The sequence goes on along the minus strand of NC_035169.2, from coordinate 18,539,948 downwards.
TTTTACATGTTTTAAGCTTTTGTTTTAGAAAAGAAATGAGTTTTGAAGAGAAAAGGCTAAGGAAGTCTTTGCCACTTTCGGCCCCCGAAAGTTTAAGTTCGGCCGCCGAAAGTACCCCATGTTCGGCCCCCTAAACTCTAATGTTCGGCTTCCGAAGGTGGTGAGGTGTTGCATGTAGCTTTAGCCACCAAATGTGAAGCGGTGGTTCTTTGTTAAAGGTGTTTTTGGCCGAGAAAGGAGGTGCTTAAGCTTTCCTTTGGGTCAGAGACATGTTCATGCTTCCCCTTAGTGACTTACCTAGTTCCTCATCAAATCTTTCAAAGAAAAACAAGTTTAAAGTGAGTTTAAGATAGTTTTGAGAAGTTGTGGAGTTTAAGAACTTGTGAAGCTTGAATCTCCATCTCTTCAAGTTTGGAGTCACACCAGCCTTTGTTCTTCAAGAGGTAAGTGTGAATCCTTAGTTTTTATCATGTTTTACATAAGCTTGATGAAGGAGAAGGGGAGTTATGCATGTGTATGCATAAGTTGTGCATAGTAGGGTGCATAAATCGTTTATGCTATATGTATGCTTGATGTGTGTTGTTGGTTGAAGTTTTAATGTGGTTTAAGACTCCTATATGCATGATTAAGTGGTAGAGCATGTTTGGAGAGGTGGGATGCATGTTTGGAGGGTTAGTGTTTGGATGGCATGGTTGTGCACGAAGCTGAGTTCTGGATGAACTCAGGTTCGGCCGCCGAATGTGGGAGTTCGGCCGCCGAACCTCTTCTGAAGGCAGTTTTGGCTGCCTAAGGTTGCCCCCGAACATTTGGACTTTCGGATCTGTCATGCACATTCGGCCGCCGAAGGTGCCCCCGAAAGTGCCCTGTCCAGTTTTCCTTTGCATGTTTTCCATGGTTGTTCTAAGGTGTTTTAAGGGGTTTTTGGGGAGATGTTTAGAGATATGTTAGAGTATGTTTGGTCCCTCATTTAAGTCTATCTGTGTAGGCACAGACCAGAGGAACCAGAGAATTCAGCAGTGAGTACCGCTTCAGGAGCCTGCAGAGTCAGTCAGAGTCAGTCAGAGGTGAGTGGAACTAAACTTAATTCTTTTAATTACGAAATGTAATGCTTTTAGCATATTTCATTCATCATGAGTATGCATAGGATGATTACATTAGAAATCACGAATATGTTGCATTGCATAGTTAATTGTTGATGTGGGTGAATGCTGAATGATCCAATAGTCCCAGACAGGAAGTCCAGGACCCCATTCTACGGCCTGGCAGGTATAGAGAGTTCAGGACCCCATTCTACGGCCTGACAGGTTTGTTTTTGAACAGGAAGTCCAGGACCCCATGCGATGGCCTGGCAGATTTAGTATTTATACAGGAAAAATCCAGGACCTCATCACTGGCCTGGAAATTTAAAATATGTGTGTATGTATGTATGGATGTATGTATGCATTACAGGAAGACCAGGACCCCAGTCGACGGCCTGGCACGGATTAGATACTGGGACTATGTGGTGACAGGTTTACCCTAGATGTGAATTGTCTGTGATATGATGCATTCCATAAGATCATGTTTTAATGACAGGTTTTATTGTTCTACTCACTGGGCTATAGAGCTCATCCTTCTCCCTTATTCCCAGTTTTGCAGGTTTCAGTATACAGGTTGTACAAGGGCAAGTCAGAGGTGCATAAAAAAAAGAGAGAGCTTGTAATAGTTAGAGTGGATATGTAATATTAAAGAGATGTATTAGTTGTGTAAATAGTTAAAGTGTGCTTGACTTAGTTATTCTGTTTTATAAGTCTTTTGTATACATGATCAAGTTATATAACTGTTTTACAAACAGGTGAAAAACCAGGCTTAACAGGTATGATTTAACCCATCTAGAGCAAGCTCTAGTCAGGGGTACAGAGTACAAAGTATAGAGATTGTGCATGCACAGGTTAAGCCATAGTTCAGAGAAAGAAAAGTTTTTATTTTCACAGAAAATATATGATCATGTATGAGTTTTTACAGGTACACAGAGAGTATAGCAGGCTTGCTACGGGTTCTGGCGGCCTTATGCCGACCTGAATCCTAACGCCGGTGACGGTCCATTCCTGGGTCGTTACAATAACTGTATAAGACATTAAATTACAATTTAACCATGTCCACTGCTAGCTATTACATAACCATGACTTTACTCTATCCGACTTCCTGCTCTATCCTATACCTGCAAGCCTGGGGGTTAAAGGGAGAGGGGTGAGCTAAAAGCCCAGTGAGTAGAACCATAAAAACATATTAACAAACATGCTCCAATGAAATGCATCATAACACAGACAATTCACATAAGGGTTGGGTGAACTTGTCACCAAATAGTCCCAGCATCATTTGTGCCAGGCCGTAGTATGGGGTCCTGGTCTTCCTGTCACATCATACATTACTTACCATTGCCCCAGGGCCTCCTCTGGGATCCTGGTCTTCGAGTCCCATATCCGTGCCAGGCCGTAGAATGGGGTCCTGGTCTTTCATTTCCGTGCCAGGCCGTAGAATGGGGTCCTAGTCTTCCCTCAAGGACTAATTGGGTCATCCAACATTCACCCACATCAACAATAAAGAATGTAATGCAACATATTCGTGAAATCTAATGCAATCATCCTATTGCATACTCATGATGCATGAAAACATGATAAACATTTAATTTCTCAATTTAAAAGATTAAGTTTAGTTCCACTCACCTCTGGCTGACTCTGACAACACCGAAGCAGCTGAACTCACTGCTGGGGTCCTCGGTTCCTCGGGTCCGAACCTACACAGGTGGACTCAAATGAGGGACCAAACATACTAGAACATGACTCTAAAATACTCCCCAAAAACCCCCTTAAAACACCTCAAAACATCATGGAAAAACATGCAAAGGAGGGCTGCACAGGGCACTTTCGGCGGCACCTTCGGCGGCCGAAAGTCTCTCCAGAGCCGAAAGTCAGGCAGGTTCGGCGGCACCTTCGGCGGCCGAAAGTGCCCTCCAGAGACGAAAGTCTCTTTTCGGGGGCAGGCTTCGGCAGCCGAAAGGCTTGCCTCCCAGCCATGTTCGACGGCCGAAAGTCCTTCGGCTGCCGAACCTGGTTTTTGCCAAATGGCAGAAACTTCAGCTCCTCATGCACAAATGCCTCCCAAACCTTCCAAACATGCATTTTTCCTATTCTACAACATGCATACCCAAGCATACAAGTTCCTAGGGGCTTCAACTAACTTAAATCCCATCTACAACACATCAAACATCCACATTGTTCATAAACACAACATATACCCATAAACATAACAATAACCTAATCATGTATTTCTACCCCATAGATCTACTTAAAACTTACTTAAAACATGCAATGAGCTTAAGATCGGCTCTTACCTCTTCAAGATCGAGAGAGAGACGACCTAAACTCGAAGATGGGAGGGGTTGAGTTTCTTTGAACATCAAAGCTCCAAAACTTGCTCAAATGCTCAAAAACTTCAAAACAAAGTGAAAACTCATGAAAATCTTGAAGGAAGAAACTCAAGATTGGTGAGGGATGGCGGAGACCTCACCTTGGCCGAAAATGGGGAGAAAAGCTCGCCCGTTTTCGGCTAAGGGACCCCTTTATAGGTGGCTGGCCAGGCCACGTTCGGGGGCCGAAAGTGCCTCCGCATGCATGCCATGTTCGGCGGCCGAACCTGGTTTCCTTCACTTATGCTTTCGGGGGCCTAAGGTACACCCGAAATGCATGTATGTTTGGCGGCCGAACTTGGGGTTCGGCGGCCGAACCTGAGTTTTCCTCCAAGGCTATTTTCATGCAAAAACTCATTTTCTTTCATGCTTAAAACATAAAACACATTAAAACATTTTATGAAAACATGGTTTTACCCTTCTAGAGGTTTCTGACACCCGAGATTCCACCGGACGGTAGGAATTCCGATACCGGAGTCTAGCCGGGTATTACATTCTCCCCCTCTTAAGAACATTCATCCCCGAATGTTCCTCAACTAGCACATGCAAGGCATGTAACATATCATACACATAAAACACATGAAACATATAAGGAACTAACCTCAGAAAAGATAAGGTTATTGCTGGACCATGGACTCCCGTGTCTCCCAGGTGCATTCTTCCAGATTGTGGTGGTTCCAAAGGACTTTCACCATCGGGATTTCCTTGTTCCTCAACTTCCTGATTTGAGTGTCCAGAATCCGTACCGGCTGCTCAACATAGGTGAGATCCTTTTGGATCTCCACATCAGGCTCACTAAGAACCTTGCCCGGATCTGACACGAACTTCCTCAACATAGAAACATGGAAAACTGGATGGATTCTTTCCATTGAAGCAGGTAAATCCAGCTTGTACAATACATTCCCAATCTTTTGCAAGACTTCAAAGGGTCCGATGTACCGTGGAGCCAGCTTACCTTTCTTCCCGAACCGAACCACTCCTTTCATAGGAGACACCTTGCGCAATACCAGATCCCTCTCCTGAAACTCTACTTGCCTTCTGTTGATGTCTGCATAACTCTTCTGTCTGCTTGCAGCAATCTTGATTCTTTCTCTGATTAAGGGTACCACCCTGCTGGTGATTTCTACTAGCTCAGGCCCTGCCAAGGCCTTTTCTCCAACTTCTTCCCAGCAAACAGGTGATCTGCACTTCCTCCCATACAAAGCTTCATATGGAGCCATCCCGATGCTAGCAAGATGGCTGTTATTGTAGGCAAACTCCACCAAAGGCAGATGCTGTCTCCAAGAACCGCCAAAGTCCAGCACACACATTCTAAGCATATCCTCTATTGTCTGGATGCTCCTCTCCGACTGTCCGTCCGTCTGTGGATGGAAAACAGTGCTAAAATCCAACCTGGTACCCATGGCATCCTGCAGACTCCGCCAAAACCTGGAGGTGAACTGGGGTCCTCTATCGGACACTATAGAAACAGGAACCCCATGTAGCCTGACAATCTCATCAACATACACCTGTGCCAATTTGTCCACAGAATAGCCACTCCTGACAGGGATGAAGTGAGCAGATTTGGTGTGTCTGTCCACAATCACCCATATGGAGTCCAACTTGTTGGACGTCGCCGGCAACCCCACTACGAAGTCCATAGCTATATTCTCCCATTTCCACTCTGGAATAGGTAGCGGGTTAAGCATTCCAGCCGGCTTCTGATGTTCCAGCTTCACCCTCTGACACACTTCGCAAGCTGACACAAACTGTGCCACTTCTCTCTTCATAGCTGGCCACCAATAAACCTTCTTCAGATCTTGATACATCTTGGTGGCTCCGGGGTGAATGTTGTATCTTGCATTATGAGCCTCTCTCATAATGTCTCCTTTTAGCCCTACGTCATCTGGTACACACAATCGACTCCCATAGCGGAGGATCCCCTTGTTGTCGAATCTGAACTCACTGTCTTTGCCTGACTGAACAGTCCTGGCAATCTTCACTAACTCTGGGTCCTCATGCTGTTTCTGAGATACCTGCTCCAGAAACACGGGTGCCACTCTCATCTGAGTAACTAAAGCACCTGTACCAGACAACTCCAACTGTAGACCTTCATCAATGAGCTTGTAAAACTCCTTCACCACTGGTCTCCTCTCCGCCGTGATGTGGGATAAACTGCCTAGTGACTTCCGGCTTAGGGCGTCTGCCACAACATTCGCCTTACCCGGATGGTATTGAATCTTGCAATCATAATCACTCAGCAGTTCTACCCATCTTCTCTGTCTCAAGTTCAAATCTCTTTGACTCAGGATGTACTGTAGGCTTTTATGATCTGTGAAGATCTCACATTTAACACCGTAAAGGTAATGCCTCCACATCTTGAGTGCAAAGATGACGGCTGCCATTTCCAGGTCATGTGTGGGGTAATTTAACTCATGCTTCTTTAGCTGCCTAGAAGCATAAGCAATCACCCTTTCATTCTGCATTAGCACACAACCCAGACCCACTCGGGATGCATCACAGAACACTGTGAAGTCCTCATTGCTAGCTGGCAGAGCTAACACTGGTGCTGACGTTAACCTCTTCTTAAGCTCTTCAAAACTCTCTTCGCACTGGTCGGTCCATACAAACTTTTGATTCTTCCTGGTTAACCTGGTCAGAGGAGCTGCAATTTTTTAGAAGTCCTGAACGAACTTCCTGTAGTAACCTGCCAAACCCAAGAAACTTCTGATCTCTGACACTGAAGTGGGTCTAGGCCAGTTAGCCACAGCTTTTACCTTCTTGGGGTCTACCTCTATTCCATTTTCTGACACCACATGCCCCAAGAATGAAATGCTCCTCAGCCAGAACTCACACTTGGAGAACTTGGCATACAAGCCATGCTCCCTCAAGATCTGTAGGACCAACCTCAGATGATGGGCATGCTCCTCTGCATTCCTAGAATACACCAAGATATCATCTATGAAGACAATAACGAAGTGATCCAGGTACTGGCTAAACACTTTGTTCATGAGATCCATGAATGCTGCAGGGGCGTTGGTTAACCCGAACGGCATCACAAGGAACTCAAAATGTCCATATCTGGTCCTGAAAGCTGTCTTTGGCACATCTTCCTTTCTGATCCTCAGCTGATGATACTCGGACCTCAGATCTATTTTAGAGAAACAACCCGCTTCTGCTAGCTGGTCGAATAGATCATCGATCCTTGGCAAAAGGTACCTGTTCTTGGTAGTGACATTGTTCAACTGCCTGTAGTCGATACAAAGTCTGAGGGATCCATCCTTCTTTCTCACAAACAAAACTGGAGCACCCCAGGGTGAGGTACTCGGTCGGATGAAGCCCTTGTCTACCAGCTCCTGTAACTGCTCCTTCAACTCTTTCAATTCTGCTGGTGCCATCCTGTAAGGAGGGATAGAGATCGGTCAGGTTCCAGGCATCAGTTCTATCTCGAACTCTATCTCCCTAGCAGGTGGTAAACCTGGCAGCTCGTCTAGGAACACATCCAAAAACTCTCTGACCACCGGCACCGAGGCGGGCTCTCTGACCTGACTGCTAAGCTCTCTCACATGAGCCAAATACCCCTGACATCCCCTCCTAAGCAACCTGCGAGTCTGAAGGGCTGATATCAGACCTCTAGGTGTACCCCTCCTGTCTCCCCTGAAGACGACCTCTGACCCATCCAGACTTCTGAACCTGACTACCTTGTCCCTGCAGTCCAAGGTAGCACCATGGGTAGATAACCAGTCCATCCCTAGAATGACGTCAAAATCTGTCAAATCTAGAACCACCAGGTCGGCGAACAAGCATCTTCCCTCAACAAACACAGGACTACACTGGCAGACTGACTCTGCCACTGATGGATCACACTTGGGTCCACTAACCCAGAGAGGACACTCTAACCCAGAGATTATTAGACCCAACCTCTCCACGGCTCTCGGAGCAATAAAAGAATGAGATGCACCAGGGTCCATCAAGGCATGCACATCTGAACAACCAATGACTAAGTTACCTGCCACCACGGTGTTAGATGCATCTGCCTCCTGCTGTGTCATTGTGAAGATCCGTGCTGGAGCTGATGGACCTTCACCTCTGAAACCCGTTGAAGAAGAGGCTGCCCCTCTCCCTCTACCTCTGCCACTGGCCTGAGTCGTGGCTGGAGCTGCTGGCTGCGCTACACTACCTGAAGCTATCTGCTGGGACTGTGCCATCGGGACTGCTCTTAGACATTCTCGAGCCATATGCCCCTCCTGACCACATCTGTAGCAGGCTGTCGTCCCAAACCGACATACTCCCTTGTGTGGCTTACCACACCTTGCACAAACTGCATTATCCGCACCAGAGCTTGAGCCACTCCCAAATCCCAGACTGGACTTGACTTTGCTCCAGAACTTGTTCTTCTTAGTCTTGGCTTTGCCCCATCTCTTGCTGCCTGAAGCTGCTGCACTCAGGGTAGAGGGATCTAACCTTCCCCCACCCGGGGTTTTAGGACCAGAAGACTGTGCCACTGACTGCTTAACTGTCCCCTGAATGATGGCACTGGCCTCCATTTTCCTGGCCATATCAACTATGGCATGGAAGCTCTCCCTGTCCACTGACTGAATCAAGGAGGAATACCTGGAATGAAGTTTCATGACATACCTCCTTGACTTCTTCAAATCTATATCCAGACTCTGCCCAGCAAAAGGCAACAGCTCCAAGAATCTGTCGGTGTACTCCTCTACACTCATTTCATTTGTCTGCCTCAACTGCTCAAACTCTATCATCTTCAATTCTCTTGAACTGTCAGGGAAAGCCCATCCTGCAAACTCGTTTGCAAACTCCTCCCATGATAAGCTTTCCACCCTCGAGCTCACATAATTCTTAAACCACTCTCGGGATTTCTTGCATTTTAATGTGAACCCAGCCATCTGGATGGCTCTACTGTCATCCGCCCCTAACTCCTCTGTAATTGTCTTGACCCTCTCAAGATACACAAATGGGTCATCACCTGATTCAAACTGGGGAGCACCCATGTAATGACCCAAAAATCGGACCGCTACCGGCGCTAGGATCCAGATCGGCATAAGGCCGCCGGGACCCGTAGCAAGCCTACTCTGCGTCCTGTACAGTCGGTATAATCCCAAACATGAACAACATTTTACAAAGCAATTAAAAACTTTACCTTTAACCAGCTTGACCTATGTATGCACTATGACTGAACTCATAGAACCTCTAGGGTCAGCATACCTTATGTCAAACTCGGTTCAACACATATATAAGCATAAAAATAAACTCATGCACAAAGGGATTATCCAACTCGGGCTAAGCACAATACTATAACTCTGAACATATTACATAACATCATTTTTCAATACAACTCTTTAACATCGTTACAAAACTTACATTACATCATGTCCACTACTATTCTATTACATATCACAACCATAGCCATATCCTGTTGACTTCCTGGACTACCACTGACCCTGCAAAACTGGGGTTAGGGGAGAGGGGTGAGCTATAAAGCCCAGTGAGCAGAAACCATAAAGAAAACAGTTCATTTTAACGTATGCTATCATGGAGTGCATCACATCACAAACATATCACATCAAGGATGAACTTGTCACCCATAGCCCTCAACATATCGTAACATGTCCAACTGTGCCAGGGGCGATAAGGCCACGCCTGGTCTTTTCTTACTTAACTCATATCATAACATGTCCAACTATGCCAGGGGCGATTAGGCCACACCTGGTCTTCTCTGTCATATAATATATTGCCAGGGGCGATTAGGCCACACCTGGTCTTTCCATCTCATGTCATACCATGTCATGTCATATCATATCATATCGTATTGAGGGCTAAAGGATCATTCAAGATTCATCCACATCAACAACATATTATGCAATGCATCATATTCGTGAATACTAATGCAATACAACCTACTACATATCATGGCATTTGATGATGCATGAACATGCTTAAGATTTGATTTATTTTAAAACATAAGGTTCAGTTCCACTCACCTGAGACTAGCTCTGTACCGATTCTGAAACGGCTGACACTGCTAAACACCTTTGTTCCTCGGGTCCGATCCTACACAGGTGGACTCCAGTGAGGTACCAAACATACTCTAAACAACTCATAAACAACTCCCCAAAAACCCCCCTAAAACATCATGAAATAATCATAGAAGAACATGCATGAAATGGCTGAACAGGGCACTTTCGGCGGCAGGTTCGGCGGCCGAAAGTCCCTCCAGAGCCGAAAGTCAGGCACTTTCGGCGGCACCTTCAGCGGCCGAAAGTCCCAGACAGATCCGAAAGTCCTCTTTCGGGGGCAAGCTTCGGCAGCCAAAAGCTGCCTCCACAAGAGGGTTCGGCGGCCGAAAGTCCCTTCGGCGGCCAAACCTGAGCTTCTCCCGAATGGCAGAAACTCAGCTCTCCTATGCACATTTTGCCTCCCAAGCTCAAATCATGCATACCACTCAACCAAAACATGCATACAAGTTCCTAGGGGCCTCAAACAAACATATACCCCAACTACAACACTTCAAACATACTCAAACATGCCACATTGTTCAAAAATCACATAAAACCTAACATAGCTCAACTAACTTAAACATGCATTTCTACCCTATAAAACTTCATAAAACTTATTTAAAACATACTATGAGCTTAAGATCGGCTCTTACCTCTTGAAGATCGAGAGAGAGACGACCTAAACTCGGAGATTCAAGCAAATGAGCTCCTGAGTTTCCAAAGCTCCAAAACTTGTTTTAAATCCTCAAAACTTGCAATGTGAGGTTAAAACTCAAGAAAAATGGAGGAGATTTGAAGAAAGAACACAAGATTTGGGGAGAGGGAGGTCGGAAGCTAGCTGTGGCCGAAAATGGGAGAAAGCTCGCCCATTTCGGCTAAGTGCCCCTTTTATAGGTGGCTGGCCAGGCCACGTTCGGGGGCCGAAAGTGCCTCCGCATGCATACCGTGTTCGGCGGCCGAACTTGACTTTCGGCGGCCGAACCTGGACTTCCCTCGCTTATGCTTTCGGGGGCCTAACGTGCCTCCAAAACGCATGCATGTTCGGCGGCCGAACTTGACTTTCGGCGGCCGAACCTGGGTTTTCCTCCAAAAGACTTTTCATGCAAAACTCATTTAATTTCATACTTAAAACCATTAAAAACATGAAAACATTTCATAAAAACATGCTTTTACCCTTCTAGAGGTTTCCGATATCCAAATCCCACCGGACGGTAGGAATTCCGATGTCGGAGTCTAGCTGGGTATTACATTCTCCCCCCCTTAAGAACATTCGTCCCCGAATGTTCCTCAACTAGGACATGCATAACATAAAACATAACATACAATCATAACAACACATAAGCTCTAATCTAAAAAGAAACACGGTGTCACTGGAGTATGGACTCTCGGTCTCCCTGGTGTACTTATCATCTAAGGTGCTTCTAAGGGACTTTCACCACCGGAATTTCCTTGTTTCCACACTTTCTAACTTGCGTGTCTGCGGTCTGTACTAGCTGCTCAACATAGGTGAGATCCTCTACGATCTCCACCTCTGGTTCCTTCAAGAACCTCACTCGGACCCGACACAAACTCATATACCGTGGAAACATGGAAAAACGGATGGATCTCTTCCATTGAAGTAGGTAAATCTAACTCGTGGGATACATTCCCAATCCTCTGCAGGATTTCAAGGGTCCAATGTATTAGAGAGTTAATTTACCTTTTTGCCCGTAACGAATCACCCTCTCTTTAGGAGACACCTCCAGTAACCTCAACTTCCTCGAGAACCTCAACATGCTTCCGCTGCACACTCTGACAAAACTCTTCTCTCTTCTGGTACTCTACATGCCTCTTGTGGACAACTTCATAACTCTCCTGCTGACTTACAGCAGTTCTGATCCTTTTGTCCTCCGATTACTGGCCTCCTTCCTCTTGCACTAAGGGATGGAATAAGCTGTCAAGTGGTTTCCAGTCGAGGGCATCTACTAAGTATTTGCCTCACCCGGATATTGAACCTTGAAGTCATAACCACTACGCAGTTTTTACCCATCACCTTTACTTCAGGTTCTTCTCCCTTGACTCAAGATGTATTGCAAGCTCTTTCGATCTGTAAGGATCTACTATCACGCCTTATACAGGTACCGCCTCCACATCTTGAGTGCAAAGCTTACCATCGCCATCCTTAGATCATGTGTAAGATGATTCAACTCATGCTTCTCCAACTACCTAGAAGCATAAGCAATCATCCTGCCCCTTTACATTAACACACAATCTAGTTCCACTCAAAATGTATCACAGAACACTGTGACATCTTCATTACTGGCGGACAGAGCCACCACTGGTGCTGACATCAACACTTCCTTCTGCTCTTCAAAGCTCTCTTCGTACTGAGAAGACCACACAACACTCTGGTTCTTCTTGACCCATTTGGTCATAGGAGCAGCAACTCTAAGGAAGTCCCAGACGAACCTCCAGTAGGTAACCTGCCCAACCCCAAAAAGCTCTTGATCTTTGTCACTACAATGGGCCGGGGCTAGTCAGCTACAACTTCAACTTTCTCGAGTCTACCTCACCTTTCTCTTTTCCCCGACATACCATGACCTAAGAAAGGTATGCTCCTTGACCGGAACTCACATTTGGAGAACTGGGCATCCAAGCCATGTTCTCTCAGGATCTGCAATCCTGACTTCAGATAATGGGCGTACCCTTCTACATTTCTGGAACTCACCGAGGTACCGTCAATGAAGACAATAACGGAGTGATCCAGAAACCGACTAAAACTCTTCTTATGAGATCCATGAATGTTGTAGGGGTGTTCATTAATCCGAACGACATTCCTAGGAACTCATAGTGCCCATATCTGGTCCTAAACACTATTCTCAGTACATCTTCTTCCTTGATCTTAACTGATGGTACTTGGATTTCAGATCTATCTTGGAAAGGCAACCAGCTCCTGGTATCTGATTTCAAATAGATCATCGATCCAAGGTAGCAAACACTTGTCCTGGGTAGTGACTTCGTTCAATGACTTGTAGTCGACACAAAGTCCTAGGGATCCATCCTTCATCCTCATGACAACACTGGAACACCCCAAGGCGAAGTGCTCAGTCAGATGGGAACCCTTGTCTACCAACTCTTACAACTGCTCTTACAACTCTTTTAACTCTGTTGATACCATCCTGTGGGGAGGGATAGAGATGGATCCACTTCCATACATTACTTCTATTTTGAACTCTATCTCCCTGACAGGTGGTAGTCCTGGGAACTCGTCTGGGGAAACATCTAAGAACTTTGCTGACTACGGGCACTGAGGCGGCCTCCCTGACCTGATTGCTACACACTCTCACACTAACTAGAAACCCCTGACATCCTCTCCTGAGCAACATACGAGCCTATAGGGCTGATAACAACCTCTAGGTATCCCTACTCTGTCCTCTCTAAGGACCACCTCTGATCCATCCTGACCTCTGAACTTGACTACCTTGTCTCTGCAGACTTAGGTAGTAACACTAGTAGAAGAACCAATCCAACCCTAGAATGACGTCCAACAGTCAAATCTAGAACCGCTAGGTCAGCTGGAAGGCATCTACTCACAACATACTCCGACTTCTACCGGCAAACTGACTCTGCCACTGATGGATCATACTTGGGTCTACCGACCCAAAGGGGATACTCTAACCCATAAGCTATCAAGCCCAACCTCACAACGGCTCACAAAGCAAACAAAGAAAGAGAAACATCAGGGTTCACAAAACATACACATCAGAACATATCAAAAATGAGATTACCTGATCCCATCGGGTTCGATGTGTTAGCCTCCTGCTGGGTCATAGCGAAGATCCGTGCTGGGGCTGATGGACCTTCACTTGGGAAACCTGTCGAAGAAGGAGCTATCCCTCTTCCTCTGCCTCTGCCCTGCGCCATGGCTGGAGCTCCTGGTTGAGCCATTCTACCTGAAGCTGTCTGCTGGGACTGTGTCACCAAGGTCGCGGTGGAACACTCACGTGCCATGTGCCCCTCCTGTCCGCACCTGAAACATGCCGTTGTCCCCACCAAACAGACTCCCTTGTGCAGCCTACCGCACCTCGTACATCTGGAGCTACCCGAACCAGAGCTCGAACCATCACCTAAACCCAGACCAGACTTTATCTGATCCCAGAACTTGCTCTTCTTCGATCTTCTGAGGCCTCTGCCTCCCTTCTTACTCTTTGTGACAGCCTCACTCAGAGGGGAGAGATTAACCTCACTTGTCCCCGGGATTTTGGAACCCGAAGACTGTGCCACGCACTGTTTAACTGTCCCTTGAATGATGGCACTAGCCTCCATTCCCCGTGCCATATCCACTATAGCATGGAAACTCTCCCTTTCTGCTGATTGAATCAACGAGGAATACCTGGAGTGGAGCTTCATAACATATCTCCTAGACTTCTTCTGGTCTGTGTCAAGATCTTGTCCTGCAAATGGCAACAGCTCCAGGAACCTGTCTGTAAACTCATCTACGCTCATCTCTTCTGACTGCCTTAGCTGCTCGAACTCGATCATCTTCAATTCTCTGGAACTATCTGGAAATGCCCATCCTGCAAACTCATTGGCAAACTGCTCCCAGGATAAGCCTTCCAACCTTGGGTTCACATAGTTTTTGAACCATTCTCTTGCCTTCTTGCATTTCAATGTGAACCCTGCCATCTGAATGGCTCTACTGTCACTAGCTCCCAATTCATCAGTTATCATCTTCACCGTTCTGAGGTACTCAAAAGGGTCATCACCTGATTCAAACTTGGGGGCATCCAACTTTAGGTAATCTGTCATCTTTACTTTACCCCCAACTGATGAACCAGGTTTGGGTATCTGGACATCGGGGACTATTGGTTCTGCTGGTGGTGGAGGAGGTGCAGCATTCCCTGGGTTAGGGTTTGCTGGACTTGGGAAAAAGGGTGAGGATGGAAACATGGGGTACTGTGGGTACGGTGGGTGAAAGGGAGGATAGGGCATAAAGGTGGAATATGGGTTATAGCTGAAGAAATCCGATGTACCTCCCATCGGATACCCTGGCCCTTGCGGGTAGGGTGGATACTGTGGTCGAACAAAGCCCGAGGCCTGAATGCCTCCTTGGGACTCTCCCATATCCTCTACTGACATACTCATGCCCAAACTGCTATCTCTTCTCTGATTATCCTCTTCAGTTTCCATCACATCTACTGACATATCACCCTGAACTGTTCTCCTCCGACTTGCATCAAAAGACCTTCTAGGGTCCCTTGATGTACCTTCCCTGATCGTCCTACAAGATCTTGCCCTCTGCAGAGGGGGATGGGCATCCATGCCCTCATTCTCTGGCGGAGCTCCAATCAATCTAGCAGATCGACGAGTTCCTCTCATCTTAACTTCTGAAAGCATAACACAACACATAAACATTAGCATCATACGGCTCATGTGGAAACACATGAACCTACCTCACATACATCACATACATAGCATAACATTAATGCACATGCCTATCATCATGGCATTCCACATCATCATACAAGACAGGACTCCACATCCTATCCTAGTGGACATGATCTTTCCTATTGTGCTTGCCCTTCTATAACCTCTATGAGCCCGACACACTATAGGTCCGACCATGTGAACCTAGGGCTCTGATACCACTCTGTAACGACCCGAAAATCGGACCGCTACCGGCGTTAGGATCCAGATCGGCATAAGGCCGCCGGGACCCGTAGCAAGCCTACTCTGCGTCCTGTACAGTCGGTATAATCCCAAACATGAACAACATTTTACAAAGCAATTAAAAACTTTACCTTTAACCAGCTTGACCTATGTATGCACTATGACTGAACTCATAGAACCTCTAGGGTCAGCATACCTTATGTCAAACTCGGTTCAACACATATATAAGCATAAAAATAAACTCATGCACAAAGGGATTATCCAACTCGGGCTAAGCACAATACTATAACTCTGAACATATTACATAACATCATTTTTCAATACAACTCTTTAACATCGTTACAAAACTTACATTACATCATGTCCACTACTATTCTATTACATATCACAACCATAGCCATATCCTGTTGACTTCCTGGACTACCATTGACCCTGCAAAACTGGGGTTAGGGGAGAGGGGTGAGCTATAAAGCCCAGTGAGCAGAAACCATAAAGAAAACAGTTCATTTTAACGTATGCTATCATGGAGTGCATCACATCACAAACATATCACATCAAGTATGAACTTGTCACCCATAGCCCTCAACATATCGTAACATGTCCAACTGTGCCAGGGGCGATAAGGCCACGCCTGGTCTTTTCTTACTTAACTCATATCATAACATGTCCAACTATGCCAGGGGCGATTAGGCCACACCTGGTCTTCTCTGTCATATAATATATTGCCAGGGGCGATTAGGCCACACCTGGTCTTTCCATCTCATGTCATACCATGTCATGTCATATCATATCATATCGTATTGAGGGCTAAAGGATCATTCAAGATTCATCCACATCAACAACATATTATGCAATGCATCATATTCGTGAATACTAATGCAATACAACCTACTACATATCATGGCATTTGATGATGCATGAACATGCTTAAGATTTGATTTATTTTAAAACATAAGGTTCAGTTCCACTCACCTGAGACTAGCTCTGTACCGATTCTGAAACGGCTGACACTGCTAAACACCTTGGTTCCTCGGGTCCGATCCTACACAGGTGGACTCCAGTGAGGTACCAAACATACTCTAAACAACTCATAAACAACTCCCCAAAAACCCCCTAAAACATCATGAAATAATCATAGAAGAACATGCATGAAATGGCTGAACAGGGCACTTTCGGCGGCAGATTCGGCGGCCGAAAGTCCCTCCAGAGCCGAAAGTCAGGCACTTTCGGCGGCACCTTCGGCGGCCGAAAGTCCCAGACAGATCCGAAAGTCCTCTTTCGGGGGCAAGCTTCGGCAGCCGAAAGCTGCCTCCACAAGAGGGTTCGGCGGCCGAAAGTCCCTTCGGCGGCCGAACCTGAGCTTCTCCCGAATGGCAGAAACTCAGCTCTCCTATGCACATTTCGCCTCCCAAGCTCAAATCATGCATACCACTCAACCAAAACATGCATACAAGTTCCCAGGGGCCTCAAACAAACATATACCCCAACTACAACACTTCAAACATACTCAAACATGCCACATTGTTCAAAAATCACATAAAACCTAACATAGCTCAACTAACTTAAACATGCATTTCTACCCCATAAAACTTCATAAAACTTATTTAAAACATACTATGAGCTTAAGATCGGCTCTTACCTCTTGAAGATCGAGAGAGAGACGACCTAAACTCGGAGATTCAAGCAAATGAGCTCCTGAGTTTCCAAAGCTCCAAAACTTGTTTTAAATGCTCAAAACTTGCAATGTGAGGTTAAAACTCAAGAAAAATGGAGGAGATTTGAAGAAAGAACACAAGATTTGGGGAGAGGGAGGTCGGAAGCTAGCTGTGGCCGAAAATGGGAGAAAGCTCGCCCATTTCGGCTAAGTGCCCCTTTTATAGGTGGCTGGCCAGGCCACGTTCGGGGGCCGAAAGTGCCTCGGCATGCATGCCATGTTCGGCGGCCGAACTTGACTTTCGACGGCCGAACCTGGACTTCCCTCGCTCATGCTTTTGGGGGCCTAACGTGCCTCCAAAACGCATGCATGTTCAGAGGCCGAACTTGACTTTCGGCGGCCGAACCTGGGTTTTCCTCCAAAAGACTTTTCATGCAAAACTCATTTAATTTCATACTTAAAACCATTAAAAACATGAAAACATTTCATAAAAACATGCTTTTACCCTTCTAGAGGTTTTCGATATCCAAATCCCACCGGACGGTAGGAATTCCGATGTCGGAGTCTAGCCGGGTATTACAACCCAGCTTCATATATTCAGTCATCTTGACCTTGCTCCCACCAGATGAGCTAGGCCTAGGTAATTGAGTTTCTGGAACTGGGGTTTCTGCTGATGGTGGAGGAGGTGCAACATTTTCTGTGGTGGGGTTTGCTGGATTCAGATAGTATGGTGGGGGTGGATACATCGGGTACTGTGAATATGGTGGGTAGTAAGGTGGGTAGGGCATGTGTGTGGGATAAGGGGTAAAGCTAGGGTAATTCGATGTACCTCCCATCAAATACCCGGGATGTTGTGAGAAGTGGGGGTAGTGGGGTGGCTGAACAAATCCCGAGGCCTGAGTGCCTCCTTGGGACTCTCCCATACCTTCTTCTGACATGCTAACTCCCAGACTGCCATCCCTCCTCTGCTCTACATCCATATCATCCCCCATGTCCTCTGACATTCCTCCCTGAACTGTTCCCCTCACTGATCTGCTTCTACCCAGATCCAGAGACCTTCTAGGGTCTCTTGCTGCTCTTTCTCTGTTAGACCTACTAGACATTGCCCTAGGCAATGCAGGAGGACAGGCGCTCAGGCCCTCATCCTCAGGTGGCACTCCAGTCAATCGTGCAGATCGACGAGTTCCTCTCATCCTGTTTTCTGAAGAACAGCACATAACAAATAAACATTAGCACCATATGGTTCATGCGGGAACACATGAACCCGCATCACATACATCACATATCATAGCATATCATTAATGCACATGCATATTATCATGGCATTTCACATCATCATACAAGACAGGACTCCACATCCTATCCTAGTGGACATGATCTTTCCTATTGTGCTTGACCTTGTATAACATCTATGAGCCCGACACTCTAGGTCCGACCATATGAACCTAGAGCTCTGATACCACTCTGTAACGACCCGAAAATCGGACCGCTACCGGCGCTAGGATCCAGATCGGCTTAAGGCCGCCGGGACCCGTAGCAAGCCTGACATATAACCTGTGAACCTATCAAATCCCATACATGATCATACATACTCATAAACCTGTAAACTTTTCCTTTCCATAAACCAAGCTCAACCTGTGTATACTCATAACATAACATAAACCACACACTGGAGCCCTCATCAAATGCTCCAATGGGGTATCATAACATACATGAATTAAGCTTGGTTGAACATAAACATTATAAAACATTCTTTAGATCATGTATCAAAAGGGATTACTATACAAACTCGGTCAAGCACAGTTTCTAAACCTCAATACATCATCATTA
Organism: Manihot esculenta; assembly: GCF_001659605.2. Taxonomy (NCBI): domain Eukaryota; kingdom Viridiplantae; phylum Streptophyta; class Magnoliopsida; order Malpighiales; family Euphorbiaceae; genus Manihot; species Manihot esculenta. The sequence goes on along the minus strand of NC_035169.2, from coordinate 18,521,371 downwards.
CATATCATAACTGTATAAGACATTACATTACAATTTAACCATGTCCACTGCTGGCCATTACATAACCATGACTTTACTCTATTCGACTTCCTGCTCTATCCTGTACCTGCAAGCCTGAGGGTTAAAGGGAGAGGGGTGAGCTAAAAGCCCAGTGAGTAGAACCATAAAAACATATTAACAAACATGCTCCAATGAAATGCATCATAACACAGACAATTCACATAAGGGTTGGGTGAACTTGTCACCAAATAGTCCCAGCATCATTTGTGCCAGGCCATAGCATGGGGTCCTGGTCTTCCTGTCACATCATACATTACTTACCATTGCCCCAGGGCCTCCTCTGGGCTTCTGGTCTTCGAGTCCCATATCCGTGCCAGGCCGTAGAATGGGGTCCTGGTCTTTCATTTCCGTGCCAGGCCGTAGAATGGGGTCCTGGTCTTCCCTCAGGGACTATTTGGGTCATCCAACATTCACCCACATCAACAGTAAAGAATGCAATGCAACATATTCGTGAAATCTAATGCAATCATCCTATTGCATACTCATGATGCATGAAAACATGATAAACATTTAATTTCTCAATTTAAAAGATTAAGTTTAGTTCCACTCACCTCTGGCTGACTCTGACAACACTGAAGCAGCTGAACTCATTGCTGGGGTCCTCGGTTCCTCGGGTCCAAACCTACACAGGTGGACTCAAATGAGGGACCAAACATACTAGAACATGACTCTAAAATAATCCCCAAAAACCCCCTTAAAACACCTCAAAACATCATGGAAAAACATGCAAAGGAGGGCTGCACAGGGCACTTTCGGCGGCACCTTCGGCGGCCGAAAGTCCCTCTAGAGCCGAAAGTCAGGCAGGTTCGGCGGCACCTTCGGCGGCCGAAAGTGCCCTCCAGAGACGAAAGTCTCTTTTCGGGGGCACGCTTCGGCAGCCGAAAGGCTTGCCTCCTAGCCATGTTCGGCGGCCGAAAGTCCTTCGGCTGCCGAACCTGGTTTCTGCCAAAGGGCAGAAACTTAAGCTCCTCATGCACAAATGCCTCCCAAACCTTCCAAACATGCATTTTTCCTATTCTACAACATGCATACCCAAGCATACAAGTTCCTAGGGGCTTCAACTAACTTAAACTCCATCTACAACACATCAAACATCCACATTGTTCATAAACACAACATATACCCATAAACATAACAATAACCTAATCATGTATTTCTACCCCATAAATCTACTTAAAACTTACTTAAAACATGCAATGAGCTTAAGATTAGCTCTTACCTCTTGAAGATCGAGAGAGAGACGACCTAAACTCGGAGATGGGAGGGGTTGAGTTTCTTTGAACCTCAAAACTCCAAAACTTGCTCAAATGCTCAAAAACTTCAAAACAAAGTGAAAACTCATGAAAATCTTGAAAGATCTGAAGGAAGAAACTCAAGATTGGTGAGGGATGGCGGAGAGCTCACCTTGGCCGAAAATGGGGAGAAAAGCTCGCCCGTTTTCAGCTAAGGGACCCTTTATAGGTGGCTGGCCAGGCCACGTTCGGGGGCCGAAAGTGCCTCCGCATGTATGCCATGTTCGGCGGCCGAGCATAAGGTTCGGCGGCCGAACCTGGTTTCCTTCACTTATGCTTTCGGGGGCCTAAGGCACACCCGAAATGCATGTATGTTCGGCGGCCGAACTTAGGGTTCGGCGGCCGAACCTGAGTTTTCCTCCAAGGCTATTTTCCTGCAAAAACCCATTTTATTTCATGCTTAAAACATAAAACACATTAAAATATTTTATGAAAACATGGTTTTACCCTTCTAGAGGTTCCGACATCCGAGATTCCACCGGACGGTAGGAATTCCGATACTGGAGTCTAGCCGGGTATTACACCCCCACACTTAAATCATGCATTGTCCTCAATGTAAAAGAAGAGAGAAGAGGAGAAGAGAAGAGAGAAGAGAACAAAAGAAACTGAGTACTTCCCTGGGGTGTGGTGTGCATGGCATGATCCTCTAGGCAGAGTGAGTTACGAACAGATGTTCGTCTAGGAATTCTTCTTTGACTAGGCATGGTGCAGAGCTGGAGGGAAGTCGGCTGAGGTGGTCTGCCACAAGATTTTCTTTTCCCTTCTTGTCTCTTATCTCAAGATCAAATTCTTGTAGAAGTAGAATCCACCTTATGAGCCTTGGTTTTGCTTCTTTTTTCTTGATCAAGTATCGTAAGGCTGCATGGTTAGAATAGACAATGACCTTGGTTTCCAAAAGATATGGTCTGAATTTTTCCAAAGCAAATACAACTACCAAGAGTTCTTTTTCAGTTGTTGTGTAGTTGCTTTGTGTAGCATCTAGTGTGCGAGAGGCATAGTGAATGACATGGGGGGAATTTCCCACACGTTGCCCCAAGACTGCTCCTACTGCATAATTGCTTGCATCACACATGATCTCAAATGGTAGGTTCCAATCAGGCCCTTGAATAATTGGGGCAGTCACGAGCAATTCTTTAATTAAATTGAATGCCTTTTTGCAATCTGCATCAAAATCAAAGGTTACATCTTGTTGGAGCAATCTGCATAATGGCAAAGTAATTTTTCAGAAATCTTTGATGAATCTTCTGTAGAATCCTGCATGTCCAAGGAAGGAACGGATGTCTTTAACATTTGTGGGGTAAGGCAGATTTTTGATGGTGTCTACCTTAGCCTTGTCCACTTCAATGCCCTTAGCTGAAACAACATGTCCTAAGACCATACCTTGATTAACCATAAAATGACATTTTTCATAATTAAGCACAAGGTTAGACTCAATGCATCTTTGTAAGATCTTTTCTAAATTGGTAAGGCATTCATCAAAAGAATTTCCATGAACTGTGAAGTCATCCATAAATACCTCAATTGTCTTACCCACATAGTCAGAAAATATGCTCATCATGCATCGCTAAAAAGTGGCAGGTGCATTGCATAGTCCAAATGACATTCTTCTAAAGGCAAAAGTACCAAAAGGACAAGTGAAGGTGGTCTTCTCTTGATCTTCTGGAGCAACTGGAATTTGGTAAAAACCTAAATAACCATCAAGACAACAATAGTGAGATTTACCTGCAAGCCTTTCTAGCATCTGATCAATGAAGGGCAGTGGGAAGTGGTCCTTCCTTGTTGCAGCATTGAGCTTTCTATAGTCCATGCATACTCTCCATCCATTTTGAACTCTTGTGGGGACAAGTTCCCCTTCAGCATTTGGAACAATGGTAATCCCAATTTTCTTTGGACCTACATGTACAGGGCTCACCCATTTGCTATCAGAGATTGGGTATATGATGCCTGCATCAAGGAGCTTGACTATCTCTTTTTTCACTACCTCCATCATGGGTGGATTTAGTCTTCTTTGAGCATCTCTGACTGGCTTGCACTCATCCTTCATGTGAATTCTATGCATGCAGGTGGAGGGAGAAATACCCTTGATGTCATCAATAGTCCATCCTATGGCTCCTTTGTGTTTCTATAGTACTTTCAAGAGGCTTGCTTCTTCTTGTTGGCTTAATTCCTTGGACACTATTACTGGTAGTGTCTTATTTGCTCCCAATTACATGTATTTCAGATGGTCTGGAAGAGGCTTCAGATCAGAAGGTTGTTGCAGAGGTGGATTAGAAGAGCTTGCTTGCGTTGGAGCCTACTGGGTGAGGTTCGGCGGCCGAAAAATGTCTGAGTTCAGCGGCCGAATTTCTTCAGTTTGTGTAGTGAGCTTCGGCGATGGATTCGGCTTCCGCAAGTCAGTGGGGTTCGACGGCCGAAAGATGTTTGGCGGCCGAAGAATGTCTTCTTTCGCAATGTTTCCATGAAGTGGTGCGACAGAATCTGGTTCCTGAGGAGCAGTAGGGTTCGGCGGCCGAAAGTGGAGACTCGGCGGCCAAATGTCTTCTGTTTGTGCTACCTCAACTTGCTGAATGCTGCAGATTGTTTCTTTGAGTTTCTGGGTTTCAATCCTGCAAAGATCATCATCTAGAACAGAATCTTGATTTTCATTAAACACATCTTGGCTTAAACAATCAATAATATCAAGACCATAAACTGGGGACATATCATGTGGGTATTTCATGACATCATAGACATTGTACTTAATGACTTCCCCTTCAAATTCCATGGTAAGAGTACCATCATGCACATCAATTTTAGTTCTAGCAGTACTCAAGAAAGGACGTCCAAGAAGAATATCAGAACTAGTATTGCAACTATCTTCCTTAGTATCAATCACATAAAAATCAGCAGGAAAGACAAGTTCATCTACTTGGACTAACACATCTTTAAGAACACCTATGGGGTATACCATAGATCTATCAGCCAATTGTATTACAACTCTTGTTTCTTTGAGTGCACATGCATTGAGAGATTTATAGATGGAGAGAGGCATGACATTAATAGATGCACCAAGATCACACATGGCTTTCTTAATACCAACATTCCCAATTTTGCAAGAGATAGTAAACATACCTTTGTCCTTGCATTTGGTAGGGAGTTCTCTTTTAATAACAGCAGTAACTACCTCACCTACACTTACTTTTTCTCTTTCAGCGAGCTTCCTTCTGTTGGTGCAAAGCTCCTTCAGAAATTTGGCATACCTAGGAATTTGCTTGACAGCGTCTAGCAGTGGTATGTTGATCTCCACTTTTCTGAAAGTCTCCAAATTCTCTTTTTCCTCTTTTTCTTTTTGTGTTCTTTCAAATCTTTTTGGAAATGGAGGTGGGATGTGAAAGCTTACCTTTGGATCAGTCTTGTGTGCAGGAGGTCGTTTTGATTGAGATGGAGAGGCTTCAGGTGGCCTTGGTTCAACTTCCTTCTTTTGCTCATGATTAGCATCTTGAAGCTCTTTGCCACTCCTCAAAGTGATAGCACTGACATTCTGTCTAGGGTTGGTTTCAGTTTGAGAAGGGAGTTTACCTTGGGTTTGCAGTTGGCCTATAGAGGTGGCCATTTGGCTTAGGTCTTATCGCACGCCTTGCATAGATGTGGTCATTTGGCCTAGGTCTTGTGGCAAGCCTTGCATGGTGTTCACCATTGTTTCCATCATTGTTTGCATGATCTTCTCAAGATTCTGATTTGGATTTGAAGGTGCTGGTTGGGCTTGATTTCTTTGGTAACTTTGGTAATTCTGATCATTGTTGGGCTTTCCATAGCTAAAATTGGGGTGATCTTTCCAACCTGGATTGTATGTATTGGAGTATGGATCATATCTAGGTTGGTTGTTGTACCTCCCAATTGCATTGGCTTGATGGTTGTCTTCTTGGAGGGTAGGACATTGATCAGTGGGGTATCCTACATATGAGCAGATCCCACATGGCCTAGGAGGCTGGGGTGCTTGAATCTGTTGCACAACATCTACGACAATATTTTTCATAACAGATGTTAGTTTAGACATAGTGGGAAAACTTACCTCATTGGCCCTTTACAGTTGCCTTTCTTCTCCATACTGCCTAGATGAGGCTGCAAGAGTGGATATCAACTCTTTTATCTCCCTTAGTGACTTGTCTAGGATAGATCCTCCACAAGCTATATTTATGAGTTTTCTTTCTGATGGAATCAATCCTCCATAGAAGAACTGAATGAGGGCTTTGTCTGACATATCATGTTGTGGACAACCTGTACATAGTCTTTCAAACCTTTCCCAATAATCATATAAGTCCTCAGTTGGTCTTTGTCTTATGCTAGTGATTTCTCTTATTATGCCAATTGATTTAGATGGTGGGAAGTATTTGTCCAAAAAGGCTTGGACCATATCATCCTATGAAGTTATAGATCCAGGTGGCAAATAAAATAACCAATCCTTAGCATGGTCATCTAATGAAAAGAGAAAAGCTCTTAGTTTAACATGATCTTCAGGGATCCCTTGAGGTCTCATGGATGAGCAAATAATTTTAAATTCTTTTAAGTGCTTGAGTGGATTTTCATTCTCTCTACCTCTAAACTTAGGAAGAATATTTATCAAACCTGTCTTGAGTTCAAAGGGAACTATAAGAGGTGGATAGGTGATGCAAAGTGGAGCATAATCACCTATAGGAGTTGCTAACTCCCTCATGGTTCTCTCTCTTTGTGCTTGTGGCCTATTTGCTGGATTTTCTTGAATTATTTGGCCTTGGACAGCATGTCCATCATGGGCAGCAGCTGGTGCTTGAGGTTCTGCCATTGGTGCAAGATTTGGTTGCTGGAGTTCAGGACTTTCGGCGGCCGAATGTTGATGACTTTCAGCGGCCGAAGGTTGGGCAGAAGGTTCTGCGTTTGAGGCTTGCTTTCCTAGCCTTCTGAGAGTGCGTTCAATTTCTGGATCAAAGGGCAGAGTGTCCCTACTTTCAGATCTGGTCATGAAAGAAAAATAAACGAACAAGTGAAATCAATTCCCCGGCAACGGCGCCAATTTATGACAGGAGCAGTTGTCGAAGCCGGTCAAAAATAACCTTCTTGGTTACCTACTGTAACAGCCCGGAAACTGAACTGCTACCGGCACTAGGATCCAAATCGGCTTAAGGCCGCCGGGACCCGTAGCAAGCCTGCTGTGATCCCTATGTACTTGTAAATTCCCATACATGATCATACATTTCCTGTAAAAATTTAAAACTTTCCTCTTTACCAACGCTTAACCTGTGCATACACTAACTCTGTACTGTAAACCCCTACTAGAGCTCTCATCTTTGCTCTAGGTGGGCTAAACTCATTCTATGGTAAGCCTGGTTTTCCAATACATAAAGTAAAACATTTACATAAAAATATCATGTATACCAAAGGAATACAACTCTTACAAGTCAAGCACACTTCTATACACTGTACAACATAACCTATCTCTTTATTATTACATGTCCACACTAACTATTACATATCTCTTGGCTCTTCTATACCCTGCTGACTCCTCTCTGGACTCTGAACCTGCAAAACTGGGGTTAAGGGAGAGGGATGAGCTATACTAGCCCAGTGAGCAGAACTATAAAACATTCATTAAAACATGATCTCATGGAATGCATCACATCACAGACAAGCCACATCAAGGGTAAACCTGTCACCAAGTAGTCCCAACATCATATTTGTGCCAGGGCGTAGTCAAAGGCTCACTGGACTTCCTGTAAACATAACATAACTTACACTGCCCCAGGGCCCTATTAGGCACCTGGTCTTGGCATCCCTTTCTTTTGTCAGGGCGTAGTTAAAGGCTCACTGGACTTTCATAACATATGCCAGGGCATAGTCAAAGGCTCACTGGACTTTCCTGGGGGACTATTGGATCATCCAGCATTTACCCACATTCACAATAACGTATGCAATGCGTCATATTCGTGATATCTAATGCAATCAACCTATAACATAGTCATGATGCATGAAACATGCTAAAAGCATTCAATTGGTCATATTTCAAAGATTAAATTTAGTTCCACTCACCTCTGGCTAACTCTGAACTAACTCTGCAGGTTCTGAAGCAGTGCTCACTACTGATCTCTCTGGTTCCTCTGGTCCATTCCTACACAGGTGGACTTGAATGAGGGACCAAACTAACACAAGAATATCTCTATAAAACTCCCCAAAACGCCCTCTAAAACATCCTAGAACAATCACATAAAACATGCAAAAGAAAGCTGGACAGGGCACTTTCGGCGGCAGGTTCCGCGGCCGAAACTCCCTTCCAGAGACGAAACTCATGCACTTTCGGCAGCCGAACTTCTACTTTCGGCGGCCGAAAGTCTCTTCTTAAACCGAAAGCCTAGCTTTCGGGGGCAAACTTTGGCAGCCGAAACTGCCTCCACAAGGGGTTCGGCGGCCGAACCTCTACTTTCGGCGGCCGAACCTGGCTTTGCCCAAAAGGCAGAGACCAGCTCTGTTTCATGCAAAACTCACCCAAAACTTACCCAACATGCATATCAACTACCCCCAACTAGCATATACCATATAACATGTATAAAAAGGTCCAAAACTATCCTAAAACCTCAAACAAACATATCAAACAACACTTAAACATGCTTATACACAACAATCTCCAAAAACCTCACCTAAACCTAATCATGTATATCTCTCACAAAACTCCCATAAAACCTTCAAAAATCATGAAAGGAAGTTCAGGATCATCACTTACCTCTGCCAAACAAGAGAATAAACGATCCTAACGTGGAGTTATGGAGAAATCCTCTCTCAAAGTCTCCAAGCTTCCAAACTTAACTCTTTTGCTCAAAAACTTCAAAACCACATGCAAAACAATCAAAACCATGAAAACTTTGAGAAAACACATAAATCATTCAAGGAAGATCAAGTCTTACCTCAGCTCGTGCAAATGGAAAGCAAAGCTTATCCATTTGACCGACCTAGGGCCTTTTATAGTTGGCTGGCCAGACCAACTACGGCGGCCGAAGGAGAACCCGAATGCCATGCAAGTTCGGCGGCCAAAAGTCACCTTTGGTGGCCGAACCTTGCAAAACTTCCTTAGCTCTTTTCTTTTCAAAAACTCATTTCCGTTATACTTAAAACATTAAAACAAGTTAAAATCCTTTAGAAAACATATGTATTACCCTTCTAGGGGGTTCCGACACCCGAGATTCCACCGGACTACAGGAATTCCGATGCCGGACTCTAGCCGGGTATTACACCTACAATTTACAACTGTAGATAGTGGTGAAGGATCGAATCCATAGAGAATTGATTACCTATCTATTTATCTCAAACAAGACCAAGAGAACTAATTGAAAACACAAGTGAAAGCAAGTAATCAAAGAGAAATAGAAACAAGTGCAAGGAAAGTAAAAAAGGGGGGGTTTTGAGATTTGATTCAACTAACAACTATTAAAAGTAATTGAAACAGCAAGTAATCTAAAATAAGAGAGAAATCAATATGAGAAAGGTCTAGTTGAAGATATGGATCCACTTTGGTTGTTTTGGTTGATCATTGAAACATGGTTATCTTGATTGATTCAATAGGTTGGTTATGGGGGTGGAAGACGCTTCTCACCACCATGTCTTTCCTTATGAACAAACTGATTAGGGAACATCCTCTAACCAATTATTAATCAACAAATTGCCAAGGAACGTCCTTGGGCCATAGGCATCAAAACAATTGCCAATTGCATGAAGAACAAGAAAGATCCAAACCCGAACTACTCAAACGCATGAGAAGATGTTAGATCATGCAATTCCTTGGATTTTTACACCAAGTGTTCTATGGACAGAATATTTCCAGCAATTACGGACTAACAAATATCCTAATCCAACAATCAATTAACTTTGCAATCAAGAATCAAGTGGCCAATTTGATCAAAACAACAAAGCAATCTTAGAATTAAGCATCAATTGCATGAATATTGAATAAAATCAAGGACAAAAGTTTCTGTTCAGATCTCACAACCCTTTAAACAACCTTAGTTTCAACAAACTTCAACTAGAAAGAGGGTTTCAGCCACTCATGGCTGAACCAAAACAGAAAAATAAAAGAAAAGGAGAAGATGGAAAACTAAGGTGGGAGAGAGCCTTGGAGTGTGGCTGCCGAATTTCCTTGGAGAAGAGGGGGAACCCAATCTGCATTCTTGTCTTTTTGAAGCCCTTAAATAGGTCTTGAGAGGCTCCTTAGGGTTTGGTGGCAGTCCATGAGTCTTTTAGAGGCTGTCCAAAGTGCCCTTGGTCCCATATATGCCTTCTTTGTGCATGAGTGAAGGCAAAAACGAGTTGCATGTGATGGAAGGCAAGTGGGGGCTCTTTGGTCTTTTTACTTGCTGCCCAAGGTCTTCAAGATGTTGCCCTAAGAGTTAAGAGGCTGCCCATGCACTAATAAGGAAGGTGGAGACTCCTTTTGAATTTTGAATGTGCATGGCACTAATTAGGAAGCATGTGATCTTTGGATTTTCTTTCCTTAATAAGGGGGATCTTGAAATCCAATAATTGAATGTGATTTTAGAAGATTTGGATCTCAAGATTCTTCCCTTATTTGGCTCCTCAAATATGGCAACTTGTGATATGGCTTCTTGAACAAGGAAAGAGTGCAATAGGGCGCATTTTCGGCTGCCTAGGTTGAGTTTCGGAGGCTGGATTTTAGGCTATGTTCTAAAGGTTCGGCGGCCGAAAATAGATATTCGGCGGCCGAAGGTAGTGGACTTTCGTCTCTGGATTCCTCTTTCGGCCGCCGCCGAAGGTTGCTGCCGAAGGTGACTGATTTTTGGCCCCCGAAAGTTGCCTTCGAAGGTTGCTTCTCTAGTTTTGGCTTCTTTTGACATTTTTAAAAGCATTTTCTCCAAATTGTTTCTTCACACCTAATATTTTCAAAACATGATTAAAACCACAAAATTAGGTAGAATTGGTGTAAATAAACATCAATAAGATCATGAAAATATGGACTAAAATATGCTCTATCAGACCCCTATATGCTTGTTGGCTTGAGTTTGCTTGTTGTAGAATAGGTAAATGCATGTGTGAATGGATTGGGAGGTTTTTATGCATGAAAGAGGCTGAGTTCTGCCCTTGGGAAGAACTCAGGTTCGGTAGCCGAAGGCTCTTTCGGCCGCTGAACCTACCTGTGGAGGCCAGCCTTTGGCTGCCGAACCCTGCCCCCGAAAGTGGACTTTCGGCTCTGTAAGGGATTTTTGGCCTCCGAAGGTGCCGCCAAACATGCATGAGTTTCGTCTCTGGAGGGAACCTTCGGCCGCCGAAGGTGCATGACTTTCGGCTCTGAAGGGCCTTTCGACCGCCAAACCTGCCACCGAAAGTGCTTTGTCCAGCCTTCCTTTGCATGATTTCTATGATTATTTTAAGGTGTTTTAGGGGGTTTTTGGGGAGTATTTTAGAGTCATGTTCTAGTATGTTTGGTCCCTCATTTAAGTCCACCTGTGTAGGTTCGGACCCGAGGAACCGAGGGCCTCAGCAATGAGTCGGCTGTTTTAGAGTCTTGTCAGAGCTAGCCTAAGGTGAGTAGAATTACTCTTTATGTTTTAAAGCAAATAATGAAAGTTTTAGCATGATTCACGCATCATGAATACCATGTTTATGTAATAGGTTGTTTGCATTAGAATTCACGAATATGTTGCATTGCATATTATGTTGTTGATGTGGATGAGCATTGAATGATCCATTAGCCCTTATATGATATGATGATGATATGGTACGGAAGTCCAAGAAGACCCATTCTACGTCCCTGGCACTATGTAAGAGAAAGTCCAGGAAGACCATTCTACGTCCCTGGCACGTTGGAATGTTATGACATGTTATGTAAGAGGAAGTCCAGGAAGACCCATTCTACGTCCCTGGCATTATTGGATATGTAGAGGGCTATTGGTGACAAATTCATCCTTTATGTGACATGTTTATGATGTGATGCATTTCATGAAAGCATGGACTTTAAATTTAATGTTTTACTATTCTGCTCACTGGGCTCTAGTAGCTCACCCTATTTCCCTAATCCCCCAGGTTTGCAGGTACGGGATAGGCCAGGAGGTCAAGAAGAGTAAAGTTATGTTATGTAATAGTTAGATGTGGACATGATGAAATGTAAAGTATTGAATATTTATGTAATGTAATAGTGTTGTTGAGGATAGAATTGTGCTTGACCCCAGTATGTTGTTAATCCCCTTGAGTACATGATTTTAATGATGTTTTATGTAGACCAAACTTAATGCATGTTATGTTATCCCATTGGAGCATTGTTGAGGACTCCAGTGTGGGGTTAATGAATATGTTTATGTTTAGTGCATGCACAGGTTGAGTTTGGTGAATGAATGAAAAGAAAAGTTCAAAATTTTTACGTATGTGTTGATCATGTATGGGATTAAATAGGTATGCAGGATGTATGTTTGGCTTGCTACGGGTCCCGGCGGCCTTAAGCCGATCTGGATCCTAGCGCCGGTAGTGGTCCGGTTTCCGGGTCGTTACAGATTGGTATCAGAGCCCTAGGTTCATATGGTCGGACCTAGAGTGTCGGGCTCATAGATGTTCTAGAAGGTCATGCACAATAGGAAAAATCATGTCCACTAGGATAGGATGTAGAGTCCTGTCTTGAGTGATGATGTTAAATGCCATGATTATATGCATGTGCATTAATGTTATGCTATGATATGTGATATATGTGATGCGGGTTCATGTGTTTGCACATGAACCATTTGATGCTAATGTTTGAATGATGGGTGTTGTTTTTCAGCAAGCAAGATGAGAGGAACTCGTCGATCTGCACGATTGACTGGAGTACCACCCCAGGACGAGGGCACGTATGCCTGTCCTCCAGCATTGCCTAGGGCAATGTCCTGCAGATCAAGTAGGGAGAGAACATCAAGGGACCCTAGAAGGTCTTTTGATGTAAGCAGAAGGGGAACAGTCCAAGGTGGAATGTCAGAGGGTGTAGGGGATGAGATGGATATGGACCAGAGGAGGGATGGCAGTCTTGGAGTGAGTATGTCGGAAGAGGGCATGGGAGAGTCCCAAGGAGGCACTCAGGCCTTGGGATTTGTTCAGCCACCCCAGTATCCACCCTTTTCACATAATCCCGGGTATTCGATGGGAGGTACATCAGATTACCCCAGTTTTAACCCTTACCACTCTCACATGCCATACCCACCTTACTACCCCCCATACCCACAGTACCCTATGTACCCACCCCCATCTTTCTACCCAGGTCCAGCAAACCCTACCCCGGGGGATGCTGCACCTCCACCACTAGCAGAACCAGAAACCCAAATGCCTAAACCTAGCTCATCGGGAGGGAGCAAGGTCAAGATGACCGAGTACATGAAGCTGGGTGCTCCCCAGTTTGAAATCGGTGATGACCCGTTTGTGTACCTTGAGAGGGTCAAGATGATTACAGATGAGATAGGAGCTGATGACAGTAGAGCCATTCAGATGGCTGGGTTCACCCTGAAGTGTAAGAAGGCCCGAGAATGGTTTAAGAACTATGTGAACCCGAGGTTGGATAGTCTATCCTGGGAGGAGTTTGCTAATGAGTTTGCAGGATGGGCTTTCCCTGACAGTTCAAGGGAGCTGAAGATGATTGAGTTTGAGCAGTTGAGGCAGACGGATGAGATGAGTGTGGATGAGTACACAAACAGGTTTTTGGAGCTGTTGCCGTTTGCCGGGCAGAATCTGGATACAGATCAGAAGAAGTCAAGGAGGTATATCATGAAGCTCCATTCTAGGTATTCCTTCTTGATTCAGTCAGCAGAGAGGGAGAGTTTCCATGCCATTGTGGATATGGCTCGGAGGATGGAGGCTAGTGCAATCATCGAAGGGAAAGTCAAGCAGTCAATGGCACAGCCTTCTGGTTCCAAGACCCCAGGTGGGGGAAGAATAGACCCTTCTTCTCTGAGTTCAGCTAGTAAGAGGTGGAGCAATACCACCAAAAAGTCAAAGAAGAACAAGTTCTGGAACAAGATCAAGTCAGGTCTGGGACTAAGAAGTGGCTCGAGCTCAGGTGCAGATAATGCAGTATGTATGAAGTGTGAGAAGCCGCACAAAGGAGTATGTCGGTTTGGGACGTCAGCCTGCTTCAGATGTGGGCAGGAGGGACACATGGCACGGGAGTGTCCTAGAGCAGCTTTTGTGGCACAGTCTTAGCAGACAGCTTCTGGTAGTGTGGCTCAGCCAGTAGCTCCAGCCGCGACTCAGGCTAGTGGCAGAGGTCGAGGGAGAGGGACAACCTCTTCTTCAGCGGGTTTCAGAGGTGAAGGTCCATCAACTCCAGCCCGGATCTTCATGATGACACAGCAGGAGGCAAATACATCAAACACAGTGGTGTCAGGTAATCTCATCATTGGTTGTTTTGATGTTTATGCCTTAATGGACCCTGGTGCATCTCATTCTTTCATTACTCCGAGGGCCGTCAAGAGGTTGGGGTTGATGGTCTCTGGGTTAGAGTGTCCCCTATGGGTCAGTGGACCAAAGTGTGACCCGTCAGTGGCAGAGTCAGTCTGCCAGTGTAGTCCAGTTTTTGTTGAGGGAAGATGCCTTTCAGCCGACCTTGTGGCTCTAGATTTGACAGATTTTGACGTCATTCTAGGGATGCATTGGCTATCTACCCATGGTGCTACCCTGGATTGCAGAGACAAGGTAGTCAGGTTCAGAGGTCAGGATGGGTCAGAGGTTGTCTTCAGAGGAGACAGGAGGGGTACACCTAGAGGTTTGATATCAGCCCTACAGGCTCGTAGGCTACTCAAGAGGGGTTGTCAGGGTTTTCTAACTCATGTGAGAGAGCTGGATAGTCATGTCAGAGAGCCCGCCTCAGTGCCCGTGGTCAGGGAGTTTTTAGATGTTTTTCCAGACGAGCTGCCAGGTTTACCACCTACTAGGGAGATAGAGTTTGAAATTGAGTTGATGCCTGGAACTAGACCGATCTCTATCCCTCCCTACAGGATGGCACCAGCAGAATTGAAGGAGCTTAAGGAGCAGTTGCAAGAGTTGGTAGATAAGGGCTTCATCCGACCGAGTACCTCACCTTGGGGTGCTTCAGTGCTATTTGTGAAAAACAAAGATGGATCCCTTAGACTTTGTATCGACTACAGGCAGTTGAACAAAGTCACTACTATAACAGCCCGGCCCTTTCACCGGCACTGCTACCGTTCACGGCCCAGGGCTATCCCTCGCCTGGCCTATGCCACCTCGGGCTTTCCACTGGCGTCGTGAACAGCTTTTAACATCCATTCACCCTTATAGGTTCCTGGCAGGATTTGTCCCCTTGGGTTCTTGCATCGCATCCTTCCCCAAGTGGATTTGACCCAAATTTCCCTTTGGAAATTAGGTCGCCTCCCCCACTACTCGAACCCTTGACCTCCCACTTTAAGGGAATAGTCTGGTGAGAGAGACTATTCCCTTAAAGTGGGAGGTCAAGGGTTCGAGTAGTGGGGGAGGCGACCTAATTTCCAAAGGGAAATTTGGGCCAAATCCACTTGGGGAAGGATGCGATGCAAGAACCCAAGGGGACAAATCCTGCCAGGAACCCGTGAGGGTGAATGGATGTTAAAAGCTGTTCACGATGCCAGTGGAAAGCCCGAGGTGGCATAGGCCAGGCGAGGGATAGCCCTGGGCCGTGAATGGTAGCAGTGCCGGTGAAAGGGCCGGGCTGTTACAACTACCAAGAATAAGTACCCATTGCCAAGGATCGACGATCTATTCGACCAGCTAGCAGGAGCAGGTTGTTTCTCCAAGATAGATCTGACATCAGGGTACTATTAGCTAAGGATAAGAGAGGAACATGTGCCGAAGACGGCGTTCAGGACCAGATATGGGCATTATAAGTTCCTTGTGATGCCGTTCGGGTTAACCAATGCCCCTACAGCATTCATGGATCTCATGAACAGAGTGTTTAGCCAGTACCTGGATCACTTTGTTATTGTCTTCATAGATGATATCTTAGTGTATTCCAGGAATGCAGAGGAGCATGCCCATCATCTGAGGTTAGTCTTGCAGACCTTGAGGGAACACGGCTTGTATGCCAAGTTCTCCAAATGTGAGTTCTGGCTGAGGAGCATTTCATTCTTGGGGCATGTGGTGTTAGAAAATGGAATCGAGGTAGACCCCAAGAAAGTGGAAGCTGTAGCTAACTGCCCTAGACCCACTAAAGTGACAGAGATCAGGAGCTTCTTAGGTTTGGCAGGTTACTACAGGAGGTTCGTTCAGGACTTCTCTAAGATTGCAGCTCCTATGACCAGACTGACTAAAAAGAACCAAAGGTTTGTGTGGACCGACCAGTGTGAAGAAAGCTTTGAGGAGCTAAAGAAGAGGTTGACTTCAGCACCAGTGTTAGCTCTGCCAACGAGTAATGAAGACTTCACAGTGTATTGTGATGCGTCCCGTGTGGGACTGGGTTGTGTGCTGATGCAGAATGAAAGGGTAATTGCTTATGCTTCTAGGCAGCTGAAGAAGAACGAGTTGAATTACCCTACACATGACCTAGAGATGGCAGCGGTGATCTTTGTACTCAAGATGTGGAGGCACTACCTTTATAGGGTAAAATGTGAGATCTTCACAAATCATAAGAGCCTGCAGTACATCTTGAGTCAGAGAGAGTTGAATCTGAGGCAGAGAAGATGGGTAGAACTGCTTAGTGACTATGATTGCAAGATTCAGTACCATCCGGGTAAGGCGAATGTTGTGGCAGACGCCTTAAACCGGAAATCACTTGGCAATTTGTCCCATATTTCAGCAGAGAGGAGGCCAGTAGAAAGGCAGTTCTTCGAACTCATTAATGAAGGTTTGCACTTGGAGTTGTCTGGCACAGGTGCTTTGATAGCCCAGATGAGAGTGGCACCCGTGTTTCTGGAGCGGGTGGCTCAGAAACAGCACGAGGACCTAGAATTAGTGAAGATTGCCAGGACTGTTCAGTCAGGCAAGAATGAGGAGTTCAGATTTGACGGCAAGGGGATCCTCCGCTATGGGAATAGATTGTGTGTACCAGATGACATAGGTCTGAAGGGAGACATTATGAGGGAAGCTCATAATGCCAGATACAGTGTTCACCCTGGAGCCACCAAGATGTATCAAGATCTGAAGAGAGTTTATTGGTGGCCAGCTATGAAGAGGGAAGTGGCACAGTTCGTGTTAGCCTGCGAAATATGTCAGAGGGTGAAACTGGAACATCAGAAGCCGGCTGGAATGCTTAACCCACTACCTATTCCAGAGTGGAAATGGGAGAACATAGCTATGGACTTCGTGGTGGGGTTACCGGCAGCGTCCAACAGATTGGACTCCATATGGGTGATCATGGACAGACTGACCAAATCTGCTCACTTCATCCCTGTCAGGAGTGGCTATTCTGTGGACAAATTAGCGCAGGTATATGTTGATGAGATCGTCAGGTTGCATGGGGTTCCTGTTTCAATAGTGTCAGATAGAGGGCCCCAGTTCACCTCTAGGTTTTGGCGGAGTCTGCAGAACGCCATGGGTACCAGGTTGGATTTTAGCACTGCTTTCCATCCTCAGACGAACGGACAACCAGAGAGGACCATCCAAACAATAGAAGATATGCTCAAAATGTGTGTGCTGGATTTTGGCGGTTCTTGGAGGCAGCATCTACCTTTGGTGGAGTTTGTAACAGCCCGGCCCCGTACGACCGGCCCTGTTACCGCTCACAGCCCGTTACACCTCCTGGGGGCGGCCACTGTGAGCAGCTCTTAACATCCCTTCACCCTCACGGGTTCCAGGCAGGATTTGTCCCTCGGGGGAGCCAGTACGGCCCGCCCTAGCCCGAGTGGATTTGGCCCAATTCCTTCCTCTAGGAATTAGGTCGCCTCCCCCACTGCTCGAACCCTTGACCTCCCACTTTAGGGGAATAGTCTGGTGAGAGTGAGTACCAATTCTTCTAGTAACGACCCCAAAAAGGACCGTCACCGGCGCTAGGATTCAGGTCGGCTTAAGGCCGCCAGAACCCGTAGCAAGCCTGCTATACTCTCTGTGTACCTGTAAACCTCATACATGACCAAACATTTTATGTGAAAATAAAACTCTTTTCTGAACCGAGGCTTAACCTGTGCATGCACTATCTTTGTACTCTGTACTCATGTACTCTGTACTCTGTATCCCTGACTAGAGCTTGCTCTAGATGGGTTAACTCATACCTGTTAAGCCTGGTTTTCACATACAGGAAAACATATATACATATACAGATCATGTACAAAACATATACATCACTAGGTCTAGGTCAAGCAACAACTATTACATCTCTTTAATATTACATGTCCACTCTAGGCTATTACAGATCTCTTCTCTTTTCCTGTACTCTGCTGGACTGTCCCTTCCTGTACACTGTACACTGAATACTGAACCTGTAAAACTGGGGTTAAGGGAGTGGGATGAGCTCTATAGCCCAGTGAGTAGAACAGTAAAACATCTCAGTAAAATATGATCTCATGGAATGCGTCATATCACAGACAAGCCACATCAAGAGTAAACCTGTCACCACATAGTCCCAGTAACTCTGTGCCAGGGCGTAGAATCGAGCACCTGGTCTTCCTGTCATATATGTATATGTGTATATAACACCTGTGAACTTACCATTGCCAGGGCGTAGTCAAAGGCTCCTGGACTTTGCTATATACCTGCCAGGGCGTAGTCAAAGGCTCCTGGTCTTTGCTATACGTGCCAGGGCGTAGTCAAAGGCTCCTGGACTTCCTGTCTGTGACTATTGGATCATTCAGCATTTACTCACATCATCAAATACCAATGCAATGCAACATATTCGTGAATACTAATGCAAGCAACCTATGGCATAAACATGATGCATGAGATATGCTAAAAGCAGCTTGTAGTTCAATTAAAAATCATCAGTCTTAAGTTTAGTTCCACTCACCTCTGGCTAACTGGACTGACTGACTCTGCAGGTTCTGAATCTCTGGAGCAGTACTCACTGCTGCTCTCTCTGGTTCCTCTGGTCTGTATAAGCACATAAAGACTCAAATGAGGGACCAAACAAGCTTATGACCAACTCTATTAAACTCCCCAAGAATCCCCTTATACTCACTCTAATAGTCATGCAAAGCAAGCAAAAGAAAGCTGGACAGGACACTTTCGGCGGCAGGTTCGGCGGCCGAATGTCCTCTCCAGAGACGAAACTCAAGCACCTTCGGCGGCCGAAGCTCTATGTTCGGCGGCCGAACCCTTTCGGGGGCAAGTTTCGGAGGCCACAAGGCACTCCAGAGACGAAAGTCTCTCACCTTCGGCGGCACCTTTGGCGGCCGAATCCCCCAAACAGAGCCGAACATGCAAAACACTCGGGGGCAAGCTGTGGCAGCCTAAGCCACCATGCAAGAGGTTCGGCGGCCGAATGAACCTTCGGCTGCCGAACCTGAGTTCATCCAGAACTCAGTTTCAATGGCAAACCATCTCCTCCTTCCCTTCAAGCTCTCCATACTTGCATATACCAACTCCTCAACACACATATACATAAGTATATGATCACAGGGGTCCAAAACTATCTAATAACCCCAAACAACAAATCAAACATAACACATAAACATGTATACATGCATAACTCTTTAAAACTACTATTAATACCCTAAGCATGCATCTCCTTCCTTTATCCCCATAAACTCAGAAACATATATACATGTTCAAGTGCATCACTTACCTCCTGTAGCAAGAAGCTAAACACTCTGAACAAGGGAAAACGAATCACCTCTTCTCACACTCTCAAACTCTCTCAAAAACGTAACTTTAGTTTCTCTCAACTCTCAACACTTTTGCAAGCACCTCAAGCTTCTGTATGATCACCCAAAACATGTACAGGTGAGTCATAGAGACGTGGCCATTCCATGGCAAGAATCTGAGGCCAACACTTGTCAAAAACCATGACTCAGCTCACCAGCCAACTCATCGTCGGCTGCCCAATCACATGCAAGACCATGCAATCGTTCGGGGGCCGAACTCACCTTCGGAAGCCAAACACTTTCGGCGGCCGAACTTACTTTCGGCGGCCGAACTTGGCTCAACTGCCTTAGGTCATTTCAACTCAAAACTCACTTCCCTTAACCTTTAAAACATTGAAACACATCATAACCCTTAGATAGAATCCCAACACCCCGGATTCCGCCAGATAATAGGAATTCCGGTGCCGGATTCTAGCCGGGTATTACATTCTCCCCTCCTTAAGAACATTCGTCCTCGGATGTTCCTAAAACATACAAAAACAAAACACAAGGAGGAAACTAACCTCAAAACAGATATGGATACTGCTGGAGCATAGACTCCCGCGTCTCCCACGTGCACTCTTCTAGGTTATGGTGGTTCCATAGGACTTTCACCATCGGAATCTCCTTGTTCCTTAGCTGTCTGATCTGCGTGTCTAGAATCCGCACTGGTTGCTCTATATAGGTGAGATCTGTATGAATCTCCACTTCAGGCTCACTCAGAACCTGATTCGAATCTGACACAAACTGTCGGAGCATAGAAACATGAAATACCGGGTGAATTCTCTCCATAGAAGCAGGTAAATCCAGCTTATACGACACATTTCCGATCCTCTGCAACACCTCAAAGGGTCCAATGTACCGTGGAGCTAATTTACCTTTCTTTCCAAAACGAACCACTCCTTTCATTGGAGACACTTTTAGCAATACCCAATTACCCTCCTGAAATTCTAACTGCTTCCTGCGAACGTCTGCATAACTTTTCTGTCTACTCTGAGCTGTTCTGATTCTCTCTCTGATCATGGGCACCATTCTACTAGTAATGTCTACTAATTCTGGCCCTGCAAGAGCTTTCTCTCCTATCTCTTCCCAGCAAACAGGGGATCTGCACTTCCTCCCATATAAAGCTTCATAAGGAGCCATCCCAATGCTAGCATGATGACTGTTATTGTAGGCAAACTCCACCAAAGGTAGATGCTGCCTCCAAGAACCGCCAAAGTCTAACACACATAGGCGAAGCATATCCTCTATGGTCTGGATGGTCCTTTCTGACTGTCCATCAGTCTGTGGGTGGAAAGCAGTACTAAAATCCAATCTCGTGCCCATCGCACTTTGCAGACTCCGCCAAAAGCGAGAAGTAAACTGAGGTCCTCTGTCTGAAACTATAGACACTGGGACTCCATGTAATCTCACTATCTCATCCAGATAGACCTGTGCCAACTTATCCACAGAATAGTTACTCCGTACTGGAAGAAAATGAGCAGATTTCGTGAGTCTGTCCACAATCACCCATATCGAGTCTATCCTGTTGGACGCTACTGGTAAACCCACTACAAAATCCATGGCTATGTTCTCCCATTTCCATTCTGGAATCGGTAATGGGTTAAGCATTCCTGCTGGTTTCTGATGCTCTAATTTCACCCTCTGACAAACCTCACAGGCTGTCACGAACTGCGCCACTTCTTTCTTCATGGCTGGCCACCAATAAACCCTTTTCAGATCCTGATACATCTTGGTGGCTCCTGGGTGAACACTATACCTCGCATTATGAGCTTCCCTCATAATGTCTTCCTTCACACTGCCCCTATCTGGTACACAAAGTCGACTCCCATAACGAAGGATCCCTTTGTTGTCAAATCTGAACTCTGCATTGTTGCCTGACTGAACAGTCCTGGCAATTTTCATCAACTTAGGGTCCTCATGCTGTCTCTGAGCTATCTGCTCCAGAAACACAGGTGTCACTCTCATCTGTGCTATCAACGCACCTGTACCAGACAACTCTAACTGTAATCCCTCGTCAAAGAGCTTATAAAGCTCCATCACAACTGGTCTCCGCTCTGCTGCTATATGGGATAAACTGCCTAGTGACTTCCGGCTTAGGGCGTCTGCAACAACATTCGCCTTACCCGGATGATACTGGATCTTACAATCATAATCACTGAGCAATTCGACCCATCGTCTTTGCCTCAAATTCAGCTCTCTCTGACTCAAGATGTACTGTAAACTCTTGTGATCGGTGAAAATCTCGCATTTAACCCCGTAGAGGTAATGCCGCCACATCTTAAGTGCAAAGATAACTGCTGCCATCTCTAGATCATGGGTAGGGTAATTCAACTCGTGCTTCTTCAACTGTCTAGAAGCATAAGCTATTACTCTATCACTCTGCATCAATACACAACCCAATCCCACTCGAGATGCATCACAGAACACTGTGAAGTCCTCATTACTAACAGGCAGAGCTAACACTGGTGCTGTGGTCAATCTCCTCTTGAGCTCCTCAAAGCTCTCTTCACACTGGTCTGACCAGATAAACTTCTGGTTCTTCTGAGTCAATTTGGTCATAGGAGCTGCTATCTTTGAGAAGTTCTGAACGAACTTCCTGTAGTAACCTGCCAGTCCCAGAAAGCTTTTAATCTCAGTTACTGTCGTGGGTCTGGGCCAGTTAGCTACAGCCTCTATCTTCTTGGGGTCTACCTCAATACCCTCTGCTGATACTACATGTCCCAAGAAGGAAATGCTCCGTAACCAAAACTCACACTTCGAGAACTTGGCATACAAACCATGCTCTCTCAGTGTCTGTAAAACAATCCTCAGATGCTGGGCATGCTCCTCTGCATCTCTGGAATACACTAAAATATCATCGATAAACACAATGACAAAGGGATCCAGAAACTCACTGAATACCCTGTTCATGAGATCCATAAATGCTGCAGGGGCGTTAGTCAACCCAAACGGCATCACTAAGAACTCATAATGCCCATATCTGGTCCGGAAAGCTGTCTTAGGCACATCTGCCTCTCTGACTCTCAACTGATGATACCCAGATCTCAGATCTATTTTCGAGAAACAACCTGCTCCAGCTAGCTGGTCAAATAGATCATCAATCCGAGGTAAGGGATACCTATTCTTGATAGTGACCTTGTTCAACTGTCTGTAGTCGATACAAAGTCTAAGGGATCCATCCTTCTTTCTGACAAAAAGCACTGGAGCACCCCAAGGTGAGGTACTAGGGCGGATGAAACCCTTATCTACCAAGTCCTGCAACTGTTCTTTCAACTCTGTTAACTCAGCTGGTGCCATCCTGTAGGGAGGTATAGAGATAGGTCTGGTACCTGGCAATAATTCAATGTCAAACCCTATCTCCCTATCAGGTGGTAGTCCTGGCAAATCGTCTGGGAACACATCGAGAAACTCTCGGACTACTGGCACTGTGGCTGGTTCCCTCACCTGACTGTCTAGCTCTCTCACATGAGCTAGAAACCCCTGACAACCCCTCCTAAGCAAACGACGAGCCTGAAGGGCTGAAATCATACCTCTGGGTGTACCTCTCCTGTCTCCTCTGAAGACACACTCTGACCCATCCTGGTCTCTGAGACTCACTAGCTTCTCTCGACAGTCCAACGTAGCACTATATGCAGATAGCCAATCCATCCCTAGAATGACATCAAAATCTGTCAAGTCTAGAACCACAAGGTCAGCTGGAAGGCATCTACCCTCTATAAACACTGGACTGAAACGACAGACTGACACTGCCACTGATGGGTCACATCTAGGTCCACTGACCCAGAGAGGATACTCTAACTCAGAACTGATCAAACCCAACCTCTCTATGGCTCTCGAAGCAATAAAGGAATGAGAAGCACCGGGGTCCATCAAAGCATACACATCTGAACACCCAATGATGAGATTACCTGACACCACTGTGTTCGACGTGTTAGCCTCCTCCTGTGTCACTGTGAAAATCCGTGCTGGGGCTACCGGATTTCCACCTCG
Organism: Manihot esculenta; assembly: GCF_001659605.2. NCBI lineage: Eukaryota > Viridiplantae > Streptophyta > Magnoliopsida > Malpighiales > Euphorbiaceae > Manihot > Manihot esculenta. Next base: position 18,498,294 of record NC_035169.2, on the reverse strand, counting down.
GGAACCTGCTGCTGAAGTAGAGGCTACCCCTCTCCCTCTACCTCTGCCACTACTCTGAGGCATGACTGGAGCTACTGGCCGTACAACTGGCTGTACCACACTGCCTGAACTCATCTGCTGGGATGGTGCAAAAGTCATCTGCGGACAATCCCGAGCAATATGCCCTTCCTGTCCACATCGAAAACAAGCTGTAGATCCCAACCGACAAACTCCGCCATGTGGTTTTCCGCATCGTCTGCAGACTGGAGCTGTGCCAGAGCTTGAGCCACTACCTATTCCCAGACCTGACTTGACTTTATTCCAGAACCCTTTCCTTGTTCCTCTCGCTCTATCCCATCTTTTACTGCCTGTAGAACCTGAACTGGGGGCTTTAGAACCCGAAGCTTGTGCCCTAGATTGTTTCTGAATATTGGCATTAGCTTCCATTTTCCTGGCTGCATCTATAATAGAGTGAAAACTCTCCTTCTCAGCTGGAAGGATCAAAGAAGAATACCTGGGATGAAGTCTCATGGTATATCTCCTTGCTTTCTTCTGATCAGTATCATAGGCTTGACCCACGTACTGAAGCAAATCCAGGAACTTATCTGTAAATTCATCAACACGCATCGCGTCTGTCTGTCTTAACTGTTCAAATTCAATTATCTTCATCTCCCTTGAACTATCAGGAAAAGCCCACCCTGCAAACTCATTGGCGAACTCTCCCCATGACATACTGTCCATTCTAGGCTCCACATAATTCTTAAACCATTCTCTGGCCTTCCTACACTTTAATGTGAACCCTGCCATCTCAATGGCTCTCCTATCATCTGCTCCCAATTCACTGGTTATCATCCTAACTGCTCTGAGGTAATCAAATGGATCATCTCCCGTATTGTATTTCGGAGCATCCAATTTCAAGTACTCCGTCATTTGAACTTTACCTCCAGATGAGCTAGGTTCATGCCTGTCAACAACAGGGACTACTGGTTCTGGTGGTGGTACTGGTTCATTTGGTTCATTTGGCTCTAGGTGTGCTGCACTTGGATGTATAGGGGAAGATGGATACATAGGATATGGTGGATATGATGGGTAATAGTGAGGATATGGCATATATGGCATGTATGTAGGATATGGGTCAAAACGAGAGTATTCCGACATACCCTCCATCGGATACTCTGGCTCCTGAAACAAGGATGGATAACCATAACCTGAGGCCTGAACACCTCCCTCGGAATCGCCCATACCTTCATCCATAGACGGATCAGTCTCCATAGCCTCCCTCTCTTCCTCTGATCTACCTCCCCTTGCTGTACCTCTTCTGCTCTCGTCTACAGACCTTCTAGGGTCTATTGACATACCTTCCCTGCTAGATCTCTGAGACCTTGCCCTTGGCAATGCAGGAGGACGAGCAGCTGGTCTCTCACTCTCTGGTGGGACTCCAGTCAATCGAGCTGATCGACGAGTTCCTCGCATCTTTACTCTGGAAACACAACATATAACATATCGCTTTAGCACATAGCACATAAATATCACATATCACTCATACACATGCAATACTCATGGCATATCATAGCAGATAGGACTCAAGACCCTATCCTAGTGGACATGATTTCCTATTGTGCTTGACCACTTCTAACCTATCTGAGCCCAACACTGTCTCTATAGGTCCGATCATGTGAACCTAGGGCTCTGATATTCTTCTAGTAACGACCCCAAAAAGGACCGTCACCGGCGCTAGGATTCAGGTCGGCTTAAGGCCGCCAGAACCCGTAGCAAGCCTGCTATACTCTCTGTGTACCTGTAAACCTCATACATGACCAAACATTTTATGTGAAAATAAAACTCTTTTCTGAACCGAGGCTTAACCTGTGCATGCACTATCTTTGTACTCTGTACTCATGTACTCTGTACTCTGTATCCCTGACTAGAGCTTGCTCTAGATGGGTTAACTCATACCTGTTAAGCCTGGTTTTCACATACAGGAAAACATATATACATATACAGATCATGTACAAAACATATACATCACTAGGTCTAGGTCAAGCAACAACTATTACATCTCTTTAATATTACATGTCCACTCTAGGCTATTACAGATCTCTTCTCTTTTCCTGTACTCTGCTGGACTGTCCCTTCCTGTACACTGTACACTGAATACTGAACCTGCAAAACTGGGGTTAAGGGAGTGGGATGAGCTCTATAGCCCAGTGAGTAGAACAGTAAAACATCTCAGTAAAATATGATCTCATGGAATGCGTCATATCACAGACAAGCCACATCAAGAGTAAACCTGTCACCACATAGTCCCAGTAACTCTGTGCCAGGGCGTAGAATCGAGCACCTGGTCTTCCTGTCATATATGTATATGTGTATATAACACCTGTGAACTTACCATTGCCAGGGCGTAGTCAAAGGCTCCTGGACTTTGCTATATACCTGCCAGGGCGTAGTCAAAGGCTCCTGGTCTTTGCTATACGTGCCAGGGCGTAGTCAAAGGCTCCTGGACTTCCTGTCTGTGACTATTGGATCATTCAGCATTTACTCACATCATCAAATAACCAATGCAATGCAACATATTCGTGAATACTAATGCAATCAACCTATGGCATAAACATGATGCATGAGATATGCTAAAAGCAGCTTGTAGTTCAATTTAAAAGTTATCAGTTTAGTTCCACTCACCTCTGGCTAACTGGACTGACTGACTCTGCAGGTTCTGAATCTCTGGAGCAGTACTCACTGCTGCTCTCTCTGGTTCCTCTGGTCTGTATAAGCACATAAAGACTCAAATGAGGGACCAAACAAGCTTATGACCAACTCTATTAAACTCCCCAAGAATCCCCTTATACTCACTCTAATAGTCCATGCAAAGCAAGCAAAAGGAAAGCTGGACAGAATCTTCGGCGGCGGTTATTCGGCGGCCGAATGTCCTTCCCAGAGACGAACTCAAGCACCCTTCGGCGGCCGAATCTTTCCCGGTCCGAACCCTTTCGGGGCAAGTTTTTCGAGCCCAACGCACCCAGGACGGAAGCCTAACCTTCCCGGCACCCGGGCAACACATCACTTTATGTAAACGACCCCAAAACAGGACCGTCACCGAAGCGCTAGGATTCAGGTCGGCTTAGGCCGCCAGAACCCGTAGCAAGCCTGCTATACTCTCTGTGTACCTGTAAACCTCATACATGATCATACATTTTATGTGAAAATAAACTCTTTTCTGAACCGAGGCTTAACCTGTGCATGCACTATCTTTGTACTCTGTACTCATGTACTCTGTACTCTGTATCCCTGACTAGAGCTTGCTCTAGATGGGTTAACTCATACCTGTTAAAGCCTGGTTTTCACATACAGGAAAACATATAACATATACAGATCATGTACAAAACATACATCACTAGGTCTAGGTCAAGCAACAACTATTACATCTCTTTAATATTACATGTCCACTCTAAGCTATTACAGATTCTCTTCTCTTTTTCCTGTACTCTGCTGGACTGTCCTCCTGTACACTGTAACTGAATACTGAACCATGCAAAACTGGGGTTAAGGGAGTGGGGATGAGCTCTATAGCCCAGTGAGTAGAACAGTAAAACATCTCAGTAAAATATGATCTCATGGAATGCACCATATCACAGACAAGCCACATCAAGAGTAAACCTGTCACCACATAGTCCCAGTAACTCTGTGCCAGGGCGTAGAATCGAGCACCTGGTCTTCCTGTCATATATGTATATGTGTATATAACACCTGTGAACTTACCATTGCCAGGGCGTAGTCAAAGGCTCCTGGACTTTGCTATATACCTGCCAGGGCGTAGTCAAAGGCTCCTGGTCTTTGCTATACGTGCCAGGGCGTAGTCAAAGGCTCCTGGATCTTCCTGTCTGTGACTATTGGATCATTCAGCATTTACTCACATCATCAAATAACAATGCAATGCAACATATTCGTGAATACTAATGCAAACAACCTATGGCATAAACATGATGCATGAGATATGCTAAAAAGCAGTTTGGTTCAATTAAAAGTCATAAGTTTAGTTCCACTCACCTCTGGCTAACTGGACTGACTGACTCTGCAGGTTCTGAATCTCTGGAGCAGTACTCACTGCTGCTCTCTCTGGTTCCTCTGGTCTGTATAAGCACATAAAGACTCAAATGAGGGACCAAACAAGCTTATGACCAACTCTATTAAACTCCCCAAGAATCCCCTTACACTCACTCTAATATCATGCAAAGCAAGCAAAAGAAAGCTGGACAGAACACTTTCGGCGGCAGGTTCGGCGGCCGAATGTCCTCTCCAGAGACGAAACTCAAGCACCTTCGGCGGCCGAATCTCTATGTTCGGCGGCCGAACCCTTTCGGGGGCAAGTTTCGGAGGCCACAAGGCACTCCAGAGACGAAAGTCTCTAACCTTCGGCGGCACCTTCGGCGGCCGAATCCCCCAAACAGAGCCGAACATGCAAAAACTCCGGGGGCAAGCTGTGGCAGCCTAAGCCACCATGCAAGAGGTTCGGCGGCCGAATGAACCTTCGGCTGCCGAACCTGAGTTCATCCAGAACTCAGTTTTAATGGCAAACCATCTCCTCCTTCCCTTCAACTTCTCAAACCATGCAAACTTCACCTCCTCAACATACATATACCATAGTATATGTCACAGGGGTCCAAAACTAGCTACTAACCCCAAACAATAAATCAAACATAACACATCAACATGTAGCCATGCATAAATCATCAAAACTATCATTAACAACCCTAAGCATGCATCTCCTTCCCTTAACCCCATAAAACCTCAGAAAACATATAAACAGGTTCTAAATGCTTCACTTACCTCCTGTAAACAGGAAGATAACACGTCTGAACAAGGGAAAACGAATCACCTCTTCTCACACTCTCAAACTCTCAAAAACGTAACTTTGTTTTCTCTCAACTCTCAACACCTTTGCAAGCACCTCAAGCTTCTGTATGATCACCCAAAACATTACAGGTGAATCATAGAGACGTGGGCCATTCCATGGCAGAATCTGAGGCCAACACTTGTCAAAAACCATGACTCAGCGCACCAGCCAACTCATCGTCGGCTGCCCAATCACATGCAAGACCATGCAACGTTCGGGGCCGAACTTCCCTTCGGAAGCCAAACACTTTCGGCGGCCGAACTTACTTTCGGCGGCCGAACTTGGCTCAACTGCCTTAGGTCATTTCAACTCAAAACTCACTTCCCTTAACCTTTAAAACATCTCATAACCTTAGCCAACACAATTCCTACCCTTATATAGAATCCCAACACCCCGGATTCCACCAGATAATAGGAATTCCGGTGCCGGATTCTAGCCGGGTATTACATTCTCCCCTCCTTAAGAACATTCGTCCTCGGATGTTCCTAAAACACACAAAAACAAAACACAAGGAGGAAACTAACCTTAAAACAAATATGGATACTGCTGGAGCATAGACTCCCGCGTCTCCCATGTGCACTCTTCTAGGTTATGGTGGTTCCATAAAACTTTCACCATCGGAATCTCCTTGTTCCTTAGCTGTCTGATCTGCGTGTCCAGAATCCGCACTGGCTGCTCTATATAGGTGAGATCTGTATGAATCTCCACCTCAGGCTCACTCAGAACCTGATTCGGATCTGACACAAACTGTCGTAGCATAGAAACATGAAATACCGGGTGAATCCTCTCCATAGAAGCAGGTAAATCCAGCTTATACGACACATTTCCGATCCTCTGCAACACCTCAAAGGGTCCAATGTACCGTGGAGCTAATTTACCTTTCTTCCCAAAACGAACCACTCCTTTCATTGGAGACACTTTTAGCAATACCCAATTACCCTCTTGAAACTCTAACTGCTTTCTACGAACGTCTGCATAACTTTTCTGTCTACTCTGAGCTGTTCTGATTCTCTCTCTGATCATGGGCACCATTCTACTGGTAATGTCTACTAACTCTGGCCCTGCAAGAGCCTTCTCTCCTACCTCTTCCCAGCAAACAGGGGATCTGCACTTCCTCCCATATAATGCTTCATACGGAGCCATCCCTATGCTAGCATGATGACTGTTATTGTAGGCAAACTCCACCAAAGGTAGATGCTGCCTCCAAGAACCGCCAAAGTCTAACACACATAGGCGAAGCATATCCTCTATGGTCTGGATGGTCCTTTCTGACTGTCCATCAGTCTGTGGGTGGAAAGCAGTACTAAAATCCAACCTCGTGCCCATCGCACTTTGCAGACTCCGCCAAAAGCGGGAGGTAAACTGTGGTCCTCTGTCTGAAACTATAGACACTGGGACTCCATGTAATCTTACTATCTCATCCAGATAGACCTGTGCCAACTTATCCACAGAATAGTTACTCCGTACTGGAAGAAAATGAGCAGATTTCGTGAGTCTGTCCACAATCACCCATATCGAGTCTATCCTGTTGGACGCTACTGGTAAACCCACTACAAAATCCATGGCTATGTTCTCCCATTTCCACTCTGGAATCGGTAATGGGTTAAGCATTCCTGCTGGTTTCTGATGCTCTAATTTCACCCTCTGACAAACCTCACAGGCTGTCACGAACTGCGCCACTTCTTTCTTCATGGCTGGCCACCAATAAACCCTTTTCAGATCCTGATACATCTTGGTAGCTCCTGGGTGAACACTATACTTCGCATTATGAGCTTCCCTCATAATGTCTTCCTTCACACTGCCCCTATCTGGTACACAAAGTCGACTCCCATAGCGAAGGATCCCTTTGCTGTCAAATCTGAACTCTGCATTGTTGCCTGACTGAACAGTCCTGGCAATTTTCATCAACTCAGGGTCCTCATGCTGTCTCTGAGCTATCTGCTCCAGAAACACAGGTGTCACTCTCATCTGTGCTATCAACGCACCTGTACCAGACAACTCTAACTGTAATCCCTCGTCAAAGAGCTTATAAAGCTCCATCACAACTGGTCTCCGCTCTGCTGCTATATGGGATAAACTGCCTAGTGACTTCCGGCTTAGGGCGTCTGCGACAACATTCGCCTTACCCGGATGATACTGGATTTTACAATCATAATCACTGAGCAATTCGACCCACCTTCTCTGCCTCAAATTCAGCTCTCTTTGACTTAAGATGTACTGTAAACTCTTATGATCAGTGAAGATCTCGCATTTAACTCCGTAGAGGTAATGCCGCCACATCTTAAGTGCAAAGATAACTGCTGCCATCTCTAGGTCATGGGTAGGGTAATTCAACTCGTGCTTCTTCAATTGTCTAGAAGCATAAGCTATTACTCTATCACTCTGCATCAATACACAACCCAATCCCACTCGAGATGCATCACAGAATACTGTGAAGTCCTCATTACTCACAGGCAGAGCTAACACTGGTGCTGTGGTTAATCTCCTCTTGAGCTCCTCGAAGCTCTCTTCACACTGGTCTGACCATATAAACTTCTGGTTTTTCTGAGTCAATTTGGTCATAGGAGCTGCTATCTTTGAGAAGTTCTGAACAAACCTCCTGTAGTAACCTGCCAGTCCCAGAAAGCTTTTAATCTCAGTTACTGTTGTGGGTCTGGGCCAGTTAGCTACAGCCTCTATCTTCTTGGGATCTACCTCAATACCCTCTGCTGATACTACATGTCCCAAGAAGGAAATGCTCCGTAACCAAAACTCACACTTCGAGAACTTGGCATATAAACCATGCTCTCGCAGTGTCTGTAAAACAATCCTCAGATGCTGGGCATGCTCCTCTGCATCTCTGGAATACACTAAGATATCATCGATAAACACAATGACAAAGTGATCCAGAAACTCACTGAATATCCTGTTCATGAGATCCATAAATGCTGCAGGGGCGTTAGTCAACCCAAACGGCATCACTAAGAACTCATAATGCCCATATCTGGTCCGGAAAGCTGTCTTAGGCACATCTGCCTCTCTGACTCTCAACTGATGATACCCAGATCTCAGATCTATTTTCGAGAAACAACCTGCTCCAGCTAGCTGGTCAAATAGATCATCAATCCGAGGTAAGGGATACCTATTCTTGATAGTGACCTTGTTCAACTGTCTGTAGTCGATACAAAGTCTAAGGGATCCATCCTTCTTTCTGACAAAAAGCACTGGAGCACCCCAAGGTGAGGTACTAGGGCGGATGAAACCCTTATCTACCAAGTCCTGCAACTGTTCTTTCAATTCTGTTAACTCAGCTGGCGCCATCCTGTAGGGAGGTATAGAGATAGGTCTAGTACCTGGCAATAATTCAATGTCAAATCCTATCTCCCTATCAGGTGGTAGTCCTGGCAAATCGTCTGGGAACACATCGAGAAACTCTCGGACTACTGGCACTGTGGCTGGTTCCCTCACCTGACTGTCTAGCTCTCTCACATGAGCTAGAAACCCCTGACAACCCCTCCTAAGCAAACGACGAGCCTGAAGGGCTGAAATCATACCTCTGGGTGTACCTCTCCTGTCTCCTCTGAAGACACAATCTGACCCATACTGGTCTCTGAGACTCACTAGCTTCTCTCGACAGTCCAACGTAGCACTATATGCAGATAGCCAATCCATCCCTAGAATGACATCAAAATCTGTCAAATCTAGAACCACAAGGTCAGCTGGAAGGCATCTACCCTCAATAAACACTGGACTGAAACGACAGACTGACACTGCCACTGATGGGTCACATCTAGGTCCACTGACCCAGAGAGGATACTCTAACTCAGAACTGATCAAACCCAACCTCTCTATGGCTCTCGAAGCAATAAAGGAATGAGAAGCACCGGGGTCCATCAAAGCATACACATCTGAACACCCAATGATGAGATTACCTGACACCACTGTGTTCGACGTGTTAGCCTCCTCCTGTGTCACTGTGAAAATCCGTGCCGGGGCTACCGGATTTCCACCTCGGGAACCTGCTGCTGAAGTAGAGGCTACCCCTCTCCCTCTACCTCTGCCACTACTCTGAGGCATGACTGGAGCTACTGGCCGTACAACTGGCTGTACCACACTGCCTGAACTCATCTGCTGGGATGGTGCAAAAGTCATCTGCGGACAATCCCGAGCAATATGCCCTTCCTGTCCACATCGAAAACAAGCTGTAGATCCCAACTGACAAACTCCGCCATGTGGTTTTCCGCATCGTCTGCAGACTGGAGCTGTGCCAGAGCTTGAGCCACTACCTATTCCCAGACCTGACTTGACTTTATTCCAGAACCCTTTCCTTGTTCCTCTCGCTCTATCCCATCTTTTACTGCCTGTAGAACCTGAACTGGGGGCTTTAGAACCCGAAGCTTGTGCCCTAGATTGTTTCTGAATATTGGCATTAGCTTCCATTTTCCTGGCTGCATCTATAATAGAGTGAAAACTCTCCTTTTCTGCTGGAAGAATCAACGAAGAATACCTGGGATGCAATCTCATAGTATATCTCCTTGCCTTCTTCTGGTCAGTATCATAGGCTTGACCCACATACTGAAGCAGATCCAGGAACTTATCTGTGAATTCATCAACACTCATCTCGTCTGTCTGTCTTAACTGTTCAAATTCAATTATCTTCATCTCCCTTGAACTGTCAGGAAAAGCCCACCCTGCAAACTCATTGGCGAACTCTCCCCATGACATACTGTCCATTCTAGGCTCCACATAATTCTTAAACCATTCTCTGGCCTTCCTGCACTTTAATGTGAAACCTGCCATCTCAATGGCTCTCCTATCATCTGCTCCCAATTCACTGGTGATCATCCTAACTGCTCTGAGGTAATCAAATGGATCATCTCCCGTATTGTATTTCGGAGCATCCAATTTTAAGTACTCCGTCATTTGAACTTTACCTCCAGATGAGCTAGGTTCATGCCCGTCAACAACAGGGACTACTGGTTCTGGTGGTGGTACTGGTTCATTTGGCTCTAGGTGTGCTGCACTTGGATGTATAGGGGAAGATGGATACATAGGATATGGTGGATATGATGGGTAATAGTGAGGATATGGCATATATGGCATGTATGTAGGATATGGGTCAAAACGAGAGTATTCCGACATACCCTCCATCGGATACTCTGGCTCCTGAAACAAGGATGGATAACCATAACCTGAGGCCTGAACACCTCCCTCGGAATCGCCCATACCTTCATCCATAGACGGATCAGTCTCCATAGCCTCTCTCTCTTCCTCTGATCTACCTCCCCTAGCTGTACCTCTTCTGCTCTCGTCTACAGACCTTCTAGGGTCTATTGACATACCTTCCCTGCTAGATCTCTGAGACCTTGCCCTTGGCAATGCAGGAGGACGAGCAGCTAGTCTCTCATTTTCTGGTGGGACTCCAGTCAATCGAGCTGATCGACGAGTTCCTCGCATCTTTACTCTGGAAACACAACATATAACATATCGCTTTAGCACATAGCACATAAATATCACATATCACTCATACACATGCAATACTCATGGCATATCATAGCAGATAGGACTCAAGACCCTATCCTAGTGGACATGATTTCCTATTGTGCTTGACCACTTCTAACCTGTCTGAGCCCAACACTGTCTCTATAGGTCCGATCATGTGAACCTAGGGCTCTGATACCAATCTGTAACGACCCCAAAAAGGACCGTCACCGGCGCTAGGATTCAGGTCGGCTTAAGGCCGCCAGAACCCGTAGTAAGCCTGCTATACTCTCTGTGCACCTGTAAACCTCATACATGATCATACATTTTATGTGAAAATAAAACTCTTTTCTGAACCGAGGCTTAACCTGTGCATGCACTATCTTTGTACTCTGTACTCATGTACTCTGTACTCTGTATCCCTGACTAGAGCTTGCTCTAGATGGGTTAACTCATACCTGTTAAGCCTGGTTTCCACATACAGGAAAACATATATACATATACCGATCATGTACAAAACATATACATCACTAGGTCTAGGTCAAGCAACAACTATTACATCTCTTTAATATTACATGTCCACTCTAGGCTATTATAGATCTCTTCTCTTTTTCCTGTACTCGGCTGGACTGTCCTTTCCTGTACACTGTACACTGAATACTGAACCTGCAAAACTGGGGTTAAGGGAGTGGGATGAGCTCTATAGCCCAGTGAGTAGAACAGTAAAACATCTCAGTAAAATATGATCTCATGGAATGCACCATATCACAGACAAGCCACATCAAGAGTAAACCTGTCACCACATAGTCCCAGTAACTCTGTGCCAGGGCGTAGAATCGAGCACCTGGTCTTCCTGTCATATATGTATATGTGTATATAACACCTGTGAACTTACCATTGCCAGGGCGTAGTCAAAGGCTCCTGGACTTTGCTATACCTGCCAGGGCGTAGTCAAAGGCTCCTGGTCTTTGCTATACGTGCCAGGGCGTAGTCAAAGGCTCCTGGACTTCCTGTCTGTGACTATTGGATCATTCAGCATTTACTCACATCAACAAATAACAATGCAATGCAACATATTCGTGGATACTAATGCAATCATCCTATGACATAATCATGATGCATGAGATATGCTAAAAGCAGTTTGTGGTTCAATTAAAAGTTATAAGTTTAGTTCCACTCACCTCTGGCTAACTGGACTGACTGACTCTGCAGGTTCTGAATCTCTGGAGCAGTACTCACTGCTGCTCTCTCTGGTTCCTCTGGTCTGTATAAGCACATAAAGACTCAAATGAGGGACCAAACAAGCTTATGACCAACTCACTTAAACTCCCCAAGAATCCCCTTACACTCACTCTAATAGTCATGCAAAACAAGCAAAAGAAAGCTGGACAGAACACTTTCGGCGGCAGGTTCGGCGGCCGAATGTCCTTTCCAGAGACGAAACTCAAGCACCTTCGGCGGCCGAATCTCTATGTTCGGCGGCCGAACCCTTTCGGGGGCAAGTTTCGGAGGCCACAAGGCACTCCAGAGACGAAAGTCTCTCACCTTCGGCGGCACTTTCGGCGGCCGAATCCCCCAAACAGAGCCGAACATGCAAAACACTCGGGGGCAAGCTGTGGCAGCCTAAGCCTCCATGCAAGAGGTTCGGCGGCCGAATGAACCTTCGGCTGCCGAACCTGAGTTCATCCAGAACTCAGTTTTAATGGCAAACCATCTCCTCCTTCCCTTCAACTTCTCAAACCATGCAAACTTCACCTCCTCAACATACATATACTCATGTATATGATCACAGGGGTCCAAAACTAGCTAATAACCCCAAACAATAAATCAAACATAACACATAAACATGTAGCCATGCATAACTCATCAAAACTATCATTAATACCCTAAGCATGCATCTCCTTCCCTTATCCCCATAAACTCAGAAACATATATACATGTTCAAGTGCATCACTTACCTCCTGTAGCAAGAAGCTAAACACTCTGAACAAGGAAAAACGAATCACCTCTTCTCACACTCTCAAACTCTCTCAAAAACGTAACTTTAGTTTCTCTCAACTCTCAACACTTTTGCAAGCACCTCAAGCTTCTGTATGATCACCCAAAACATGTACAGGTGAGTCATAGAGACGTGGCCATTCCATGGCAAGAATCTGAGGCCAACACTTGTCAAAAACCATGACTCAGCTCACCAGCCAGCTCATCGTCGGCTGCTCAATCACATGCAAGACCATGCAATCGTTCGGGGGCCGAACTCACCTTCGGAAGCCGAACACCTTCGGCGGCCGAACTTACTTTCGGCGGCCGAACTTGGCTCAACTGCCTTAGGTCATTTCAACTCAAAACTCACTTCCCTTAATCTTTAAAACATTCAAACACATCATAACCCTTAATAACACACAACTCCTACCCTTAGATAGAATCCCAACACCCCGGATTCCATCAGACAATAGGAATTCCGGTGCCGGGCTCTAGCCAGGTATTACACGTGGTATCAGCAGATGGGATTGAGGTAAACCCCAAGAAGATAGAGGCTGTAGCTAACTGGCCCAGACCTACTACAGTGACTGAAATTAAAAGTTTTCTGGGACTGGCAGGTTACTACAGGAGGTTCGTTCAAGACTTCTCGAAGATAGCTGCTCCTATGACCAAGTTAACTCAGAAGAATCAGAAGTTTGTCTGGTCAGATCAGTGTGAAGAGAGCTTTGAGGAGCTCAAGAGGAGATTGACTACAGCACCAGTGTTAGCTCTGCCTGTTAGTGATGAGGATTTCACAGTATTCTGTGATGCATCTCGAGTGGGATTGGGTTGTGTTTTGATGCAGCATGACAGGGTGATTGCTTATGCTTCTAGGCAGTTGAAGAAGCACGAGTTGAATTACCCCACCCATGACCTTGAGATGGCAGCAGTTATCTTTGCACTCAAGATGTGGAGACATTACCTCTATGGGGTGAAATGCGAGATCTTCACTGATCACAAAAGTTTACAGTATATCTTGAGCCAGAGGGAGCTGAATTTGAGGCAGAGAAGATGGGTAGAATTGCTTAGTGATTATGATTGTAAGATCCAGTATCATCCGGGTAAGGCGAATGTGGTAGCAGACGCCTTAAGCCGGAAGTCACTAGGCAGTTTAGCTCATATAGCAGCAAAGAGGAGACCAGTAGTACTGGAGCTTTATAAGCTCATTGAGGAGGGGTTACAGCTAGAGTTGTCTGGTACAGGTGCGCTGATAGCACAGATGAGAGTGACACCAGTGTTTCTGGAGCAGATAGCTCAGAAACAGCACGAGGACCCTGAGTTGATGAAAATTGCCAGGACTGTTCAGTCAGGTAACCATGCAGAGTTCAGATTTGACAGCCAAGGGATCCTTCGTTATGGGAGTCGACTTTGTGTACCAGATAATAGTAGTCTGAAGGAAGACATTATGAGAGAAGCTCATAATGCAAGGTATAGTGTTCACCCAGGAGCCACCAAGATGTATCAGGATCTGAAGAAGGTATATTGGTGGCCAGCCATGAAGAAGGAAGTGGCGCAGTTTGTAACAGCCTGTGAGACTTGTCAGCGGGTGAAATTAGAACATCAGAAACCAGCGGGTATGCTTAACCCACTACCGATTCCAGAATGGAAATGGAAAAACATAGCTATGGATTTTGTAGTGGGCTTACCAGCAGTGTCCAACAGGATAGACTCTATATGGGTGATTGTGGACAGACTCACGAAATCTGCTCATTTCATTCCAGTTAGGAGTAACTATTCTGTGGATAAGTTGGCACAGGTTTATCTGGATGAGATAGTGAGATTGCATGGAGTCCCAGTGTCTATAGTTTCAGACAGAGGACCTCAGTTTACCTCCAGATTTTGGCGAAGTCTGCAGAGTGCTATGGGCACGAGATTAGATTTCAGTACTGCTTTCCACCCACAGACTGATGAGTAGTCAGAGAGGACCATCCAGACCATTGAGGATATGCTCAGAATGTGTGTGTTAGACTTTGGCGGTTCTTGGAGGCAGCATCTACCTTTGGTGGAGTTTGCCTACAATAACAGTCATCATGCTAGCATTGGGATGGCTCCTTATGAGGCATTATATGGGAGGAAGTGCAGATCACCTGTTTGCTGGGAAGAGGTAGGAGAGAAAGCTCTTGCAGGACCAGAGTTGGTAGAGATTACCAGTAGAACGGTGCCAATAATTAGAGAGAGGATTAGAACAGCACAGAGTAGACAGAAAAGTTATGCAGACATTCGCAGGAAAGTGTTAGAGTTTTAGGAGGGAGATTGGGTATTGCTAAAAGTGTCTCCAATGAAAGGAGTGGTTCGTTTTGGGAGAAAGAGTAAGTTAGCTCCACGATACATTGGACCCTTTGAGATTTTGCAGAGGATCGGAAATGTATCATACAAGCTGGATTTACCTGTTTCTATGGAAAGGATTCACCCGGTATTTCATGTTTCTATGCTACGGAAATTTGTGTCAGATCCGGGTCAGGTTGTTAGTGAGCCTGATGTAGAGATTCTTGGAGATCTCACCTATATAGAGCAGCCGGTACGGATTCTGGACACACAGATCAGACAGCTAAGGAACAAGGAGATTCCGATGGTGAAAGTTTTATGGAACCACCATAATTTGGAAGAGTGCACTTGGGAGACGAGAGAGTCTATGCTCCAGCAGTATCCATATCTATTTTGAGGTTATTTTCCTCCTTTTGTTGTTTTAATTGTTTGTTTTAGGAACATCCGAGGACGAATGTTCTTAAGGGGGGGAGAATGTAATACCCGGCTAGAATCCGGCACCGGGATTCCTGTTGTCCGGTGGAATCTAGGGTGTTGGAGTTCTATTGACGGGTAGGTCTTATGTTTTACTAAGTGTTATGTTGTGTTTTAATGTTTTTAAGTTAAATAAAACGGAGTTTTGAGTTGAAATGAACCAGGGCAGATGAGCCAAGTTCGGCCGCCGAAGGTAAGTTCGGCCGCCGAAAGTGCCCAATGTTCGGCTTCCGAAGGTAAGTTCGGCCCCCGAATGTTGCATGGTTGTGCATGCGATTCGGCAGCCGAAGCTGAGTTGGCCAGCCAGATTTTGGACATCCTGAGTCAGCTTCTTGGACAGGTGTTATGTCCAACTTGTTGCCAGGAACTTGGCCACGTCTCCCATAGTTTATTTGCTATGTTTGAGCAGCTCATGCAGGAGATTGTGAGTGTTCATGAGATTTGAGAGTTTGGGAAGCAAAAGTTAAGTTTTGAGAGTTAGTGAAGGTGAAGACGAATTGATCTGTTTTCTTTGGATTCAGAACGTTCATCTTCTTGTTACAGGAGGTAAGTGATGATTTTAACATGTTTATATGTTTTATGAAGGATTTATGGGAGTTATGGAAGGAGATGCATGTTTAGGTTATAAATGGGAGTTTTGATGATTTATGCATGTATACATGATTATGTGTTATGTTTGTTTTGTTGTTTGGGGTTATTAGATAGTTTTGGACCCCTGTGAACATATACTTGAGTATATGTGTGTAGAGTAGGTGAGGTATGCATGTTTGAAGAGATTGAAGGGAAGGAGGAGATGGTTTGCCGTTGAAGCTGAGTTCTGGATGAACTCAGGTTCGGCAGCCGAAGGATCATTCGGCCGCCGAACCTCCTGCATGGTGGCTTGGTTGCCACAGCTTGTTCCTGAGTGTTTTTGCATGTTCGGCTCTGTTTGGGGGATTCGGCCGCCGAAGGTGCCGCCGAAGATTAGAGACTTTCGTCTCTAGAGTGTGTTTTGGCCCCCGAAGCTTGCCCCCGAAAGGGTTCGGCCGCCGAAGATTGAGTTTCGTCTCTGGAGAGGACATTCGGCCGCCGAACCTGCCGCCGAAAGTGTTCTGTCCAGCCTTTCTTTTGCATGTTGTGCATGAGTTTTAGAGTGAGATTAAGGGGTTTCTTGGGTAGTTTAATAGAGTTATTCTTAAGGTAGTTTGGTCCCTCATTTGAGTCTTTATGTGTTTATACAGACCAGAGGAACCAGAGAGAGCAGCAGTGAGTACTGCTCCAGAGTTTACTGAACCTGCAAAGTCAGTCCAGAGCCAGAGGTGAGTGGAACTAAACTTAGTACTTTTAATGAAACAATGGAATGTTTTAGCATATCTCATGCATCATGATTATGCAACTAGGTTGATTGCATTAGTATTCACGAATATGTTGCATTGCATAGTTAATTGTTGGTGTGAGTAAATGCTGAATGATCCAATAGTCTCTGAGTTAAGACCAGGAGCCTTTGACTACGCCCTGGCAGGTATAGTAAAGACCAGGAGCCTTTGACTAGGCCCTGGCAATGGTAAGTACAGAGGTGTTATACACATATATATATATGACAGGAAGACCAGGTGCTCGATTCTACGCCCTGGCACGGAAGTTACTGAGGCTATGTGGTGACAGGTTTACTCTTGATGTGGCTTGTCTGTGATATGATGCATTCCATGAGATCATATTTTATGACTGATTTTATGATTCTACTCACTGGGCTATAGAGCTCATCCCACTCCCTTAATCCCAGTTTTGCAGGATTCAGTGTACAGTGTACAGAGGGAAAGTCCAGAAGAGTTCAGAAAGAGAAAAATGAGACTTGTAATAGTTTAGAGTGGACATGTATCTATAAAGAGATATTTCAGTTGTATATTCAGTTAGAATTGTGCTTGCCTTAGTATTGTTAGTGTCGTAAATCTTTGGTTTATGTACATGATCTGTATATGTGTATGTTTTATAGAGTATGTGAAAAACCAGGCTTAACAGGTGTAACGACCCGGAAACCGGTACCCCTTAGTAACGGTCCGAACCATCACTGGCACTAGGATCCAGATCGGCTTAAGGCCGCCGGGACCCGTAGTCAGCCAACTATACTCTCTGTGTACCTGATAAATCCCATACATGATACAAAACGAGTCAACAATCCTGTAAAACTCTGTAGGCTTAACTACTGCTACTCAGATATGTCAATCTGAAATGGCCCTCAGGGCCTATACCAGGGACTACTATCTGCTGTGGGTCAAGGGATTGAAACCCTTTTAATCTGTAACACATCCCATTGGTATCTCATCAAAGCCATACGTTAAGCCCAACTCACACATTTCTCATCAAGAAACGTAAAACAGGATGCATGTACAAAGGGATTAATCATACATCACACTATGGCAAAGACACTAGAGAAAGCACAAGTCTATCCAGTAACTGACAGTACATATCGATACATTACATGACAACTAATCTTTTAATTACATCATCTCCACGATGCTATTATAAACATACAGTCATACATCACTGTTCTCTGTACTCTTGCTGACTTTGACTTCCCATAGCTATCTCAGAACCTGCAAAACTGGGGTTAAGGGAGTGGGATGAGCTACTACAGCCCAGTGAGAAGGAACAGTAAACAGTTCATTAATTACATGCTTTCATGAAATGCATCACATCACAAACATATCACCTCAAGGATGAACTTGTCACCATAGCCCTCTACATACATAATAGTATGTCCAACTATGCCAGGGGCGATTAGGCCTCACCTGGACTACTCTGAAATAACTCATATCATAACATGTCCAACTGTGCCAGGGGCGATTAGGCCTCACCTGGACTACTCTGATCTCTGATCTGACAGACTGTCTGTCTAACTCATAGTACCAGGAGCGACCTGGCCTATCCAGGAGCGACCTGGTATGGCTACCTCATGCCATAACTCTGTATCTGTACTCTGTGCTCTATCAAGGGCTAAGGATCATCCAACATTCATCCATACAAATATCATCTTATGCAATGCATCATATTCGTGAAACGAATGCAATACAACCTACTATAAAACATGGCATTTTATGATGCATGGAACATGCTAGAAGTATGTCATTTCTGAATTTAAACTTATAAAGTGTAGTTCCACTCACCTGTAGCCTCTGTTTGGCTAACTCTGGGCTGACTAGCTCTGGACCAACTCTAACTCTGAAGACTGCTAAACACCTCGTTTTCTCGGGTCCAATCCTACAATGGAGGACTTAAATGAGGTACCAAATATACTCTATACACCAGATAAACATCTCTTATACACCTTCCCAAAATCCCTCTAAAACACCTCAAAACATGCATGCAAAACAAGCAAAGGAAAGCTGGACAGGGCACCTTCGGCAGCACCTTCGGCGGCCGAATGTCTCCTCCAGAGACGAAAGTCAGGCATGTTCGGTGGCCTAACTTGGACTTTCGGCGGCCGAACCTGAGTTCATCCAGAACTCAAGGACGCCTGGCAGTCCCTCCATCACCTGCTCAGCCCTCAATACATGCATTTAACCCCTCTAAAACATGCATAAACACTTTAACAAGCATAAAGGAGCTTAAAACAACTTAAACTCCAACAAAACAAGCTCACAAGGCACACATCAAACATAAAGGATTCATACACCCTAGTATGCCCATCTCATGCAAACTCATGCCTAGCTCCCTTTTCCCTTTACAAAACTCATATAAACCATCATAAAACCCATGGATCAACACTTACCCCTTGAAGAACAAAGGCTGGTATGATTCAAATGCAAAGATATGGAGAAACCAAGCTTCAAACGCATCAACCGCTAAAACCTTGTTTAAAGCTCACACCTTTTCAAACCAAGGGTCAAATTCATTAAAACCTTGAAAGAGTTGAAGAAAAAACCATGAAAACACTTCAAGGAGATCACGACCTTACCTAGGCCAGAAGGAGAGAAGAAGTCTCCCCCTTTTTCTGCCACTCGGTGCCCTTATAGATGAGCAACCGCCTCAGGTTCGGCGGCCAAACTTGCATGCAAAACCATGCAACGTTCGGCGGCCAAACATTGCCTTCGGGGGCCGAAACTAGGGGACTTTCGGCGGCCGAACTTTAACTTTCGGGGGCCGAACCTGCATTCTGCCTCCTTGGCCTTTTCTCTTCAAAACTCAATCATTTTCACTCTAAACCTTTAAGATACTTGAAAATATTTTAGAAAACCTTTCTCTTACCCTTCTAGAAAGCTCTGACATCCTTGAATTCCACCGGATGGTAGAAATGTCGATGTCTGAATCTGCCGGGTATTACATTCTTCCCCCCTTTAAGAACATTCGTCCTCGATTGTTCACACAATAAACACACATGCAACTAAGAAAGTAAGGAAAGCCTAACACCTTTCTCTGCAAAGAGACACATAGATTACTGACGGAAACCCTCTCGGGTTCTCTATACTTCCTAACTCTGTTGACGCTTAACTACTTAATCTGTGTTCACACTTTCAACTGATTGCTAACGTTTCTTTCTCTTTGACTCTTCTTAGCTGTCTTCATACTCTTCTGCCCTTGCCTATAGCTTTACCTGTCTATCTATTTTAGATTCAAACAGACATGCTCCAAAACTGAACTCGTCTGAGAGAACTTGGCCTCGATGCCGTGTTCTCGTAAATTCTACACTACTTCGTAGATAATGGGCATGCTTCTCTATTTTTTATTTTTTTGTTTTACTCAACTGAGTTCTTCTCTTTTGATCCCTGCTAACTATACTGGACTATTTCTCGCTCTCTAGCTCTAGCTTTTGAGCTATCTGTTTCTATAGGATAAACTGATAAACGACTTCTGACTGAGGACAGCTAACATCTCATCTGCCTCACTCAGTAATATCTGTCTTGTATACTCAGAGTCGCTGAGCAGTTTATTGTACCCTTTACCTCTGGTATAGACTCTTTACTACAACTCTGATCTCAGCTCTATTCAATTTCTTTTCTCTACCTCTCAGCACATAGTGTCCGAATCTCAGATCTATCATCATCAATTCGACATGAGAACACCTGTCCTTGGTAGTGATTTTGCATCAACTGCTCACAGTCGTTACAAAATCTCAAGGTTTCATCCTTCGTTTCTCACACCAACACTGGAACATTTCAGGGTGAGGTACTAGGTCGGATAGAACCTTTATCTACCAAGCTTTTCTATACTACTCTGACTATGCTCTCTCTGCAGGTGCCATCCTGTAGGGTAGAAGGAAAGAAATAGGTCCGCGTCCAGACACCACTTCTATTCCAAACTCTGACTCCCTGACAGATGGTAAACCTGACAGCTCGTCTGGGCAAAAACATCGAGAACTCATTAGCAACGGGCGTTGAGACTGATTCCCTGACCTGACTACTACACATGCGCACAAGAGCTAGAACCCTTTGACAACCTTTCCTGTGTAACTGATGAGCCTAATGGGCTGACATTAACTTCTAGGCACCCCTATACTGTCCCTCTAACGGACTGCCTCTGATCCATCTTAGCCTCTGAACTCTGCACTCTCCTATCTTGTCTCTGCAGACACAGGTAGTATGATGAGTAGTTAGCCAATCCGCCCTAGATTGACATCACCAGTCAACTCTAAAACCATAAGGTCAGCTGGATTGCATTTACTCACCACAACCTCTAAGCTAAACTGACTGACGCTGCCTCAGATGGATCATACTCGGGTCCACTAACCCAGAGAAACCACTCGAAGCCCAGAAGTCATCAAACCCCCCTCTATCTCAGGCTCTCAAGACAACAGGGAAAGAAACATCAGGGTCCACGACAACCTACACATCTGAACACCCTCAAGTGAACGTATCTGACGTCACCGTGTTCGATGTGTGAGCCTCCTACTGAGTCAGGATGAAGATCCAAGCGAAAGCTAACGAATCTTCCCTCAGGACGCTACTGAAGAAAAGACTGACTCTTTTCTCTGCCTCAACTACTACCTAATCCCCGATTAAACTGAAAGCTCCTCCTAAGCTTACACTTATTCTTCCTCTTTTCTTTTTCTGTTCTCTTCTAGTTTACTTACTCTTCTCTTTCTTATTTTGTTCTCTGACTTATTGATTATCCTTGAGGGCTGCACTCGGAGATGAGAGATCATTCTCCCTATACCTGGATAAAATCCAAGGCCATAGCATCTCATAGCAACACTCTCAAGCATCTTTCCAGGCTTACTAACTCGAGTTACTTACTCGTTTGGCTTTTTCTATCTCTCTCACTCTACTGGTGTCATCCTGTAGAGAAGAGTAAGAATGGTTCTGGGTTTAGACATCAGTCCTATATCCCATTCTAGTCTCTTAGCAGGTGGTAAACCTGACGGCTTGTTTGGAATAACATCTAAAACTTTTCTCTGGCTGCGGGCACTCAACCTGGTTCCCCTCCTAATCTGACGAACTGCTATACTCTGACATAAGCACGAAACCTCTGATAACCTCTCTTAACCAGTTTACGAGCCTAGAGGGCACTGTCCCCTTAACATACCACTTGTGAGCCACCCTGATCTCTAAGCCTGACGCCTCTGTCTCTGCTATTTCAAGCAAGACTATGAGTAGCTAGCCCATCCACCCCTAGAATGCTGTCAATCAATCACTCTAGAACCACTAGGTCAGTTGGAAGGCACCTACTCACAACTAGCACTGAACTAGCACTGACCTCAACTGGCAGACTAACTCTGCCGCTGATGGATCACACTTGGGTCTATTGACCCCTAAAGAGGACATTCTAATCCCTCAAGCACGAAGGAAAATGAAGCATAAGAGTCTCTAAGAGTAGACACATCAAAACATATGGAAGTGAAAAGTACCTGTCACCGCCATGTCCGATGTGTCAGCCTCCTGCTGCGTCAAAGCGAAGATCCATGCTGGTACTGATGGACCTTCACCTGGGGAACCTGTGGAAGAAGGAGTGATCTCGCTCCCTCTGCCTCTGCCCAACGCCAAGGCTAAAGCTCCTGGCTGAGTCACTCTGTCTGAGGCTGTCTGCTGGGACTGTGTTATCAAAGTCGCGGTGGAACACTCATGTGCTATGTGCCCCTCCTGTCTGCACTTGAAACATGCTGTTGTCCCTACTAAACAGACTCCCTTGTGCGGCCTACCGCACCTCGGACATTTGGAGTTGTTCAAACCAGAGCTCGATCCCTCACCTATTCCCAGACCAGACTTGATCTGCTTCCAGAACTTGTTCTTCTTTGATCGTCTAAGGCCTCTACCCCCCTTCTTCCTTTCTATACCAGCCTCGTGCAGAGGGGAGAGATTCACATCACTTGTCCCTGCAAGTTTGGCACTAGCTTCTCTCTTCTGTGCCATATCTACTATATCATGGAACCTCTTCCTTGCCCTTGCGCTATCTGGAAAAGCCCCTTCGGCAAACTCTGTTGCAAACTGCTCCCAGGATAAGCTTTCTACCCTCGGGTTCACATACTGGTTGAACCATTCCCTTGCCTTTTCACATTTCAATGTGACCCCTGCCATCTGAATGGCTCTACGCTCACTGGCTCCCAACTCATCAGTTATCATCTTGACCGTTCTGAGATACTCAAAAGGGTCATCACCAGTCTCAAACTTGGGAACATCTAACCGCAAATAGTCTGTCATCTGTACCCTACTTCCTCCAGGTGAACTAGGCTTAGGTATTTGGACAACTGGGGCTACTGGTTCTATTGGTGGTGGAGGAGGTGCAACATTCCCTGAGGTAGGGTTTGCTAAACTTGGATAACCAAAGAAGGGTGGAAACATGGTATACTGTGGATGTGGCAGTGGATATGGCGAATAAAAGGAAGGATAGGGCATAAAGGTGGGATATGGGGGATAACTAGGAAACTCTGATGTACCTCTCATCGGGTACTCTGCCCCCCACTGGTAGGCCGGATACTGAGATGGAACAAATCTCGAGGCCTGAGTGCCTCCTTGAGACTCACCCATATCTCCTCCTAACCTACTCCTGCCAAAGCTACCATCTCTGCTCTGCACATCCTCCTCTACAACTCTCATAAACCCTGACATACCACTCTGCACAACTCCCCTTCTACTCTCATCACTAGACCTTCTAGGGTCCCTTGATGTACCTTCTCTGCTTAAACTATCTGATGTTGCCTTTTGCAGAACAGGGAGTTGGGCATCCATGCCCTCATTCTCCGGCAGAGCTCCAGTCAATCGAGCAGATCGACGAGTTCCTCTCATCCTGCCTCTGACACGCACAACATCACACAAAAATAGCATCAAATGATCCATGTGAGAACACATGAATCCACAACACATATCAAACATATCAATAATGCACATACAGCTCATCATGGCATTTCACATCATCATGCAAGACAGGACTCCACATCCTATCCTCGTGGACATGATTTACCTATTGTGCTTCCCTTCCTATACCAGACAACACCTCTTTCCGATGTGGGATATCTCTAGTCCTTGAGCAAAGATGCTCAGCACACCGTACTCTTGAGGCCCTAAGCTCTGATACCAATCTGTAACGACCCGGAAACCGGTACCCCTTAGTAACGGTCCGAACCATCACTGGCACTAGGATCCAGATCGGCTTAAGGCCGCCGGGACCCGTAGTCAGCCAACTATACTCTCTGTGTACCTGATAAATCCCATACATGATACAAAACGACTCAACAATCCTGTAAAACTCTATAGGCTTAACTACTGCTACTCAGATATGTCAATCTGAAATGGCCCTCAGGGCCTATACCAGGGACTACTATCTGCTGTGGGTCAAGGGATTGAAACCCTTTTAATCTGTAACACATCCCATTGGTATCTCATCAAAGCCATACGTTAAGCCCAACTCACACATTTCTCATCAAGAAACGTAAAACAGGATGCATGTACAAAGGGATTAATCATACATCACACTATGGCAAAGACACTAGAGAAAGCACAAGTCTATCCAGTAACTGACAGTACATATCGATACATTACATGACAACTAATCTTTTAATTACATCATGTCCACGATGCTATTACAAACATACAGTCATACATCACTGTTCTCTGTACTCTTGCTGACTTTGACTTCCCATAGCTATCTCAGAACCTGCAAAACTGGGGTTAAGGGAGTGGGATGAGCTACTACAGCCCAGTGAGAAGGAACAGTAAACAGTTCATTAATTACATGCTTTCATGAAATGCATCACATCACAAACATATCACCTCAAGGATGAACTTATCACCATAGCCCTCTACATACATAATAGTATGTCCAACTATGCCAGGGGCGATTAGGCCTCACCTGGACTACTCTGAAATAACTCATATCATAACATGTTCAACTGTGCCAGGGGCGATTAGGCCTCACCTGGACTACTCTGATCTCTGATCTGACAGACTGTCTGTCTAACTCATAGTACCAGGAGCGACCTGGCCTATCCAGGAGCGACCTGGTATGGCTACCTCATGCCATAACTCTGTATCTGTACTCTGTGCTCTATCAAGGGCTAAGGATCATCCAACATTCATCCATACAAATATCATCTTATGCAATGCATCATATTCGTGAAACGAATGCAATACAACCTACTATAAAACATGGCATTTTATGATGCATGGAACATGCTAGAAGTATGTCATTTCTGAATTTAAACTTATAAAGTGTAGTTCCACTCACCTGTAGCCTCTGTTTGGCTAACTCTGGGCTGACTAGCTCTGGACCAACTCTAACTCTGAAGACTGCTAAACACCTCGTTTTCTCGGGTCCAATCCTACAATGGAGGACTTAAATGAGGTACCAAATATACTCTATACACCAGATAAACATCTCTTATACACCTTCCCAAAATCCCTCTAAAACACCTCAAAACATACATGCAAAACAAGCAAAGGAAAGCTGGACAGGGCACCTTCGGCAGCACCTTCGGCGGCCGAATGTCTCCTCCAGAGACGAAAGTCAGGCATGTTCGGCGGCCTAACTTGGACTTTCGGCGGCCGAACCTGAGTTCATCCAGAACTCAAGGACGCCTGCCAGTCCCTCCATCACCTGCTCAGCCCTCAATACATGCATTTAACCCCTCTAAAACATGCATAAACACTTTAACAAGCATAAAGGAGCTTAAAACAACTTAAACTCCAACAAAACAAGCTCACAAGGCACACATCAAACATAAAGGATTCATACACCCTAGTATGCCCATCTCATGCAAACTCATGCCTAGCTCCCTTTTCCCTTTACAAAACTCATATAAACCATCATAAAACCCATGGATCAACACTTACCCCTTGAAGAACAAAGGCTGGTATGATTCAAATGCAAAGATATGGAGAAACCAAGCTTCAAATGCATCAACCGCTAAAACCTTGTTTAAAGCTCACACCTTTTCAAACCAAGGGTCAAATTCATTAAAACCTTGAAAGAGTTGAAGAAAAAACTATGAAAACACTTCAAGGAGATCACGACCTTACCTAGGCCAGAAGGAGAGAAGAAGTCTCCCCCTTTTTCTGCCACTCGGTGCCCTTATAGATGAGCAACCGCCTCAGGTTCGGCGGCCAAACCTGCATGCAAAACCATGCAACGTTCGGCGGCCAAACATTGCCTTCGGGGGCCGAAACTAGGGGACTTTCGGCGGCCGAACTTTAACTTTCGGGGGCCGAACCTGCATTCTGCCTCCTTGGCCTTTTCTCTTCAAAACTCAATCATTTTCACTCTAAACCTTTAAGATACTTGAAAATATTTTAGAAAACCTTTCTCTTACCCTTCTAGAAAGCTCTGACATCCTTGAATTCCACCGGATGGTAGAAATGCTGATGTCTGAATCTGCCGGGTATTACAACAGGTATGATACAACCCATCTAGAGCAAGCTCTAGTCAGGGGTACAGAATACAGAGTACAGTGATAGTGCATGCACAGGTTAAGCCTTGGAACAGAGAAAAGAGTTTTTTTTATTTTTACAGAAAATGTATGATCATGTATGAGATTTACAGGTACACAGAGAGTATAGCAGGCTTGCTACGGGTTCTGGCGGCCTTAAGCCGACCTGAATCCTAGCGCCGGTGACGGTCCGTTTTGGGGTCGTTACATATGTGATGAGGGTTCATGTGTGCCCACATGAACCATATGATGCTAATGTTTGTGCTATGTGCGCTGTTTTTCAGAAAACAGGATGAGAGGAACTCGTCGATCTGCACGATTGACTGGAGTGCCACCTGAGGATGAGGGCATGAGCGCCCGTCCTCCAGCATTGCCTAGGGCAATGTCTAGTGGGTCTAGCAGAGAAAAAGCAGCAAGAGACCCTAGAAGGTCTCTGGATCTGGGTAGAAGCAGGTCAGTAAGGGGAAAAGTTCAGGGAGGAATGTCAGAGGATATGGGGGATGACATGGATGTAGAGCAGAGAAGGGATGGCAGTTTGGGAGTTAGCATGTCAGAAGAAGGTATGGGAGAGTCCCAAGGAGGCACTCAGGCCTCGGGATTTGTGCATCCACCCTACTACCCACACTTCTCACAACATCCCGAGTATTCGATGGGAGGTACATCGGATAACCCTAGCTTTACCCCTTATCCCACACACATGCCTGCCCCAGAAAGGAGACTTTCATCTCTGTTTGGGACTTTCGGCCGCCGAAAGTGCCGCCGAACATGCATGAGTTTCGTCTCTGTCTGGGAGTTTCGGCCGCCGAAGGTGCCGCCAAACCTGCCTGACTTTTGGCTCTGGAGGGACTTTCGGCCGCCGAACCTGCCGCCGAAAGTGCCCTGTTCAGCCTTCCTTTGCATGTTTTTCTATAGTTGTTTCATGATGTTTTAGGGGGTTTTTGGGGAGTAGTTTAGAGATATGTTCTAGTATGTTTGGTCCCTCATTTGAGTCCACCTGTGTAGGTTCGGACCCGAGGAACCGAGGACCCCAGCAGTGAGTTCAGCTGCTTCGGTGTTGTCAGAGTCCGCCAGAGGTGAGTGGAACTAAACTTAATCCTTTTAAATTGAGAAATTAAATGTTTTTATCATGTTTCATGCATCATGATTATGCAATAGGATGATTGCATTAGTTTTCACGAATATGCCGCATTGCATCGATTGTTGTTGATGTGGGTGAATATTGGAACAATTGGTACTCACTCTCACCAGACTATTCCCTTAAAGTGGGAGGTCAAGGGTTCGAGTAGTGGGGGAGGCGACCTAATTTCCAAAGGGAAATTTGGGCCAAATCCACTTGGGGAAGGATGCGATGCAAGAACCCAAGGGGACAAATCCTGCCAGGAACCCGTGAGGGTGAATGGATGTTAAAAGCTGTTCACGACGCCAGTGGAAAGCCCGAGGTGGCATAGGCCAGGCGAGGGATAGCCCTGGGCCGTGAACGGTAGCAGTGTCGGTGAAAGGGTCGGGCTGTTACACTTAGTTTCAACCAATCCTCAACTAGAAAAAGGGTTTCAGCCACTCATGGCTGAACCAAAACAGAAAATAGATGAAAAGAAAGCAAGAATATGAAGAACTAAGGTGGAGAAGGGGCTGCCCTTGCTTGGCCGAATTTGGGAGGATGAATTCTTCCTCTTCTAGGCTTCTTGAAGGCTTTAAATATGTCTTGGGAGGCTGCCTAGGGTTTCATGGCAGTCCATGAGTCTTTTAGAGGCTGCCCAAAGTGCCCTTGGTCCAACATGTGCCTTCTATGTGCATGTGTGAAGGGAAAAACGTGGAGCATGTCTTGAATTGCAAGTGGGGGGCTCTTTGGTCTTTTAATTACTGTCCAAGGTCTTCAAGATACTGCCCAAGGTGTGTCCAAGAGGCTGCCCACGTTTTTGGAGGCTGCCCATTCACTAAAGAGGAAGGTGGAGCCTCCTTTGGAAATTTGAATGTGCATGGCATGAACTGGGAAACATGTGATCTTCAAGATTTGGCTTCCTTAGCAAGATGGATCTTGAAATCCAATATCTGAATATGAATCTTGGAGATTTGAATTTCAAAATACTTTCCTTCTTTGGCTCTTCAATTATGGCAGCTTGAGATGTGGCTTCTAGAATAAGAAAAAGGCAACTTGGTGATTTGAAATTTGAATTTCAAATTGCTTTGGCTGAATGTTCTTTCCTTCTTTGCCACTTTCCTTATTTAGAACTTTCCATATTTAGCTTGACTTGATTTCAACTTGGCAGGCTTGCTCTCCAGGCTTGCTCTCCTTTGCTCCAAATAAGGCAGTTTTAGGGGTATTTTCTCCAAAGTGTCCTTTTACACCATTTTCTGCAAAATAATATTAAAAGCACTAAATTAAGCAGAAATCATGTAAATATTCATCAATAATATTAATATAAAATGGACTAAATTATGCTCTATCAAATACCCCCACACTTAGCCTTTTGCTTGTCCTCAAGCAAACAAACATAGTCAGATAAGCTCTTCTCACTCTAGATCCTTATTTCCACTTAAGCTCATACTCAAGACACTTATTTTGAAGCATTGCAGTGAAGACTATATGCATGAAGATTACCCACCTATTTTCCTTGTTTCTCTTTGCTTACCATGGCTAGGATTTGTTTTCCTCAAGAGAGACATGCACATTAATTTGTTAAGACTTTTTCTAGCTTTTGGATTGACTTGCCCTTACCTTGAAGTACTTTATTCAGGCTTTTTGCACTTTGATTTTGCTTGGAAAGGTCGCCAACCTTTTGACGTGAAGGTACATATTCGTGATACCCACCCCAGTTACTCAATTGATCACCTTTCCGAGTGGCTACTAGCTCTTTTCATAGTCTTTTTGACCATTGAAATATTTTCTTGTTTTGTGCTTTTGAGGGCTTTGCCTTTGCTGAATTTTCTTTCTCTCAATGATTTGGGCAAATCAACACCAATTGCTAAAGCAAGTCATGTTAAGTTCATTCACACAATTTTAATTTATTCCCAATCAATTGAGGGTCATCAATATATTTTTCACCATGGCAAACTCAAAGATTCAATTCAAAAGGCAATTCTCAAACATGAATATAACTCACTGCAATTGATTCAACATAAGTTTAAAGAGTTATCACATCAATGGGGTCATGGAAAGAAAAACTCATCCAACATAGTTCATTAGTTTGAGTAGAGCAAAACAAAAAGAAGAATAAGGTTGTGGTTGTGTGTGTTTTATTGAAAGCATAAAAATAATAAAAATGAAAAAATTTTGCCTAATGCAAGCAAACTAAAGATTAAAGCAAAAATAAACTTAAAAGTAAAAATTCAGATATATGCACCCCCACACTTAAATCATGCATGGTCCTCAATGTATAAGAAACATAAAAGAACAAAGGAAACTGAGTACTCCCCTGGGTGTGGTGTGCATGGTGCGATCCTCTTAATCAAGGCTCAAGTAATTGGAGAAGGGAAAAGAGTCCCAATTGCATCGAGCAAAAAATACAGCACTCCTTTTGATTTGGTCATGAACCATCCTACTTTTTCCATGTACTCATGAAGTAACGTGATTAGCTTCGCCTCTTTCAGATGAGGTGTGCCTCTAGCTCTTATGTTTGCATTTTTGAGCACTTCCAACTTCAGTTGATATTTCTCCATAGGTGGTTGCAATTTGGCATCAAGTTCAAGCAAAACAAATTCTACCTTATCCGGAGGTTTGGGAAGGCATTGATCTGCATGCTCCTTTGGTTTGGGCTCTTGGACCTCCACTTGTTCCTTGTGCACATGGGCTGTTTGCATTGGATCTATGGTATAATTGGGTTTAGTATCTTTCTTTTGCATAGGACCTAACTGAGGTGGAAGACTGATCTGTGTTGGAATCTGTGGAACAAGGTTCGTTGGCCGAAAAGTGTCTGAGTTCAGCGGCCGAAGGTCTTCAGTTTGCGGAGTGAACTGCGGCGATGGATTCTGCGTCTGAAGATTGCTTGGGTTCGGTGGCCGAAAGATGTCCATGTTCGGCGGCCGAATGTCTTCTGTCTGCACAACCTCAATCTGCTGGATGCTGCAGATGGTTTCCTTCAGTTTTGGTTCTTCCTGTCTTTCATCATCTTCTTGGCTAGCCTCCCTGCATGAATCATTAGTTAGAATATCATCTTTTATATCAAAATTATCTTTGCTCAAACAATCAATGATATTTGAATTATCAACAAGTTCTGTTTGATCTGTTTGTTTGGACAGACAGTATTCTGGTTGTGTTTCTTCAGAGGCTTGTTCTTGTACTTGCCAACTTTCCTCATCAGCTTGACGCTCTTCCTCTTTTCTTACCATGTCTTCTCTCCATTTGGCGGCTACTCGATCCACTTCCTGTTGGAAATTGTGCAAAGTTTCCAACATCTTACGAAAATTAGTTTGGGATCTTGAGGTATTGCTTGGGCTTGATAGTCTTTGTAGTAGTTAGCCCCTTCATAGCCATAATTCGGATGGTCTCCCCAACATGGATTGTAAGTGTCATGGTAGGGATCATATATTGACTGTCCATAGAATCCTTCACATGTATGTACTTGTTGGAGTTGTTGTACTTCAAGAGCTTGTTCAGCTTGGTCTATAACAGAACTTCTCATAGCAGCGATTTGTTCATAAAGTTCCGCAAGGAGAAAAGGTATACTTACCTCGTCCATGATTTAATTCTGCGATGGTGACTTACTTGGGTGAGATGATGGGCGGCTGAATGTTGATGAAGTTTGGCGGCTGGAGTGGAGTACTTTCGGCGGTTGAAGATTGATGAGGTTCGGCGGCCGAATGTTGAGCAGAATGCTCTACGGTTTGCTTTCCTAGCCTTCTGAGAGTGCGTTCAATTTCTGGATCAAAGGGTAGAGTGTCCCTATTTTCAGATCTGGTCATGAAAGAAAAATAAACAAACAAGTAAAATCAATTCCCCGGCAACGACGCCAATTTTTAATAGGAGCGGTTGTCGAAGCCGGTCAAAAATAACCTTCTTGGTTACCTACAATTTATAACTGCAGATAGTGGTGAAGGATCGAATCCACAGAGAATCGATTACCTATTTATTTATCTCAATCAAGACTAAGAAAACTAATTGGAAACACAATAGAAAGCAAGTAATTGCAAATAGAACAAAAGTAAAATGCAAGGAAAGTAAAAAGGGGGGTTTTGAGATGATTTGATTAACAACTATTGAAAGCAATTAAAACAGCAAATTGTAACAGCCCGGACGTGAACCCCGGCACTGTTACCGTTCACACCCAGGGCTATCCCTCGCCTGGCCTCTTGCCACCTCGGGCTTTCCACTGGCGTATGAACAGCTCTTAACATCCCTTCACCCTCACGGGTTCCAGGCAGGATTTGTCCCTCGGGGGAGCACCTACGGCCCATCTTACCCCAAGTGGATTTGGCCCAAATTTCCCTTTGGAAATTAGGTCGCCTCCCCCACTACTCGAACCCTTGACCTCCCACTTTAAGGGAATAGTCTGGTGAGAGTGAGTACCAATTGTTCCAATTGGAACAATTGGTACTCACTCTCACCAGACTATTCCCTTAAAGTGGGAGGTCAAGGGTTCGAGTAGTGGGGGAGGCGACCTAATTTCCAAAGGGAAATTTGGGCCAAATCCACTTGGGGTAAGATGGGCCGTAGGTGCTCCCCCGAGGGACAAATCCTGCCTGGAACCCGTGAGGGTGAAGGGATGTTAAGAGCTGTTCATACGCCAGTGGAAAGCCCGAGGTGGCAAGAGGCCAGGCGAGGGATAGCCCTGGGTGTGAACGGTAACAGTGCCGGGGTTCACGTCCGGGCTGTTACACAAATAATCAAAATAAAACAAGAAATCAATATGAGAAAAGTCTAGTTGAAGATATGGATCCACTTTGGTTGTTTGGGTTGATCATTGAAACATGGTTATCTTGATTGATTCAATAGGTTGATTATGGGGGTGGAAGACGCTTCTCACCACCATGTCTTTCCTTATGAACAAACTGATTAGGGAACGTCCTCTAACCAATTACTAATCAACAAATTGCCAAGGAACGTCCTTGGGCCAAAGGCATCAAAACAATTGCCAATTGCATGAAGAACAAGAAAGATCCAAACCCTAACTACTCAAACGCATGAGATGATGTTAGATCATGCAATTCCTTGGATTTTTACACCAAGTGTTCTATGGACAGAATATTTCCAGCAATTACGGACTAACAAATATCCTAATCCAACAATCAATTAACTTTGCAATCAAGAATCAAGTGGCCAATTTGATCAAAACAACAAAGCAATCTTAGAATTAAGCATCAATTGCATGAATATTGAATAAAATCAAAGACAAAAGTTTCTGTTCAGATCTCACAACCCATTAAACAACCTTAGTTTCAACCAATCCTCAACTAGAAAAAGGGTTTCAGCCACTCATGGCTGAACCAAAATAGAAAATAGATGAAAAGAAAGCAAGAAGATGAAGAACTAAGGTGGAGAAGGGGTTGCCCTTGCTTGGCCGAATTTGGGAGGATGAATTCTGCCTCTTCTAGGCTTCTTGAAGGCTTTAAATATGTCTTGGGAGGCTGCCTAGAGTTTCATGACAGTCCATGAGTCTTTTAGAGGCTGCCCAAAGTGCCCTTGGTCCAACATGTGCCTTCTATGTGCATGTGTGAAGGGAAAAACGTGGAGCATGTCTTGAATTGCAAGTGGGGGGCTCTTTGGTCTTTTAATTACTGTCCAAGGTCTTCAAGATACTGCCCAAGGTGTGTCCAAGAGGCTGCCCACGTTTTTGGAGGCTGCCCATTCACTAAAGAGGAAGGTGGAGCCTCCTTTGGAAATTTGAATGTGCATGGCATGAAGTGGGAAACATGTGATCTTCAAGATTTGGCTTCCTTAGCAAGATGGATCTTGAAATCCAATATCTGAATATGAATCTTGGAGATTTGAATTTCAAAATACTTTCCTTCTTTGGCTCTTCAATTATGGCAGCTTGAGATGTGGCTTCTAGAATAAGGAAAAGGCAACTTGGTGATTTGAAATTTGAATTTCAAATTGCTTTGGCTGAATGTTCTTTCCTTCTTTGCCACTTTTCTTATTCAGAACTTTCCATATTTAGCTTGACTTGATTTCAACTTGGCAGGCTTGCTCTCCAGGCTTGCTCTCCTTTGCTCCAAATAAGGCAATTTTGGGGGTATTTTCTCCAAAGTGTCCTTTTACACCATTTTCTGCAAAATAATATTAAAAGCACTAAATTAAGCAGAAATCATGTAAATATTCATCAATAATATTAATATAAAATGGACTAAATTATGCTCTATCAGAAGATGTTTTATTGAATCTGAAGAAAATTCTTAGCGTGCATAAGGATACATATGGTACTCCTATCTTATACCAAGAAGTTTGACAATTATGCTTTATATAACGTTAACTACACCTTACATGCTTGTAATTATTTATCTAATTTTCTATAAACATGAATATGCTTGCTTTATTTTATTATTTGTTTACAATCACCCACTGAGTATTAGCTCACCGTGTTGGTTTTTATCTCATGTAGGTTGTAGATAAAGTAGGCATAGCGGAGGTCGTCAAAGATCTACATCAGACTTCAAGACCATTATCATAGCTGGTTGTTTAATTCTTTGCGTTACAGTACAGTTATATTTTGGCATATACATATTAAATAGAGTGGGTTATGAGGATTATGTAAGTTAAAATAATATAATCATTTATGGATAAAGAGAAAGAGCTAAACATTTGCATGTGATGATATTAAAAAAAAAAAAAAGGTGATGTTGTTATGAAATGTGTGCTAAATTAAATAATAGTAAGATTTCAAATGATAGTTAATAGTATAATTATAAATATGTTTTTTACATGTACTACAAGTTGCAATGCTGATAAAACAGAGGAAAATCTGCCAAAATTTTAGTTTAAAATCTCACATTTACTTTAATCACTTTATGAAATTTACTTAAACTATCTAATAACTTGGTAATTACAGATAAAGAAAATTGTTTAGTTTTAATATACCTAAAAATGTATAGTTTGTGACAATCCTTACTTTGTCTACACTTTGATAGGATAAGGGGTGTTACACTTGCAACATACATATCACAGATCCCGTGGTTCTAGTAGTAATGGTGATAAGAGAAAAGGTACGTATTGCACATGGAGAGTGTTCTATGAATGCAGATAATTATGAATATGAAACTTATGATACAAATGAATCTTCAATGGAAGCAACCTCTATTGGTGTTTAGAGATATGTAGGACATTCTCAATGGGGACACTCAAATCCATATTTATATAAGTCTCCTCCATCGTATTCTGATTTGTCTTCATCAAAGCAATCATTCTCCCACACCCAAACTCAGTCCAATCTTGGTGATCAATTTGGTATAGGTTCATTCTTCAACTTTGATCCATCACAATACTATCAATATCATCAAGATTAAAGCTCTCAAACACAAAATGAAGGTGGTGGATCTACTCAAGAACCTGTTAGACGCTCATTCTGATGATAATTGAGGTAAGTTACTATATATAATGTTTAAAATTTATATATTTTATGTTTATTTGATATATTTGTACTTATTATTAAGTCGTATAACTTAACTTTCATTATATCTTTCAATATATTTTAATTTCATGAAGATTATAAATTTTTCAAAAAAATTTGAGTCGCGATAGGCTGTTACCGTTACGTTATGATCATTACAGACCTATTTCCGTTACCTGCAACCGCAAACACAGTTGCGACTGCAATTTGAAATCATAGTCCAGATACTAGAAACTATAAGGCACTAAATGTCAAAACTATATGATCTAATGACCATAATTGTAATGGTAGCGATAGAACTCAAAATTCGAACACGTGGAATATCTGATTATAACTCTAACATTCATACCATGTGAACACATGTTGTACTCTTAATCTAGCCTATGATTCCTACTAAATTTATTAGGGTAAGAAATTGATATTTAATATCTTTTATTTTACATGAACACATTCCTACTCAATTAAGTCCCACATTTTTTTCTAAATTGTAATACCCGGCTAGAGTCCGGCATCGGCATTCCTGTAGTCCGGTGGAATCTCGGGTGTCGGAATTCCCTAGACGGGTAATACATATGTTTTCTAGTTATATCCGCCTTGAGTAAGAATGAGCTCTCGTAGGGGATAAATAGCAGAGATATAGTGTATGCACAGGTTAAGCCTTGGAGGAAAGAAAAGTTTAATGGGTTGATAGAATGTGTGATCATGTATGGGATTTCACAGGTACACAGACAGTATAGCAGGCTTACTACGGGTCCCGGCGACCTTAAGTCGATCTGGATTCTAGTGCCGATAACAGTTCGGTTTCTGGGCTGTTACATAAATCTTGTATTTTCTCAAATCCAAAATATCTATTCTTTTAAAAAACTTTCATTACTTATAAATTTATACACATATTTATGGCACATCTATATAACATTTCATCAACCCACACTTTTAAAGATCTATCAAATCTCCCGACCATAATTACATATAAAAAAATAAAACATATATTTTAAATTTCACCAGATATTTTCAACCTAAACAAGACTCTATGAAAAATTTTCTCTCTTTCATGTCGACAACAACCACAGTAAGGTTAAGAAGTTTAAAGGAAATCAATTATAAAAAGGTTCAACCAATTTATCATTACAATCATAAATTATACTTCAATTCAATTTTAAAATTAACCAACCAAAATATATCCCAATTGATGAATTTTTATGTAAGCAGAAAGCAAATACATTCTTAATTATTTCATTTAAGCAATTCAAACAACAAAAGATTTATCTCCAAAATTTCACTCTTTCGGTCAATATTTTTATTCATCAAATAGTTAATTATTTCTCAAGAAATTTTAATCGAAAAGAAAATTATTATAGATTAAATTATATTTCATAAATATTCAACCAATCTATAAAAATAATTTGCTATAAAGACATTTGGAAACTTATGACTCAATTGACCATTTTTCCTAGTTGAATTATAACTATTCACAAGCAAGTATAATCCTAAGAAAATTTCTTCAATTCAAAAACATTAAGTCTGGTCCAAGTCTCAAAATTTCATTTTCGAAAAGCTATCGTGAGTTTCTATCAGATGTCGACAGTTAAAGTTAGATCTGATTAAAATCTGCCGTAAAGTCCAAGACTAATTACTCCATGTCAATCTTTTATTCCAACAATTTTTTGACAAAAGCTTAAATTTAACTATATAAAAAAAATATCAATTAAAAGAAAAAACAAATGGATATTTACTTAGATCCTTCACCAAGGATTTTCTCAATTTTTTTCTTTAAAATTAAATCTTTGATTCTTTCAACATTTCTCCATAGATACTAAGAAGGAAATAAATTTATAAAAGAGATTAATTACATAAATAAACACATTTTAAGTTTATTTTCATTAGTCTTTTTCAGCTAATGGCCTCTTTTCCCACTATTTCTCATCTAATTTATTTTCTAAAATTCCATACTCAAATTTCATTAGGAGATAACTAATTAAAAAAATATAATAATAAATATAAATTTAAAAAATACTATAATCAAATTTGGGCCGTACAGAAAGATTTCAACCCACCGTTTATTTTATGTTAAATAATTTTTTTTAAATGAGAATTAGAGATTGGAGTAATTGAGATTGGAGGAGTAGAACATGAGATTGGAGGAGTAGAAAATGAGATCTCTTAGATTTACTCAGATACACTTGTAAATGTTAATATAAATAATCTTTAAATACTCTAATTAACTCAAAATTTCTATCAATTATATAAATTTCTCATAAATAGTGAAAAACTCAATTTATATGTAATCTTCATTTCATTTCATTAAACAATTAATTACGTTGAACCAAATGTAATTATTAATTGGCTAATTATGCTTCTCTCCAGCTTTGTTGTTCTTTCCTTCTATATACTAAAAAAAATAAAATTTTTGGATTTTCTTTTTTTAGAAATAAGTTGATCTCATTTTCAATATTAAAAAGGAAATTAAATTTTCAAAGGATAAATTATGAAAATAGTGTGATGTTTTTTTTAAAAAAAATTGAAGAATAAAATTTGAAATTTATTGAATTTATTTGGATTTACATATTTTTTTTAAATCAAAAATTAAAAGTTAGAAGAATAAAATTTGAAATTTATTGAATTTACTTAGATTTAATTATTATTAGACTAAGTGTGGCAGTATAAATTGTACCATGTTTAAATATTAATCAAACGATAATCATATGGTAATAATTAAGACTAAAGTAAAACCACTAATTGCACGAAGATTCCAATTTTCCATGAAGGTTATAGAGTTGTCTGTCACGAGGACGCGTAGAGCAACATGACAAATGGCGAAACGACAAGGTACAGCGACAGTACATAGGAACAAGTGCTGATGATGGAGTGGGTATGTCAGAAGCGACCAAATTTTAGGAGTTGACCTCTATCACTCTCCACGTGGCAGGTGATAAGGCCGGTGCACGGTAGGCATACTGGTTTGACGTGAGAAAGAAAAAGGGGTAATCGACTCGTTTAACAATAAACCTAACCCCAACCTATCCCTTCTCATTTGTGTTTCGCGAAACAAAAACGGTTCGTTTCGTCGATTTTTTCATAAAAACTTATTTTCTCCAAATTTATTTTTGAAGCTGCAAATCATTATTGAATCAGGCCCCAGTTCCCACATTCGGTACTGAGTTCCATTTTACCTTCAGAAATACTCAAATTTATTTCTTTTAATAAAATTTAATATTTTTACTTTATATTAAAAAAATATAATTGAAAATTATTTAAAAAATTATATTTTTAATATATATAAAAAATAAAAAAAATATATAGAATAAAGTGAATATTAAATAATATAGTATGCACCATTATTTTTATAAAGCAGCATTTATAGTAATTAAAATTAATAAATTATTAAAAACTTGAGTAGACAAGAATTTTTCCTTTTATTATTATTATATTTGGCTTTTCAATATTTTTAAACAGAAAAATTAAGGCCAAACAATTGTAAAATTTTCCTTGTATTGCACTCTTAGAATTGCAAATGAAAGAAAAGGACAATTGTCATTGACAAAGGGCTTCCCAATGAGCAGCCAACCAACTAACCTCCACTCACCAAAGTCTATATAGAGTTTAACTAAAAGCTCTAAATATATATTTATTTATAATTTTATAATTAAATTTAAAAATTATTTTTTTAATTTACTATTTACTCTCTATATTATAAAATACTTTTCATTTTAATAAAATACTTCTCCACATTCTCTGTGTTAGATTTTTATTTTGATTTTTTATATTGGACTACCAAATAATATTAAAATTTACCAAGAAAGTGGCAGTTGCAGGCAGATGATATTAGCTGGAGGGAAAAAGTACTATTAGAATTTTTCTTTTTTTTTTTTTAAATTAAAAAGGGAAATAAGTTTACGCAGCAGTCTAGATTCTAAATTTTCCAAGAAAGTGATATTAGCTAGAAGGAAAATCTATTATTAGATTTTTATTTTTTTTAATAAAGAAGGAAATAAGTTCACATACCATTTTAGATTCTAAATTTCAATCCCAAGTTTACTTGTAATAGAGCAATTCAATTTCAAAATGAACAAAGTTACACTATGGTTTTAGGTGGAGCCATCTCAACAGACAATCCAACCAACCCCACCATTCTATTTTCTTCTATATAAAAAACTTCCATTGTCTTCTTCAAATCCTCATATTGAAATCTCCAATCTTCTTCTCTGTTTCTTAGATAGAATTTTCGCTTTCTTGGGTCTTCTGCAACCATGGAAGGTTTGCTAAAACTTGTGTTATCTCTCTCAATTCTCATGTCTATGATTCTCTCTTCATCTGCTCAAACATGTTCTAGCTATTCCTTCTCTACCAACCAAGTCTTCAGTGCATGCAATGATCTTCCATATTTGAATTCATTTCTCCATTGGAACTATAATTCATCAGCAAGCAAGCTTCAGATTGCATACAGGCAAACAGGAGTCAGTTCTTCAAGATGGATTGCTTGGGCTATAAATCCAACATCAACTGGGATGGTGGGCTCACAAGCTCTTGTGGCATTCCAACAATCTGATGGAACAATAAAAGCTTACACTTCTCCTATAAGCAGCTACCAGACTTCATTGCCAGAAGGGAAGCTTAGCTTTGATGTATCAGATTTATCTGCTACATATTCCAACAATGAGATGATCATATTTGCTACCTTGGGAATTTCAAGCATTGGAACTACAACTGTGAACCAGGTTTGGCAAGAGGGTCCAGTTTCTAGTGACTCTCCTCAGGTTCATTCCACTACTGGAGCTAACGTGCAATCCATGGGCACAGTTAATCTTCTTTCTGGGACTGTTGCGGCAAGTGGAGGAAATGACAGAACCAGGAAGAAGAATGTAAGTACTTGGATATGATCTATATTCTGTTTTATCACTAATTTTTGGAAAATATTTATTATTTAGTCCTGTAATATAAAGAAACTTGTTAGTTAATTTTTTAGTTTTGAAAAACATATTAAAATATTTTTGAGATTTTAAAAAATCTATTAATTAGTACTTCTATTAATTTTAGTTATAATTATTAAATATTTTACTAGAGAGATATAGAAAAATTTATTAGTTAATTTTTCGGTTTATAAAAATATATACTAATTAATCCATCCATATTGAGTGCATTTAAACTGTTTTTGCAACATTTAATATTTAAAATTAATGGAAGGACTAATTAGTATACTTTTTAAAATCTTTTGAAGAGATTTTAGTGTATTTTTCAAAATTGAGAAACCAACGAATTTTTCTATATTATAAGGATCAAATAGTAACTTTTTCTTAATTTTTTTTCAAGTTTTGAGTTTGATTTTAGAGAAATTTTTGGGTTTGGTTTGTTTTTTTGCCCCTTGAGATTTGAGATTATCAGATACATTTATGATTTAGCTAATGGACATGTTAATCATTCTGCATAATCCTGATAAAAGTATTTGATATAAAAATTTCAGATTCATGGAGTTCTAAATTCTGTCAGCTGGGGCATCATGATGCCTGCTGGAGCTTTAATAGCAAGGTACCTGAAGGTATTCAAATCTGCAGATCCAGCATGGTTTTACCTGCATGTTAGTTGCCAGTCCATAGCCTATATTGTTGGTGTAGCTGGATGGGGAACCGGTCTGAAACTCGGCAGCGAATCTTCCGGTGTACAATATGATGCTCATAGAACAATCGGAATCATCCTTTTCTGCCTTGGAACTCTTCAGGTTTTGAGAAATTTTCACACCATATCTTGTGTTGTGATCTTTCAATGTATATTATACTAAAACAAAGTGTTGCTTTGCTTTGAATTTAGGTGTTTGCTTTGCTTCTAAGGCCAAAACCAGATCACAAGTACAGATTCTACTGGAACATCTACCACCATACAGTTGGATACACTGTTATTATCCTTAGCATCATCAACATATTCAAAGGATTTGACATCTTGAATCCTTCAAAGAAGTGGAAGAACGCTTACATTGGTGTGATCGCAGCTTTGGCTTTCAATGCTGTATGGTTGGAAGGCTACACTTGGTATCTAGTGGTGAAGAGGAGAAGATCAGAGAGTGCTTCGAAGATGCCTCAGGGCATCAATGGATCAAATGGGTTCAATGGACATGGCGCTATGCAACACGGCCAGGGCGTGTAGATGCCTTGTTTTTTAAACATAGGTTGTGGTTTCTGGTTTGGATGCCATGGTTATATTTATGAATACACATTTGGGAAACCTTTGGACCGAGGGAAGTTAGGATTAGGAGTGATTCTTCTTACAGGATTGGTGTTGTTGAAAGATGTCTGGACAGTATTTCTATTTACATCTGAGATGTCGTGTCTGTTCTTTATAATTTTCTTTTATTATTATTTATTTATATATATATATATATATATATATATTTTTGTTGATGACCCTTGTGATTTTCATCTCAATTCTTCTTCTTCATGTATGTGGGGGTCCACGAGACGAGTACCCAATTCAACTATTCTCAAACCGCTTGATCCCAGTTTGGTTATTGGGTCTACAACACAACTGTCAATAGTTTGTTTAATCAAGAATTCTGTCTATAATTGCATAGCACTTCTAATCTGACTACGTTCATGAGCTATAGAAGAACAAGCTGTTTAGAGTACGACAGTTTTTCCTTAACAATATTTGATTCTACAAATTATGCTCCGAAAAAATGCTATAAGTCATTTGGAAGAATCATTGCTGATATCAGCTAGCCTTCGTTCTAAACTATCATAATGAAACCCAGCTAGCCTCACTTCTAAACCATCACAATGAAAACCAATGAGGACACTGCTAGAAGTTGATTACAGGACTGAGAATCGAATTATTAAACAGCAGCTAATTTGTAATTTGCAAAAGTAATGGTTACTTTCTTATCCTGATTGCTGCAAAGCATCGACGAATGCATCCTTCAAGAGAGGATTTGAAGCTGCCACTCTATGTGAGGTGATGTCAAAATCTTTACCAGACCTGACTTAAAACAACCATAAAAAAAACATAAATATTCTATTTTGAACAAATTCTAGGTGTATTTGTGTTCTTAGTGTCATAATAACGGCATGATGGATGTCGACACATGACTTGCTCACAGTGTCATTCGGAATGACAGAGTGGAGCACTAACTAATTCTCTTCAAGAAAAATCATGACTAGACGTTTTATATGCAAGTTTATCACTTACGGGTCATAAACAAGTCCTCCAGCTTCTTTGACGATCACGGTACCACCTGCCACATCCCTGATCACCAGAGTAGATAATATCAATCTTGTTTAATGTTCTAAATTTGGTTAAATAATTCAGAAGCACATACCATGGACCCCCAAAACCAGTTTCATAAAACATATCAAGTCTTCCACATGCAATTCCACATAGATTCAGTGCGCAGGAGCCACTCATCCTAAGGGATCTCACCTGATAAGAAGAGGATCAGATATGAAGCTTATGGAATCAAACACTCTTTACCAAATCATGGATGCAAGTTCTAGTCTTACCTTGAAAAGCAAGCTATTAATTCTGTTTGTAGTGGTATCCACAGTAGCCTTGTCACGTTTTGTTCCAACCTTCTCTTAGCAGAAAATTTGATTAGTTCTCAATAAGATTCCATATCAAGCACAGTAGGATTGGAAGTTCAATATCAAAATAACAACAATAAAAGAGCTGGACTTGAAGAAAAGAAGAGTGAACTTGAACCTAGTGACGCGCAGAACCATTTTGAGGCACTGTCCAATGTTGGGCACTATATGAACATTGAAACCTTGTGGAAACATGAACTTAAGAAAGGTTTCCATTCTTTTCTTATATAATTTTGGGAACTCCAGGGAAATTTTGAAGCAACCTTAACTTAAAAAGTTAGCTTTTGAATTAAAAATGTTTAAGTGGTATTTTAACTAAATTTAAAAAAAAATGTACTGGAAATGGGGAGAGAGAGAGGAAAATAAAACCAGTATTTCATTATTGTACTCTACTAAAACAAGGAAACCAACCTCTCTTCAAAAATAATTCATGACAATAAAGTTTTCAGGAAAAAAATAAATCTTGTAATTATTATATTTAACTCTTTATTTGGCATGAATGATTTTGCAAAAAAAGAATTCAAATAATTCTTGCAAAATCAGATTTCATCCACATGCATGATGAAAATGTTTTAAGTTAAAAAAAAAAAAAAAAAAAAAGCTGAATTTTTGTATTTCAAAAAAGAGAATTGTAAGAAAGAAATCAATTAAATTGAATTCTTGCGAAATTCTTGATTTCAAAAGGAGGATAAATGTTTATACATTGATATACTTATCTTTGAAGAAACCTTGGTTTAAGGACTATGGAATTTTGCACTTGACTATATTCTTGAAATGATTGTCTGTAGTGTAATGTTGAGATAATAATATCGTTACAAATGACTCTGTGTACATGTGTGGTGTTTCCTTTTTCGGTTTTCCATATCTGTGCTACTTAGGCTTATGCTATAGGAAAGAAGAAAGGTCACAATTTCTAGCATCCCTATTAAAATATCTACTAATTGCTACAGTGAAATTAAATATTGTGAAATACAATCAGAAAGGAAAAACCTAAAACTTTCAGATGCAGAAGAGAAGTTTACTAGGGTTGTGCAAGAAAATTGTAGAACATTTACAAATGTGAAATATTAAATAAGTTTCAAAACAAAATTAGGGAGCATATGACAGATGAGGCCCTTACAAGCAAATTGAGACAAAAAAAAAAAGGGGAGAGAGAGTGAATAACACTACATTCCTTCGATGAAATTAAGCATTAAAATAAGAGAAGTCTCATGAAACAAAACCTTATCTTACTGCTAAATTTTACATCAAAGTGCACCCTAATGTGATAGAGGCATCCATGGCACAAAATGAAAGTTGATGGGGCCACAATATTCTTATATGAGTATCCTTGATCCCTCCCAGATTATAAGTTTTGGTTAAAGAAGGAAAATGCCAAAAAACTAAATTTAAGGCCTTAAAGCAATCTCAAAATTTATTTTGCTTGAACATGAACCTAATGTTCTTTTGTTGGTCATCAGCTACATGTGTAAAAGACAAGATGGTTGTTGACTCTTAGAAGCATAGAATGTCCAACACACAGTACGCAATAAAGCTGAAATGCGTAATGCATCTGAGATGACAAAAAGTTATGCAACAATTAACTTCCACTTCCCAAGCGAAAATAAAATCAGTGTAAAAATATAAATTATAAATATAGGAAAAAAAAAAAAAAAAAAAAAAAAAAACTTTTTGCAGGATGAAAGACACTGCTGGGAAAAGCAGAATTTTGATCTCCAGTTTCTAATATAATTCTATGTAATTAAGTTGGTTAACTCAGCAGACATATTATGCTAGTAATAGTAGTTCATGTCTATGAACATTACTAATTTTAGTTCTATCTTTTAAATGGCAGTATCAAACCAAAACTGATGTCAATAGCAAGTTGACAAAGAAACAGCTAAAACACACCTCTGTTGCAAGAAGAGACTTCACAAGCTCCGTTTGAGATGATACTGTAAATTTGAAGAACAAAAATACATTTATTAAGTGCGATAAAAGAAAAGAAAAGCAAAGCAAGTGCATCAAAACATGGAGATTGACAATAGAAAACTTAGTTACCTTTTATGGGGTTCCCATTAAGAAAAGCACCTTTTCCAAGGATGCCAGTAAAAAGCTACATCAAAGAGTCCAAACGTTAAGTTTTCTTGTGAAGTAACTAACTT
Organism: Manihot esculenta; assembly: GCF_001659605.2. NCBI lineage: Eukaryota > Viridiplantae > Streptophyta > Magnoliopsida > Malpighiales > Euphorbiaceae > Manihot > Manihot esculenta. Next base: position 18,454,123 of record NC_035169.2, on the reverse strand, counting down.
TTAAGACATAATTTAAAAATTGTAACAAATTTGACATGTCAATCATATGGCAGTCTCAAGCATCCAATCATGACCAAGTTAAGAGCAAGAAGCAATATAAAAAATATGCTTCATAATTTCCTTGTAATAATTAGGTTCAGCAGCATTTAAATATGGACAGCCCCAAATTCTTAAACCAGATAAAATTCAATTAATCAACTAGTGTTCATCATATGCTGACAAGTACACCTAAACAAGACTTGAAATATCAACCCAGGCAATAGATAAATTAATTGGATAGCTTTGCACGTTCAAAATAATATTCTTATCCATGTAAAATCTGAAAACAATTGCTTGGCTTCATGTGATAAAACATAACTGGAGTATAAGAATTCTCACCTCATTTAAAATAGGGTTGTAAACAACACCTACAGTGGGAACCTTTCCAATTGTAAGACCAATTGAAATGCAGACAAAGGGAAACCTAAAAACCGGAGTACATTGTGATAAAAATTATGTATTGAACAAAGAAGAAATCACCTTCACCAGACAAAAAAGAAAACTGTCAGTTACCCATGCACGAAGTTGGTTGTTCCATCAAGAGGATCAACTATCCATGTGGGTTCATCAGTCAGCTCTGTAATACCATAGGCAGCAGTAGTTTCTTCCCCAATGAGCTATGATCGAGTAAAAGAAAAGGTTTCAATGGAAAAACAAAGTAACTGTTGAGGAGAAAATACACTCCATAATGGGCAAAAATCTTGAACTTCATTAGCCAGAAGGAGAAGAAAGGGAAAGATAAGAGTCAACCTTATGTGTAGGGTAACATTGTTTGAGATGATTAAAAATGAGATCTTCACAAGCCTTATCAGTTTCAGTGACTAGATCAACCTGCAGTTGAGAAAAAAAGTAAAGGTTATGGGTAGCTGCAGGCCCATATTGATGTTCATTTAATTATGCTCATGCTAACCTTCAAACCCGCCCTCCTCCCACCCTCCACCCTCCTCCCCATTCAACCCAAAAGAGGGGGAAAAAAAGTAGAAAAGAAAAGAACGAAAGGAAAAAGAAACACACTGAAGTATGAGGAATTATATACTCTACTATTCGGAGTGCATCTTGTGAGGCATGCAAAAAAATATGTTGATTGGAATATGCATGTCAAAGCAAATAAATAAATACTTGAGGCACCTAATATTAGTAATAGCAATAGTAGTAACGGTAATAAATGGAACTTCATCTGATCAAGCATCCGGGTTTAAATATGTAGCCATTCTTGGTAGATTGTGAATCTGCATCAGAAAACATACATGCATTCTCTTTTCTATCATTCTCTTAGCTTTCAATTGCAAAGAAACTATATTAGCATTATAATGCAGCAAAAGCACATCCTAATCCTATGACCAGCAATCATATCGAGTTGTGTTTACAAATCATATCATATATAAATATACTAAACTGCATCTGGATTTTCAATTACAGTGCCAAGCGCTTCTTTGCCACATAAACAGCACATGGATGTGACTTAATGCATCAACATTTTTCCCAATTTGTTTTAAAGAAAGGCAAGAGAATAAGAGAGGAAGAAGTCCTGCATACAAAATTAAATAAATAAATAAAAGTACCTGGCCTTTGTGCTCTACATGCTTGGTCTGGTAGAATCCCTTGCGGATAATCTGAACCCACCAAAACAACAACAACAACGAAAACAAACAATAAAGAAAAAATTTGGGTTTATAAAAATAAAGAAATCAAAATTGAATAACCTCTCCAGCTCTCTTAGCTGCTTCAACAGCAGTTTCCAGGAATCCAGAGAATGAATCTTCAAAATAAATAGATAAATAAATAAGCAGATGCAAATCAAAGAATCCAAAAAGCAAAAATGAGGAAAAAAGCATAATGGGGTCCTACCATTTTCTGCCATAGCGAAGAGAAGTGGATTTGCGGGCGATGAAGATGATGAAATGTGAAACGGGTTCTTCGTGTTTAAGACGAGGAGCCTGGGCGTTAGAGCACTGGCAGAAACAAAAAGGAGGCTTTTTCTCTGTTTATATGCACAAACAGACACCAACTGCAACTGCGAGATACGAATTACGTCAAGAGTTTGCATCAAATTTTTGGGAAAAGATAGATGCCATTTCTGATTTATTACGCTTCAAAGTTTCACTAATTTATTTTTTAAAATTTATTATTTACAAAATAAATTAAAACTTCACTAATATTTTAAAAAAAATTATTAACTAATCCTTTTAATAATATATTTTACTATTTAATTTTTATAATTTAAAAAAATTATTAGTTAATTTGTATTTTTATAAAAAATTTACTAAATAATTTATTGAGAATATTTTAAAATTTTAAAATATTTAATAGTTAAAATTAATAAAAAAAATTAATTAATAAACTTTTTGAAAAATTAAAAAATATTTTAATATATTTTTAAAATTAAAAAATTAATTAATAAATTATTCTCAATATATATACTAAACAAAAATATATTGTTGATCCAATATACACTAAATTTTTTTAAGTGAAAGACAAAATTTACTTAAATTATATAATAAAAGTTAAAAATATTAAAAAAAATTTCTATTTAAATTAAATTATTATTAAAATATTAAATAATTTTAAATAAAATTAAATAAACTGAAAAGACAATAATTCACTCGCGAACTTTTCCCTTAATTCTAGTAAAAAAATATTTGTTCGCGGAAAACATAGTTTATCAATAGAAATGACCAACTTACCACTATAATTTCTACAAAATAATTTTAATATTATTAAATAAAATTTAATTAATAAATTAATAAATTTTATAATTTCTACCCCTAATGGCTTTAAATATTTATTCTTCTTACTGGATTAATTTTAGGAGTTTTCTAGATTTGGACAGTAACACTAAAGAACATAAAATGTTACGCAGTAATAATTGAATGGAGTACTGAATTGAGAATAACACTTTCGAGAAAAACAAAAAAAAATTGAGAATAACACGAATCGGATCTGGCCTTCCGGTTGGAGGATATGCGAGAGAATATGCCTTACCATGATTTAGAATCTGCACAACTTCTGATGCTCTTATTCAGCATTAGAGAGATTAGATTAAAATATTTTAATTAAATTTTAAAAATATTAAAAATAAAATATAAAAATAAAAAATTTATTAAAAATTTAAATTAATTAAATTAAATCGAATTATCAATTTAATTTTAAATTGGATCGATTAATTACCCACTCCTCATAACACTGATCATTTTAGAGCTTATGTAGTTTAAAATGAGCAGAGAAATATATATTACTTTATTATATTAATAAAATAAATATAAAAAAATTATTAATTTATTATATAATATATACTGTAGTTAAAAATATTTTTTAAAATTAATTATTTTTATGCACATTTATAATTTTATTATATAATAATAAATATTATAACTGTTATTAGTTATAATATTTTTAATTTATATATTATTTATTGTAATTTTAAATAATTTATTAAAGTAAAAAATATAATTTTAAAAATTATAGTTGATAAATTTTAAAAAGATAATATAACATATATAAAAAAATAAAATAAAACATTACCCTTCGAGAAGAAATTGATATGAAATAGAGTTTATAGGTTTCAATCTTTAGTAGTTATTAATACCTGATCATTGTTTTGCAGTAATTTATATAATTTTATATAAGTAATTTTTTTATAATTCACTATTTTAATATTTTAATATTAATATTTTAATTAAATTAAAATATTCAAAATTGTTATCTATTCAATATTGGTTTAAATATTCAATTTCATATGTATATTTGTTAAAAATGTTTAAATTAATTTATTTTTAATTTTTCATATTAATTTAAAATTTTTAATATAAATTTAATTTAACGATTTCTTATATTTTTATCTGATGTGGCTCATATTCTAATAATATCGGCTCATTCTAAATGAGTCAGATCAAGAAATTTGAATTTATGTCCTTTCTTCTCATATAATTTCTTTAATCGCTTTAAGTCAACGATATTTCTCGTATTTTCAAAAAAAAAAAAAATTCATTCAATTTGAATGTTTTTCTATTTATAATTCTCTTAATTAACGGGTAATAAAAAATAAATATTTAAAATACTTTTAAAAATACTTAAATTCTTTTTGATATCATTTACATTGTCTAAATTAAATTTTAATTTTTAAATTTTAATATAATTAACAGATTAATTTTTATATTTTAAAATTAAATTTTTAAATTTCTTTATATTTAATTTGTTTAAAATTATTATTTTTCTTTTTATTATATATATTAATTCAAAATTAATAGATAATTAAATATTTTTAAAAATATAATTTATTCTTAAATACTCTTTATAAAAGTTTATAATTTATTTAAACGATTATTTAGTATCACTTAAAAATAGCTAAAATTGTAAGTATTTTTTAAAAATTTTATTGAAATATTTTAATAAATGAAAATTAAAGAATAAAAAATATTAAAAATTAATTAAATAAGGTATTAAGTACAAAAATTAATGGGACTTAAATGTTTTCATAAATAAAAAATAAAAAATAAAAATATTTAAATTATAATAGATGAAGATGGATAGATTATAGAAAAATTTAAATATATATTTTTAAAATTATAATGATTAATTTATTAATTATGTTAAAATTTAAAAATTTAAATATAATTTATTTATTTAAAAATAACGATAAAAATATTTATACACTGATGAAAGAACTTTAATTTAAACGTATTGATTATAAAAAATTTTATTATTTAATATTAAATTTTAGAGATTTATTCGTTAATTATATTAAAATATAGAATTAAAGTATAATTATTTTTTTTAATTTACTTGAAATTTGAAAAAATTAATTTCTTGTTTTTTGACTTAGTTTTTAGAATTAATTTTTTTTTAATTTCTTTGATTTTAAATTAAAATAGATTTTGATTACAACTTTTAAATTAATTTATTGAATCAAATTAATTTTATCCTAATAAATCCAAGTATTATCGTTCCCAAGGGAGCTTCTCGATCATGTGCTTTGCTGTTTTCCGCCCAGCCCAAGGAACCTTCCTCTTATGTCCGAACAGTTTTATGGGGACAGCCTAATTTTTTGAAGAACGTACATCTAATTTTCTCATTTTTATAGACATTTTTGGTAAATAATTAAATGAAAATAAATGTAATTAAAATTTTATATTTTTTTAAGAGTTAAATAAATTTAATGTAACTATTTATTAATTAAATTTATTTATTTTTATTAAAAACTAAATAAGTCTTGATTTAATAAATATTATTTTTCTAATTTTAAATATCAAAATTTAATATTCTAATTAACATAAAAATTAAAAAATATACATAGAAATAATAAATAATTTTTCAAATTACAAAATAAAATTTTATTATTAAAAAATATTTTTATTAAATAATATTATATTAAATTAAAATTTATTTACTTTTTATTAAAAATATGAGCTTAATTATAAAAGAATTAGACCGAACTTACTTAATGATAAAGTAAAAATATATAAATTTAATTAGACTTATTTATTAGTAAATGCTAAACGTGGGAGTTTATTCCCAGCTTTTATTTTCTTTAGTCGGATAGAAAATGAGACTCCAACCTTAACCTTTAAGTAAATTATAATATTTTTAATTTTTAAATCAAGTCAGGTTAGGCCGTTTTTACTTTCTTATTAGTCTATGATTTAACAATGTTAATTTGTACTCTAATCAATGGTGGGAATTGTAATATATCAATAATTAAATAAAACTTTATATAGAAACAATTTAGGTTTATATCACCTATTTGAATTAATTTAAATTCATTTTATTAAAAAAATAAAAAAAAATTAACCGCATGACAGTTAATTTTAAAATAAAATTTTTCTTCTCATCGAAAAAGATATACATACGTGAGAACTCAAAAAATAAGGATTGTCGTTGCTTTTATTTTTATTTTCTATATACATATATATCACAAGACACAAGATCAAAAGAAAAAGAAAGAAGAAATATAAGAGCAAGTATTAGTGCATTCTTCAACATTCACTCTCATTACGATTCAAAATCTGAACTAAAATCGAAAAATAAAAAAATTGAACGCAAATTGAAAAGAGAAAAAATTAAATCGAATCAAATTAAATCAATTTAATTCAATTCGATTTAATAAAGAAAGAACCGAAATTGAAGTCGGTGTTTATCATTTCTCATATTCCAATTTCATGTATGAATCGGCTCAGACATGTATGAATCGGCTGTAATCTCTGAAGACAACTTTATCAACTTCTTTGTAAAATTAAAATAACTTAACTACTACAAAATTTCATAAATAATAAAAAAAAAGAAATAAATAAACAAACCTCCAATGTATAGATCAAGAAACACACAAATACAAGTTATTTACATAGATCTAAATGCAAATACCTAATATTAGTTGTAAATCTAAATGCAAAACACCATGGAGATCAGCGGCCTCTATCGCAGAGACTAGTAGGAGCTTTTTCGAGGCTTCAACAAAGGTGGCGAGTGGCTTCGACGAAGGCAACTAGACAATGAGGCTTCGCAACTTCTACTAAGGCAACAAGACGATGAGGAGTGCTTCTTCTTCGCGGCATCGATGAAGGCAGTGGTGGTGATAGGGCTTCTTCGCGACTACAACGAACGCAATGGAAACAACAAGGGGGTGCTTCTTCTTGGTGACAATGAGGGCTTCTCCTTCAATGGTGGCAATGACGAGGAGGACAGTGATGAGCTCGCGACACTAAGAAAGAATGAAGAAAGGAGATCAGCTTGATGGAAGGAGGGGAAAGAGTAGGGAGAAGAGGAGGTAGAAGAGAAAGGGAGGATATATAGGCAGAAGAGAAAGGAAGGATATATAAATAGGTAGGGTTTTGTTATTTTTTTTATATATGGAGCAGTTTACTTTGGTTTTTCTCATGAACCGAAAACTGAAATTTTAAAAAGTCAATAATTAAATTAAATTGAAAAAACTAAATAACTGAATTAATTAATTCGATTTGATTTGATTTAGTTCGATTTAATTTGATTTTCAGTTAAAATCGAAAACTGTTAAGCTCTAACTCTCATATTTTTGAAATCATTATTTTTCTGCAATTCTAAAATATGCATTTAGACTTAAAAAATGATTTTAATTAGTGTATAAACATGTGATCGATGTCTTGATTAGTAAAGTAAACAAAGATTCGGTATCAGAACTATCATGTTTGTTTGCTAGTTTATATATGTTTTTAACATGTTAGTGGTGTTAGAATGAATTATTACTTTTGAAAATTTTGCTGCAATTCTGAAATTTTTTTAATGTAATTATGAACTCCTCTTTAGACATACAATTATAACTCTGTATGGTTACGTATTGGTTGCATTTTTTTATATCAATATAAAGTACACGTATCAGGCTTTAAGATGGTATATTGAATGTTAATTTTGGATGAAATGAGAGAATTATAGCTCTCCAAAGTCATTTAAAAATTCAACACGAATAAAACTCTTTCAACTCAATCTCAGTCTTAGTCCTTGTGTGACTGTTTCAAATTACTGTATTGATGTCTTCTTTCTCAAATTTGATTACACCAATGGAAAAACCACCCAAAAATCCCCATCGGGCGCTCCCTTCAGCAGCGAGTGAGACGGCCTGTCGTTTGGAAAAAATGACCTATCATTTCATCGAAATGATGTGTCTTTTGCTCCAAACGACATGTCAATTTGCTCCATGCAAAATTACTTTTTTATATATTTTTATTTTTTTATAATTTTTTACTATAAAAAATTATTTAAAAATAAAAAAAATTACTTTAAATATTTGTGACTTAAAATTAATTTTTGGACATTATTTAGTTTTTATAAAAATATTTAAAAATTCATAAAAATTATTTTATTGTTCAAAAATTATGAAAATTATTCCAAAATTTTTTTATTAATTTATTTAATTTTTAATCAAAATATTTATTTAAAAAATAATTTTTTAGTGCAAGTTATTTTATTTAGATCTTATCTTTTTTTAATGTATTAGAAAAAATTATAGTACTTTGATGGTAACACTAATAAAGAACTACACTCAAGAATAATGATCTAGAGTGGTTAGTATGATCCGTAATTTATTCAATCTGCCATTGAATCCAAATATTAAAAGGGATGGTTTGTATTACCTATTAAGACATATTATTAGAATTAATGGATTAATTCAAGAAATAATTTAATGTGGAGGTCTATTAATTAATAAAGAGAGATATAAGACTCTTAGGTCATCTTTGCTTACTGTCAATCAGAAGAGTATTCTTAATATATTATGGCATAAATTGAATTGTAATGCTAGTGAGACCTATAGGCTTTTGGTTCAAAACTTCATCTATGAATATACTAATTGGATAACTAGAAAGATTATGAGTCATTCTGTTAAACTGTCTATATGAAATAGTAAGAAGCAACATGTAATGAAGCCTGTAGTTCTAGAGTCATTTGTAGGCTGCCTGAAAACTTGATTAATAATTTTCAGAGATCATTACTGATGACCGCTGGATTTCTTCACCCCGGTTCTGGGCCTAGGCCACAACCTACAGCCCACGAAGCGTAGGCCCACGTACTCGGTACTCAAAGCAAGCCCGGCTCATCCGACCTTCAAGGCCGGGCTCGACCAAGCTTCCTCACTCAGATCTACCCAGTCCGCGCAAAGCAGGCCCTTTCCTCTCTGGCCCAAGCTCTCGGCCCAACCCAGAATCCAGAATGATGTTCATCAGACAGCCTGGCAGATTCGCTCGAACGTACGCACGAAGAGAATCAAAGGCCGTTACGCATGGGGCAGACGCCTGATACCCTAGTACCCTCGAATCTGTATGGCAGAGACGCGTGGCCCAATCATGGAGAGGCCTTTACACGTCACCAGCAAGCAAGATAATGGATAAAGGAGAGTCCCCTCCTCAGAAGTTTTAAGTTTTATTTTTCAATACCAAAACCCTTGTAAAACCCTATTCTATTGGATCTCAGATCATCAATTGGCGCCGTCTGTGGGAAAACGACGGAGATCTTTTCATCACCGGAGTTTTCACTCTTAACAAAACCCACTGAGATCCACGATGGCCAATCACCAAGAAAGTAACCTTAACGTCCCAAATGACCTAAACTCTGCCCAAGAGGGGCAACAATTCTCTTTTTCTAGTCCTACGACATTAAACAACCAAACACCTGTTCCTCTTAATCCCTCGCCAAGTTTGGCAGGGAATACTCCCGCTGTTACCTTGTTTAACCAAGATCTTCAAAACATGGCTTTCCAGTTACAGAATACCGCCCACTGGTTGGGGCAGATAATGCAACAGAGAGGCCTCAACACCCCAGTAAATACACTTCCGGTTGTAGAGGAACCTCAGACCAATGACCCCCTGTAATACCCGGCTAGAATCCGGCACCGGAATTCCTGTCGTCTGGTGGAATCCGGGGTGTCGGAATTCTGTGAAAGGGTAGGATTTATGATTTTCTAAAGAAATGTTGTATGTTTTAATGTTTTAAGGTTAAATGGAACTGAGTTTTGAGTTGAAATGAACCAAGGCAGATCAGCCAAGTTCGGCCGCCGAAGGTTAAGTTCGGCCGCCGAAAATGTCCAATGTTCGGCTTCCGAAGTTTAGGTTCGGCCCCCGAATGTTGCATGCTTTTGCATGCGATTGGGCAGCCGAAGTTGAGGTGGCCAGCAAGCTGAGTCAATATTTGGACAGATGTTGGCTTCAGAACCTTGCCATAGGATAGGCCACGTCTCTTATGACTCATCTGCAAGTGTTTTGATTATTCATGCAAGGATTTTGTGTTGGTTTTCAAAGGTTTTGAAGGTTTTGAAACTAAAAGATAAGTTTTTGAGTTTAGTGAGTTTGAAGAGGAATTGATCCATTTTTCCTTGTTCAGATCGTTCATCTTCTTGTTTACAAGAGGTAAGTGAAGATCAGGAACTTGTTTTAAGGTTTTACAGAAGTTTTATGAAGGTTTGATTAGAGATGCATGCTTAGGTTGATAAATGATATCTTTGATGATTTATGCTTGTAAACTTGATTATGTGTTATGTTTGATTAGTTTGTTGGGGTTGTTAGGTAGTTTTGGACCCCTATGTTCATATACTTGAGTATATGTGTGTTGAGGAGTTGAAATATGCATGTTTGGAGAGGTTGAAGGGAAGGAGAAGTTGGTTTGTCGTTGGGGCTGAGTTCTTGAAGAACTCAGGTTCGGCAGCCGAAGAAGCATTCGGCCGCCGAACCTCTTGCATGGTGGCTTCGGCTGCCACAGCTCGCCCCTGAAAGTTTTGAGGTTCGGCCGCCGAAGGTGCCGCCGAAGGTTAGAGACTTTCGTCTCTGGAGTGTGTTTTGGCCCCCGAAACTTGCCCCCGAAAGGGTTCGGCCGCCGAAGATTGAGATTCGGCCGCCGAAGGTGCTTGAGTTTCGTCTCTGGAGAGGACTTTCGGCCACCGAACCTGCTGCCGAAAGTGTTCTGTCCAGCTTTTCTTTTGCTTGTTTTGCATGAGTTTTAGAGTGAGTTTAAGGGGATTATTGGGGAGTTTAATAGAGTTATTCTTAAGTTAGTTTGGTCCCTCATTTAAGTCTTTCTGTGCTTACACAGATCAGAGGAACCAGAGAGAGCAGCAGTGAGTACTGCTCCAGAGTTTACTGAACCTGCAGAGTTAGTTCAGACAGCCATAGGTGAGTGGAACTAAACTGATTACTCGTTTCAATTAAGACATTAACTACTTTTAGCATCTTTCATGCATCATGTTTATGCAATAGGTTGATTGCATTAGAATCCACGAAGATGTTGCATTGCATAGTTATGTTGTTGATGTGAGTAAATGCTGAATGATCCAGTAGTTCCAGACAGGAAGTCCAGGAGCCTTTGACTACGCCCTGGCAGGTATAGTAAAGTCCAGGAGCCTTTGACTACGCCCTGGCAATGGTAAGTACGGGTGTTATATACACATATAGATATATGAGACAGGAAATCCAGGTGCCTTTGACTACGCCCTGGTATAGAGATACTGGGACTATTTGGTGACATGTTTACTCTTGATGTGGATTGTCTGTGTTATGATGCATTCCATCAGATCATATTTTAATAAATTGTTTTATTGTACTACTCACTGGGCTATAGAGCTCATCCCACTCCCTTAACCCCAGTCTTGGAGGTTCATTGTACAGTGTACAGGGGAAGTCCAAAAGAGTACAGGAAGAGAGAAGAGATTTGTAATAGCTTAGAGTGGACATGTAATATTAAAGAGATGTATCAATTGTGTTTAAAGTTAGAATTGTGCTTGACTTAGTATTGTTAGTGTTGTAAATCTTTGGTTTATGTACATGATTTGTATATGTATATGTATATATTTTATAGAGTATGTGAAAAATCAGGCTTAACAGGTATGAAACAACCCATCTAGAGCAAGCTCTAGTCAGGGGTACAGAGTACAGGGTACAGAGACAGTGCATGCACAGGTTAAGCCTTGGTACAGAGAAAAGAGTTTTTATTTTCACAGAAAATGTATGATCATGTATGAGATTTACAGGTACACAGAGAGTATAGCAGGCTTGCTACGGGTTCTGGCGGCCTTAAGCCGACCTGAATCCTAGAGCCGGTGACGGTCCGTTTTGGGGTCGTTATAGATTGGTATCAGAGCCCTAGGTTCATATGATCGGACCTATAGAGAGAGTGTCGGGCTCATAGAGGTTACAGTTGGTCAAGCACAATAGGAAATCATGTCCACTAGGATAGGATATGGAGTCCTGTCTTTTTGATGCTATGAAATGCATATGCATGTGCTTTATGTTTGAGATATATGTTTATGTGCTGATATGCTATGGTATGTGTTGTTTTTCAGAGAGAGTTAAAATGCGAGGAACTCGTCGATCAGCTCTATTGACTGGAGTCCCATCAGATAGTGAGGGATTAGCTGCTCGTCCTCCTACATTGCCAAGGGCAAGGTCACAAAGATCTAGCAGGGAAGGCATGTCAATAGACCCTAGAAGGTCTGTAGACGAGAGCAGAAGAGGGATAGTTAGAGGAGGCAGATCAGAGGAAGTGAGGGAGGCCATGGAGACTGATCCGTCTATGGATGAAGGTATAGGAGAATCCCAGGGAGGCATTCAGACCTCAGGTTTTGATTATCCAGCTGTTTCCCAATATCCAGAGTATCCGATGGAGGGTATGTCGGAGTACTCTCGAGTTGACCCATATCCTTCATATATGCCATATATGCCTTATCCTTACTACTACCCACCATATCCTATGTATCCACCCTCCCCTATTCATTCAAATGCAGCACACCTAGAAATAAATGAACCAGTACCCCCACCACCACAAACAGAACCAGTAGCCCCTGTTGCCCAAACACAGCAGCCTAGTTCATCTGGAAGCAAGGTAAAGATGACTGAGTACCTGAAGTTGGATGCTCCTAAGTTCAATACAGGAGATGATCCATTTGAGTACTTGAGAACTATGAAGATGATTACTGAAGAGTTGTGTAACGACCCGAAAATCGGACCGCTACCGGCGCTAGGATCCGGGTCGACTTAAGACCGCCGGGACCCGTAGCAAGCCTGACATAAGACCTGTAAACCTGTATAATCCCATACATGATCAACAATAAGCATAAAAATTAAAACTTTCCTTTGCATACTCATCAACCAAACTCAACCTGTGCATAAACATTAACATAACTTTGATCCCTCTGTGGGATCTCATCTGTGCCCTCAAGGGGGTAACATACATCTGTTGAGTTGGTTTACATAAACATCAACAAAATCTCTAAGATCATGTGTAAAAGGGATACAACAATCTATGGTCAAGCACATACTAACATCCATAAAACTCATTAACATAACCATACTGTACTTTTACATTACAATTTGATCATGTCCATTGCTATCTATTACATAAGCATGACTTCTGTACTCTATCCGGACTCCCGCACTATATCCTGTACCTGTAAGCCTGGGGGAAAAGGGAGAAGGGTGAGCTAAAAGCCCAGTGAGTAGAGCTATTAAAAACACATTAACACCATGCTCTATGAAATGCATCATAACACAAACAATTCACATAAGGGTTGGGTGAACTTGTCACCAAAAAGTCCAAGTTAACTCTGTGCCAGGCCGTAGCATGGGGTCCTGGTCTTCCTGTCATACATACATTACTTACCATTTTCCAGGGCCTCCTCTGGGCTCCTGGTCTTCGAGTCCCATAACTGTGTTTTACTCTGTGCCAGGCCTGTAGACTGGGGCCTGGTCTTTCTTACTCTGTGCCAGGCCGTAGCATGGGGTCCTGGTCTTCCTGTCTTGGACTAATTGGGTCATCCAACATTCACCCACATCAACAACAATAGATGCAATGCAACATATTCGTGAAAACTAATGCAATCATCCTATTGCATAATCATGATGCATGAAACATGATAAAGCATTTAATTTAAAAGATTTAGTTTTAGTTCCACTCACCTCTGGCTGACTCTGACAATACCGAAGCAGCTGAACTCACTGTTGGGGTCCTCGGTTCCTCGGGTCCGAACCTACACAGGTGGACTCAAATGAGGGACCAAATACACCTGAACATAACTATAAACTACTCCCCAAAAACCCCCTAAAACATCATGAAATAATCACACAGAGATATGCATGAAATGGCTGAACAGGGCACTTTCGGCGGCACCTTCGGCGGCCGAAAGTCCTGGACAGAGACGAAACTCAGGTAGGTTCGGCGGCACCTTCGGCGGCCGAAAGTGCCAGACAGAGATGAAAGTCTCTTTTCGGGGGCAACTTCAGCAGCCGAAAGGCCTGCCTCCCCAGCCATGTTCGGCGGCCGAAAGTACCTTCGGCTGCCGAACCTGGTTTCTGTCAAAGGGCAGAAACTTGGCTCCCTTAGCACATTTCGCCTCCAAACCTTCCAAACATGCATATTTTTCAACCAAAGCATGCATACAAGTTCCTAGGGGCCTCAAACATGCATATACCCCATCTACAACACTTCAATCACACACAATCAAGCTACATTGTTCAAAAAGTCATCAAAAACCCATAGGTTCAACATATACCCTAACATGCATTCTATCCCTTAAAACTTCATAAAACTTGTTTAAAACATACATTGAGCTTAAGATCGGCTCTTACCTCTTGAAGATCGAGGGTTGAGGAGATCTAAACTTGGAGATGGGAGAAGTTCCAACTTTTGGTCTCCAAGCTCCAAAACTCGTTCTAAGCTCAAAGATCTTCAAAACCAAAGTTATAAACTTGTAAAGATCATGGAAAAAGGAAGGAAAAACTCAAGATTGGGGAAGGATGGCGGAATGCTCACCTTGGCCGAAATGGGGAGAAAAAGCTCGCCCATTTTCGGCTAAGGGACCCTTTTATAGGTGGCTGGCCAGGCCACGTTCGGGGGCCGAATGTGCCTCCGCATCCAAGCAAATGTTCGGCGGCCGAACTTGACTTTCGGCGGCCGAACCTTGACTGCCCTCACTCATGCTTTCGGGGGCCTAACGTGCCTCCAAAACGCATGCATGTTCGGCGGCCGAACTTGACTTTCGGCGGCCGAACCTGGGTTTTCCTCCAATGCTATTTTCATGCAAAAACTCATTTTATTTAATACTTAAAACCATTAAAAACATGAAAACATTTCATAAAAATATGATTCTACCCTTCTAGAGGTCTCCGACATCCGAGGTTCCACCGCACGGTAGGAGTTCCGATACCGGAGTCTAGCTGGGTATTACATTCTCCCCCCTTAAGAACATTCGTCCCCGAATGTTCCTCAACTAACATACAAAGCATGGCATCAATCATAACATACAACATAGCATACAATATATCATACATGCAACACATAGAACTACTAACACTCACCTCAAAACAGATGGGGGTATTGCTGGAGCATGGACTCCCGTGTCTCCCAGGTGCATTCTTCAATATTGTGGTGGTTCCAAAGGACTTTCACCATTGGGATTTCCTTGTTTCTTAACTTTCTAATCTGAGTGTCAAGAATCCGCACTGGCTGCTCAACATAGGTGAGATCCTCTTGGATCTCCACATCAGGCTCACTAAGAACCTTGCCCGGATCTGACACGAACTTTCTCAACATAGAAACATGGAAAACCGGATGGATTCTCTCCATTGAAGCAGGTAAATCCAGCTTGTACGATACATTCCCAATCTTTTGCAAGACTTCGAAGGGTCCGATGTACCGCGGAGCCAGTTTACCCTTCTTCCCGAACCGAACCACTCCTTTCATTGGAGACACCTTGAGCAATACCAGATCCCCCTCCTGAAACTCTATTAGTCTTCTGCGGATGTCTGCATAACTCTTCTGTCTGCTTGCAGCTGTCTTGATTCTTTCTCTGATCATGGGCACCACCCTGCTGGTGATCTCTACTAGCTCGGGTCCTGCTAAAGACCTCTCTCCTACCTCTTCCCAGCAAACAGGTGATCTGCACTTCCTTCCATATAAAGCTTCATATGGAGCCATCCCGATGCTAGAATGATGGCTGTTATTGTAGGCAAACTCCACCAAAGGTAGATGCTGCCTCCAAGAACCGCCAAAGTCCAGCACACACATTCTGAGCATATCCTCTATGGTCTGGATGGTCCTTTCTGATTGTCCGTCCGTTTGTGGGTGGAAGGCAGTACTGAAATCCAATCTAGTACCCATGGCATCCTGCAGACTCCGCCAAAACCTGGAGGTGAACTGGGGCCCTCTATCTGACACTATTGAAACAGGAACCCCATGCAGTCTGACTATCTCGTCGACGTACACCTGCGCCAACTTGTCCACAGAATAGCCACTCCTGACAGGGATGAAGTGAGCAGATTTGGTGAGTCTGTCCACAATCACCCATATGGAGTCCAATCTGTTGGACGTCGCCGGTAACCCCACTACGAAGTCCATAGCTATATTCTCCCATTTCCACTCTGGAATAGGTAGCGGGTTAAGCATTCCAGCCGGCTTCTGATGTTCCAGCTTCACCCTCTAACAAACTTCGCAGGCTGACACAAACTGTGCCACTTCTCTCTTCATAGCTGGCCACCAATAAACTTTCTTCAGATCCTGATACATTTTGGTGGCTCCGGGGTGAATGCTGTATCTTGCATTATGAGCCTCTCTCATAATGTCTCCTTTTAGCCCTATGTCATCTGGTACACACAATCGACTCCCATAGCGGAGGATCCCCCTATTGTCGAATCTGAACTCACTGTCCTTGCCGGACTGAACAGTCCTGGCAATCTTCACTAACTCTGGGTCCTCATGCTGTTTTTGGGCCACCTGCTCCAGAAACACGGGTGTCACTTTCATCTGAGCGACCAAGGCACCTGTACCAGATAACTCCATCTGTAGACCTTCCTCAATGAGCTTGTAAAACTCCTTCACCACTGGTCTCCTCTCTGCCGTGATATGGGATAGACTGCCTAGTGACTTCCGGCTTAGGGCGTCTGCCACGACATTCGCCTTACCCGGATGATACTGGATCTTGCAATCATAGTCACTCAGCAACTCTACCCATCTCCTCTGTCTCAAATTCAAATCTCTTTGACTCAGGATGTACTGCAAGCTTTTATGATCTGTGAAGATCTCACATTTTACCCCATAGAGGTAATGCCTCCACATCTTGAGTGCAAAGATTACTGCTGCCATCTCAAGGTCATGTGTGGGGTAATTCAACTCATGCTTCTTTAGCTGCCTAGAAGCATAAGCAATCACCCTCTCATTCTGCATAAGTACACAACCCAGTCCCACACGGGACGCATCACAAAAGACTGTAAAGTCCTCTCCACTAGATGGCAGAGCTAAAACTGGTGCTGAAGTCAACCTCTTCTTGAGCTCTTCAAAACTCTCCTCGCACTGGTCGGTCCACAGAAATTTCTGATTCTTCCTGGTTAGTCTGGTCAGAGGAGCTGCTATCTTTGAGAAGTCCTGAACGAACCTCCTGTAGTAACCTGCCAAACCCAAGAAACTTCTAATCTCTGTCACTGAAGTGGGTCTAGGCCAGTTAGCCACAGTCTCTGTCTTCTTGGGGTCTACCTCAATCCCATTCTCTGACACTACATGCCCCAAGAACGAAATGCTCCTTAGCCAGAACTCACACTTGGAGAACTTGGCATACAAGCCATGTTCCCTCAAGGTCTGTAGAACCAACCTCAGATGATGGGCATGCTCCTCTGCATTCCTGGAATACACTAAGATATCATCTATGAAGACAATAACAAAGTGATCCAGGTACTGGCTAAACACTCTATTCATGAGATCCATGAATGCTGCAGGGGCGTTAGTTAACCCGAACGGCATTACAAGGAACTCAAAATGCCCATATCTGGTCCTGAAAGCCGTCTTTGGCACATCCTCTTGCCTGATCCTCAACTGATGATACCCGGACCTCAGATCTATTTTGGAGAAACAACCCGCTCCTGCTAGCTGGTCGAATAGATCGTCGATCCTTGGTAATGGGTACTTGTTCTTGGTAGTGACTTTGTTCAACTGCCTGTAGTCGATACAAAGTCTAAGGGATCCATCCTTCTTTTTCACAAACAGCACTGGAGCACCCCAGGGTGAGGTACTCGGTCGGATGAAGCCCTTGTCTACGAGCTCCTGTAACTGCTCCTTCAACTCTTTCAATTCTGCTGGCGCCATCCTGTAGGGAGGGATAGAGATCGGTCGGGTTCCAGGCATCAGTTCTATCTCGAACTCTATCTCCCTAGCAGGTGGTAAACCTGGCAGTTCGTCTGGGAACACATCTAAGAACTCTCTAACCACTGGCACCGAGGCGGGCTCTCTAACCTGACTATCAAGCTCTCTCACATGAGCCAAATACCCCTGACATCCCCTCCTAAGCAACCTACGAGCCTGAAGAGCTGAGATCATACCTCTAGGTGTACCCCTCCTGTCTCCTCTGAAGACAACCTCTGATCCATCCTGACCTCTGAACCTGACTACCTTGTCCCTGCAGTCCAAGGTAGCACCATGGGTAGATAACCAGTCCATCCCTAGAATGACGTCAAAGTCTGTCAAATCTAGAACCACAAGGTCGGCGGACATGCATCTCCCCTCAACAAAAACTGGACTACACTGACAGACTGACTCTGCCACTGATGGATCACACTTGGGTCCACTGACCCAGAGAGGACACTCTAACCCAGAGATCATCAATCCCAACCTCTGGACGGCTCTCGGAGCAATAAATGAATGAGATGCACCAGGGTCCATCAATGCATAAACATCCGAACAACCTATGATGAGATTACCTGCCACCACGGTGTTGGATGCGTCTGCCTCCTGCTGTGTCATTGTGAAGATCCGTGCTGGGGCTGATGGACCTTCACCTCTGAAACCCGCTGAAGAAGAGGCTGCTCCTCTCCCTCTGCCTCTGCCACTGGCCTGAGTCATGGCTGGAGCTGCTGGCTGCGCTACACTGCCTGAAGCTGTCTGCTGGGACTGAGCCATCGGGGCCGCTCTTGGACAGTCTCGAGCTATATGCCCCTCCTGACCGCATCTGAAGTAGGTGTTTGTCCCAAACCGACATACTCCCTTGTGTGGCCTACCACACCTCGCACAAACTGCATTATCCGCACCAGAGCTTGAGCCACTCCCAAATCCCAGACTAGACTTAACCTTGTTCCAGAACTTATTCTTCTTACCCTTGGGTTTACTCCATCTCTTACTGCCTGAAGCTGCTGCACTCAAGGTAGAGGGATCTAATCTTCCCCCACCCGGAGTTTTAGAACCAGAAGCTTGTGCCACTGTCTGTTTGACTGTCCCCTGAACGATGGCACTAGCCTCCATTCTCCTAGCCATGTCTACTATGGCATGAAAACTCTCTCTATCTGCTGACTGTACCAAGGAGGAATACCTGGGATGGAGCTTCATGATATACCTCCTCGACTTCTTTTGGTCTGTGCTAAGGTCTTGCCCTGCAAATGGCAGCAACTCCATAAACCTGTCAGTATATTCGTCTACACTCATGTCATCAGTCTGCCTCAACTGCTCGAATTCTATCATCTTCAATTCCCTTGAACTATCAGGGAAAGCCCATCCTGCAAACTCATTTGCAAACTCTTCCCAAGTCATGCTGTCCACTCTCGGGTTCACATAATTTTTGAACCACTCCCGTGCCTTCTTGCACTTAAGCGTGAACCCGGCCATCTGAATGGCTCTACTGTCATCCGCCCCTATCTCGTCTGTAATTGCTTTGACCCGCTCCAAGTACACGAACGGATCATCACCGGTTTCAAACTGGGGAGCACCCAGCTTCATATAGTCGGTCATCTTGACCTTGCTCCCACTGGCTGAGCTAGGTCTAGGTGGTTGAGCAACTGGGGCTGCTGGTTCTGCAGGTGGTGGAGGTGGTGCAACATTTTCTGAGGTAGGATTTGCTGGATTTGGATAGTAGGGTGGAGGTGGATACATTGGGTACTGAGAATATGGTGGGTAGTATGGTGGGTATGGCATCTGTGTGGGATAAGGGGTGAAGCTAGGGTAATCCGATGTACCTCCCATCGAATACCCGGGATGTTGTGAGAATTGTGGGTAGTGAGGTGGCTGTACAAATCCCGAGGCCTGAGTGCCTCCTTGGGACTCTCCCATTCCTTCTTCTGGCATACTGACTCCCAAACTGCCATCCCTCCTCTGTTCCACGTCCATATCATCCCCCATATCTTCTGACGCTCCTCCCTGAACTGTTCCTCTGACTGACCTGCTTCTACCCAGATCCAGAGACCTTCTAGGGTCTCTTGCTACTCTGTCCCTGTTGGACCTGCTAGACATTGCCCTAGGCAATGCTGGAGGATGGGCGCTCATGCCCTCATCCTCAGGTGGTACTCCAGTCAATCTTGCTGATCGACGAGTTCCTCTCATCCTGTTTTCTGAAAAACAGTACACATCACAAGCAACATTAGCATCATATGGTTCATGTGGGCACACATGAACCCGCATCACATACATCACATATCATAGCATATCATTAATGCACATGCATAAAATCATGGCATTTCACATCATCATGTAAGACAGGACTCCACATCCTATCCTAGTGGACATGATCTTTTCCTATTGTGCTTGACCTTCTATAACCTCTATGAGCCCGACACTCTAGGTCCGACCATATGAACCTAGGGCTTGATACCATTCTGTAACGACCCGAAAATCGGACCGCTACCGGCGCTAGGATCCGGGTCGACTTAAGGCCGCCGGGACCCGTAGCAAGCCTGACATAAGACCTGTAAACCTGTATAATCCCATACATGATCAACAATAAGCATAAAAATTAAAACTTTCCTTTGCATACTCATCAACCAAACTCAACCTGTGCATAAACATTAACATAACTTTGATCCCTCTGTGGGATCTCATCTGTGCCCTCAAGGGGGTAACATACATCTGTTGAGTTGGTTTACATAAACATCAACAAAATCTCTAAGATCATGTGTAAAAGGGATACAACAATCTATGGTCAAGCACATACTAACATCCATAAAACTCATTAACATAACCATACTGTACTTTTACATTACAATTTGATCATGTCCATTGCTATCTATTACATAAGCATGACTTCTGTACTCTATCCGGACTCCCGCACTATATCCTGTACCTGTAAGCCTGGGGGAAAAGGGAGAGGGGTGAGCTAAAAGCCCAGTGAGTAGAGCTATTAAAAACACATTAACACCATGCTCTATGAAATGCATCATAACACAAACAATTCACATAAGGGTTGGGTGAACTTGTCACCAAAAAGTCCAAGTTAACTCTGTGCCAGGCCGTAGCATGGGGTCCTGGTCTTCCTGTCATACATACATTACTTACCATTTTCCAGGGCCTCCTCTGGGCTCCTGGTCTTTGAGTCCCATAACTGTGTTTTACTCTGTGCCAGGCCTGTAGACTGGGGCCTGGTCTTTCTTACTCTGTGCTAGGCCGTAGCATGGGGTCCTGGTCTTCCTGTCTTGGACTAATTGGGTCATCCAACATTCACCCACATCAACAACAATAGATGCAATGCGACATATTCGTGAAAACTAATGCAATCATCCTATTGCATAATCATGATGCATGAAACATGATAAAGCATTTAATTTAAAAGATTTAGTTTTAGTTCCACTCACCTCTGGCTGACTCTGACAATACCGAAGCAGCTGAACTCACTGCTGGGGTCCTCGGTTCCTCGGGTCCGAACCTACACAGGTGGACTCAAATGAGGAACCAAATACACCTGAACATAACTATAAACTACTCCCCAAAAACCCCCTAAAACATCATGAAATAATCACACAGAGATATGCATGAAATGGCTGAACAGGGCACTTTCGGCGGCACCTTCGGCGGCCGAAAGTCCTGGACAGAGACGAAACTCAGGTAGGTTCGGCGGCACCTTCGGCGGCCGAAAGTGCCAGACAGAGACGAAAGTCTCTTTTCGGGGGCAACTTCGGCAGCCGAAAGGCCTGCCTCCCCAGCCATGTTCGGCGGCCGAAAGTACCTTCGGCTGCCGAACCTGGTTTCTGTCAAAGGGCAGAAACTTGGCTCCCTTAGCACATTTCGCCTCCAAACCTTCCAAACATGCATATTTTTCAACCAAAGCATGCATACAAGTTCCTAGGGGCCTCAAACATGCATATACCCCATCTACAACACTTCAATCACACACAATCAAGCTACATTGTTCAAAAAGTCATCAAAAACCCATAGGTTCAACATATACCCTAACATGCATTCTATCCCTTAAAACTTCATAAAACTTGTTTAAAACATACATTGAGCTTAAGATCGGCTCTTACCTCTTGAAGATCGAGGGTTGAGGAGATCTAAACTTGGAGATGGGAGAAGTTCCAACTTTTGGTCTCCAAGCTCCAAAACTCGTTCTAAGCTCAAAGATCTTCAAAACCAAAGTTATAAACTTGTAAAGATCATGGAAAAAGGAAGGAAAAACTCAAGATTGGGGAAGGATGGCAGAATGCTCACCTTGGCCGAAATGGGGAGAAAAAGCTCGCCCATTTTCGGCTAAGGGACCCTTTTATAGGTGGCTGGCCAGGCCACGTTCGGGGGCCGAATGTGCCTCCGCATCCAAGCAAATGTTCGGCGGCCGAACTTGACTTTCGGCGGCCGAACCTTGACTGCCCTCACTCATGCTTTCGGGGGCCTAACGTGCCTCCAAAACGCATGCATGTTCGGCGGCCGAACTTGACTTTCGGCGGCCGAACCTGGGTTTTCCTCCAATGCTATTTTCATGCAAAAACTCATTTTATTTAATACTTAAAACCATTAAAAACATGAAAACATTTCATAAAAATATGATTCTACCCTTCTAGAGGTCTCCGACATCCGAGGTTCCACCGCACGGTAGGAGTTCCGATACCGGAGTCTAGCCGGGTATTACAAGTTGGGTGCAGATGACAGTAGAGCCATTGAGATGGCGGGGTTTACATTAAAGTGTAGGAAGGCTCGGGAGTGGTTTAAGAACTATATAGAGCCTAGAATGACCAGTATGTCGTGGGGAGAGTTTGCTAATGAGTTTGCAGGATGGACTTTTCCTGATAGCTCCAGGGAGATGAAGATAATAGAGTTTGAACAGTTGAGACAAACAGATGAGATGAGTGTTGATGAATTCACAGATAAGTTCCTGGATTTGCTTCAGTACGTGGGTCAGGCCTATGATACTGATCAGAAGAAAGCAATAAGATATACCATGAGACTTCATCCCAGGTATTCTTCTTTGATCCTTCCAGCTGAAAAGGAGAGTTTTCACTCTATTGTGGATGCAGCCAGGAAGATGGAAGCTAGTGCTAACATTCAGAAACAATCAAAGGCACAGGCTTCGGGTTCTAAGGCCCCCAGTTCAGGCACTACAGGCAATAAGAGATGGGATAGAGCGAAAGGAACCAAGAATAGGTTCTGGAGTAAAGTCAAGTCTGGTCTGGGAATAGGTAGTGGCTCAAGCTCGGGCTCAGCTATTCCAGCATGTAGGAGATGTGGGAGACCACATAGAGGAGCTTGTTAGTTGGGATCTTCAGCCTGTTTTAGATGTGGACAGGAAGGGCACTTTGCTCGGGATTGTCCTCAGGTGACTTTTGCACCATCCCAGCAGATGAGTTCAGGTAGTGTAGCACAGCCAGGGGTGCAGCCAAGAGCTCCAGCCATGCCTCAGAGCAGTGGCAGAGGCAGAGGGAGAGGGGCAGCCTCTACTTCAGCAGCAGGTTCCCGAGGTGGAAATCCTGTAGCCCCAGCATGGATTTTCACTGTGACTCAGGAGGAGGCTAATACATCGAACACTGTGGTGTCAGGTAATCTCATCATTGGGTGTTCAGATGTGTATGCTTTGATGGACCCCGGCGCTTCTCATTCCTTTATTGCTTCGAGAGCCATAGAGAGATTGGGTTTGATCAGTTCTGAGTTAGAGTATCCTCTCTGGGTCAGTGGACCCAAGTGCGACCCATCAGTGGCAGTGTCAGTCTGTCGCTTCAGTCCAGTGTTTATAGAGGGTAGATACCTTCCAGCTGACCTTGTGGTTCTAGATTTGACAGATTTTGACGTCATTCTAGGGATGGATTGGTTATCTACATATAGTGCTACTTTGGACTGTAGAGACAAGGTAGTTAGTCTCAGAGACCAGGATGGGTCGGAGTGTGTCTTCAGAGGAGATAGGAGAGGTACACCCAGAGGTCTGATTTCAGCCCTTCAGGCTCGTCGTTTGCTTAGGAGGGGTTGTCAGGGGTTTCTAGCTCATGTGAGAGAGCTAGACAGTCAGGTTAGGAAACCAGCTTCGATACCAGTAGTACGAGAGTTTCTAGATGTGTTCCCAGACGACTTATCAGGACTACCGCCTAGTAGGGAGATAGAGTTTGAAATTGAATTGTTGCCTGGTACCAGACCTATCTCTATTCCTCCCTACAGGATGGCACTAGCTGAGTTAAAAGAGTTGAAAGAACAATTGCAGGACTTGGTAGATAAGGGTTTCATCCGCCCTAGTACCTCACCTTGGGGTGCTCCAGTACTCTTTGTCAGAAAGAAGGATGGATCCCTCAGACTTTGTATTGACTACAGACAGTTAAACAAGGTCACTACCAAGAATAGATATCCTTTGCCTAGGATTGATGATCTGTTTGACCAGCTAGCTGGAGCAGGTTGTTTTTCTAAAATAGATCTGAGATCCGGATATCATCAGTTGAGAGTCAGAGAGGCAGATGTGCCTAAGACAGCGTTCAGGACCAGATATGGGCACTATGAGTTCTTAGTAATGCCGTTCGGGTTGACTAACGCCCCTGCAGCATTCATGGATCTCATGAACAGAGTTTTCAGTGAGTTTCTGGATCACTTTGTGATTGTCTTTATCGATGACATATTAGTGTATTCCAGAGATGCAGAGGAGCATGCCCAGCATCTGGGGATAGTTCTGCAGACACTGAGAGAGCACGGTTTGTATGCCAAGTTCTCGAAGTGTGAGTTTTGGTTAAGGAGCATTTCTTTCTTGGGACATGTGGTGTCAGCAGATGGGATTGAGGTAGACCCCAAGAAGATAGAGGCTGTAGCTAACTGGCCCAGGCCCACTACAGTGACAGAGATTAAAAGCTTTTTGGGACTGGCAGGTTACTACAGGAGGTTCGTACAGGACTTCTCAAAGATAGCAGCTCCTATGACCAAACTGACTCAGAAGAATTAGAAATTTATCTGGTTGGACCAGTGTGAAGAGAGCTTTGAGGAGCTCAAAAGGAGATTGACCACAGCACCGGTGTTAGCTCTGCCTGTTAGTGATGAGGATTTCACAGTGTACTGTGATGCATCTCGAGTGGGATTGGGTTGTGTTCTGATGCAGCAGGATAGGGTGATTGCTTATGCTTCTAGGCAGTTGAAGAAGCACGAGTTGAATTACCCCACCCATGATCTAGAGATGGCAGCAGTTATTTTTGCACTTAAGATGTGGCGGCATTACCACTATGGGGTGAAATGCGAGATCTTCACTGATCACAAAAGTTTACAGTACATCTTAAGCCAGAGAGAACTGAATTTGAGGCAGAGAAGATGGGTAGAATTGCTTAGTGATTATGATTGTAAGATTCAATATCATCCGGGTAAGGCGAATGTTGTGGCAGACGCCCTAAGCCGGAAGTCACTAGGCAGTTTATCTCATATAGCAGTAGAGCGAAGACCAGTAGTGATGGAGCTTTATAAGCTCATTGAAGAAGGGTTACAGTTAGAGTTATCTGGTACAGGTGCGTTGATAGCACAGATGAGAGTGACACCAGTGTTTCTGGAGCAGATAGCTCAGAGACAGCACGAGGACCCTGAGTTGATGAAAATTGCCAGGACTGTTCAGTCAGGCCACAGTGCAGAGTTTAGGTTTGACAGCCAGGGGATCCTTCGTTATGGGAGCCGACTTTGTATACCAGATAGTAGCAGTCTGAAAGAAGACATTATGAGGGAAGCTCATAATGCGAGATATAGTGTTCACCCGGGAACCACCAAGATGTATCGAGATTTGAAAAGAGTATATTGGTGGCCAGCCATGAAGAAAGAAGTGGCGCAGTTTGTGACAGCCTGTGAGACTTATCAGCGGGTGAAATTAGAACATCAGAAGCCAGCTAGAATGCTTAACCCACTGCCGATTCCAGAATGGAAATGGGAAAACATAGCTATGGATTTTGTAGTGGGCTTACTAGCAGTGTCCAACAGGATAGACTCTATATGGGTGATTGTGGACAGACTCACGAAATCTGCTCATTTCATTCTAGTTAGGAGTAACTATTCTGTGGATAAGTTGGCACAGGTTTATCTGGATGAGATCGTGAGACTGCATGGAGTTCCAGTGTCTATAGTTTCAGATAGAGGACCTCAGTTCACCTCCAGATTTTGGCGAAGTCTGCAGAGTGCGATGGGCACAAGATTAGAATTTAGTACTGCTTTCCACCCACAGACTGATGGGCAGTCAGAGAGGACCATCCAGATCATTGAGGATATGCTCAGAATGTGTGTGTTAGACTTTGGCGGTTCTTGGAGGCAGCATCTACCTTTGGTGGAGTTTGCCTACAATAACAGTCATCATGCTAGCATTGGGATGGCTCCTTATGAGGCATTATATGGGAGAAAGTGCAGATCACCTGTTTGCTGGGAAGAGGTAGGAGAGAAAGCTCTTGCAGGACCAGAATTGGTAGAGATCACCAGTAGAACAGTGCCTGTGATCAGAGAGAGGATCAGAACAGCACAGAGTAGACAGAAGAGTTATGCAGACATTCGCAGGAAACTATTAGAGTTTCAGGAGGGAGATTGGGTATTGCTGAAAGTGTCTCCAATGAAAGGAGTGGTTCGTTTTGGGAAGAAGGGTAAGTTAGCTCCACGGTACATTGGACCCTTTGAGATTTTGCAGAGGATCGGAAATGTATCGTATAAGCTGGATTTACCTACTTCTATGGAGAGGATTCACCCGGTGTTTCATGTTTCTATGCTACGGAAATTTGTGTCAGATCCGGGTCAGGTTGTTAGTGAGCCTGATGTGGAGATTCTTGGAGATCTCACCTATATAGAGCAGCCAGTACGGATTCTGGACACACAGATCAGACAGCTAAGGAACAAGGAGATTCCGATGGTGAAAGTTTTATGGAACCACCATAATTTAGAAGAGTGCACTTGGGAGACGCGAGAGTCTATACTCCAGCAGTATCCACATCTATTTTGAGGTTATTTTCCTCCTGTTGTTGTAATTGTTGTTTGTTTTAGGAACATTCGAGGACGAATGTTCTTAAGGGGGGGAGAATGTAATACCCGGCTAGAATCCGGCACCGGAATTCCTGTCGTCTGGTGGAATCCGGGGTGTCGGAATTCTATGAAAGGGTAGGATTTATGATTTTCTAAAGAAATGTTGTATGTTTTAATGTTTTAAGGTTAAATGGAACTGAGTTTTGAGTTGAAATGAACCAAGGCAGATGAGCCAAGTTCGGCCGTCGAAAGTGCCCAATGTTCGGCTTCCGAAGTTTAGGTTCGGCCCCCGAATGTTGCATGCTTTTGCATGCGATTGGGCAGCCGAAGTTGAGGTGGCCAGCAAGCTGAGTCAATATTTGGACAGATGTTGGCTTCAGAACCTTGCCATAGGATAGGCCACGTCTCTTATGACTCATCTGCAAGTGTTTTGATTGTTCATGCAAGGATTTTGTGTTGGTTTTCAAAGGTTTTGAAGGTTTTGAAACTAAAAGCTAAGTTTTTGAGTTTAGTGAGTTTGAAGAGGAATTGATCCATTTTTCCTTGTTCGGATCGTTCATCTTCTTGTTTACAAGAGGTAAGTGAAGATCAGGAACTTGTTTTAAGGTTTTACAGAAGTTTTATGAAGGTTTGATTAGAGATGCATGCTTAGGTTGATAAATGATATCTTTGATGATTTATGCTTGTAAACTTGATTATGTGTTATGTTTGATTAGTTTGTTGGGGTTGTTAGGTAGTTTTGGACCCCTATGTTCATATACTTGAGTATATGTGTGTTGAGGAGTTGAAATATGCAAGTTTGGAGAGGTTGAAGGGAAGGAGAAGTTGGTTTGTCGTTGGGACTGAGTTCTTGAAGAACTCAGGTTCGGCAGCCAAAGAAGCATTCGGCCGCCGAACCTCTTGCATGGTGGCTTCGGCTGCCACAGCTCGCCCCCAAAAGTTTTGAGGTTCGGCTCTGTCTGGGGGGTTCGGCCGTCGAAGGTGCCGCCGAAGGTTAGAGACTTTCGTCTCTGGCGTGTGTTTTGGCCCCCGAAACTTGCCCCCGAAAGGGTTCGGCCGCCGAAGATTGAGATTCGGCCGCCGAAGGTGCTTGAGTTTCGTCTCTGGAGAGGACTTTCGGCCGCCGAACCTGCTGCCGAAAGTGTTCTGTCCAGCTTTTCTTTTGCTTGTTTTGCATGAGTTTTAGAGTGAGTTTAAGGGGATTATTGGGGAGTTTAATAGAGTTATTCTTAAGTTAGTTTGGTCCCTCATTTAAGTCTTTCTGTGCTTACACAGATCAGAGGAACCAGAGAGAGCAGCAGTGAGTACTGCTCCAGAGTTTACTGAACCTGCAGAGTTAGTTCAGACAGCCAGAGGTGAGTGGAACTAAACTGATTACTCGTTTCAATTAAGACATTAACTGCTTTTAGCATCTTTCATGCATCATGTTTATGCAATAGGTTGATTGCATTAGAATCCACGAAGATGTTGCATTGCATAGTTATGTTGTTGATGTGAGTAAATGCTGAATGATCCAGTAGTTCCAGACAGGAAGTCCAGGAGCCTTTGACTACGCCCTGGCAGGTATAGTAAAGTCCAGGAGCCTTTGACTACGCCCTGGCAATGGTAAGTACGGGTGTTATATACACATATAGATATATGAGACAGGAAATCCAGGTGCCTTTGACTACGCCCTGGTATAGAGATACTGGGACTATTTGGTGACAGGTTTACTCTTGATGTGGATTGTCTGTGTTATGATGCATTCCATCAGATCATATTTTAATAAATTGTTTTATTGTACTACTCACTGGGCTATAGAGCTCATCCCACTCCCTTAACCCCAGTCTTGCAGGTTCATTGTACAGTGTACAGGGGAAGTCCAAAAGAGTACAGGAAGAGAGAAGAGATCTGTAATAGCTTAGAGTGGACATGTAATATTAAAGAGATGTATCAATTGTGTTTAAAGTTAGAATTGTACTTGACTTAGTATTGTTAGTGTTGTAAATCTTTGGTTTATGTACATGATCTGTATATGTATATGTTTTATAGAGTATGTGAAAAACCAGGCTTAACAGGTATGAAACAACCCATCTAGAGCAAGCTCTAGTCAGGGGTACAGAGTACAGGGTACAGAGACAGTGCATGCACAGGTTAAGCCTTGGTACAGAGAAAAGAGTTTTTATTTTCACAGAAAATGTATGATCATGTATGAGATTTACAGGTACACAGAGAGTATAGCAGGCTTGCTACGGGTTCTGGCGGCCTTAAGCCGACCTGAATCCTAGCTCCGGTGACGGTCCGTTTTGGGGTCGTTACACCCCCGACCTGCACCTGACCGTCTTCAAACCAGCAGCCGCGATACTGAAGAAAGAGGAAGAAAAGCCGGTGAAGAGGAAGGACCGGAGGCCCGAATCCATGCGAGGAGGACGAGAGAGATGATAGAAAATGAGGAGGTGGATAACTATTCCGCCGAAATAACCGGATGGACGGGAACTGGAGCAGAGGAGTGTAATACCCGGCTAGAGTCCGGCACCGGAATTCCTGTTGTCTGGTGGAATCCGGGGTGTCGGAATTCTATAAACCAGGTAGGATTTATGTTTTATTCAGTGATGTGATTTGTGTTGATGTTTTAAGGTTAATGGAAGAGAGTTTTGAGTTGCAATGAACCAAGGCAGAGGAGCCAAGTTCGGCCGCCGAAGATAAGTTCGGCCGCCGAAAGTGCCCAATATTCGGCTTCTGAATTCAGGTTAGGCCCCCGAATGTTGCATGGTTTTGCATGCGATTCGGCAGCCGAAGCTGAGTTGCTTAGCCAGCAGTTTTGTATTCCTTAGTCAGCATTTTGGACAGGTGTTATGTCCAACTTGTTGCCAGAAGTTTGGCCACGTCTCCCTTGATTTATGTGCTGAGTTTGAGCAGCTCATGCAGAGTGTTTTGATAGTTCACAAGGTTTTGAATGTTTGGAAGCAAAAAGCTAAGTTTGTGAGAGTGTGAGAGTTGGAGAAGAGTTGGTCCGTTTTTCCTTAGTCAGAGTGTTTAGCTTCTTGCTTCAGGAGGTAAGTGATGCTCTTGACCATGTTTCTATGTTTTCTGAAGGTTTTATGGGAGTTGTGGAGAGAGAGATGCATGTTTAGGTTTTAAATGGGAGTTATGCATGTATACATGTTTCTGTGTCATGTTTGATTTGTTGTTTGGGGTTATTAGATAGTTTTGGACCCCTGTGGTCATATACGTGAGTATATGTGTGTTGAGGAGTTGGAGTATATATGGTTTGAGTGGTTGAAGGGAAGGAGAAGATGGTTTGCCGTTGAAACTGAGTTCTGGATGAACTCAGGTTCGGCAGCCGAAGGATCATTCGGCCGCCGAACCTCTTGCATGGTGGCTTAGGCTGCCACAGCTTGCCCTCGCGAGTTTTGCATGTTCGGCTCTGTTTGGGGGATTCGGCCGCCGAAGGTGCCGCCGAAGGTGCTTGAGTTTCATCTCTGGAGAGGACATTCGGCCGCCGAACCTGCCGCCGAAAGTGTTCTGTCCAGTTTTTCTTTTGCATGCTTTGCATGAGTTTTAGAGTAAGATTAAGGGGTTTCTTGGGTAGTTTAATAGAGGTCTTGTTAAGGTAGTTTGGTCCCTCATTGAAGTCTTTATGTGTTTATACAGACCAGAGGAACCAGAGAGAGCAGCAGTGAGTACTGCTCCAGAGTTTACTGAACCTGCAGAGTCAGTCCAGAGCCAGAGGTGAGTGGAACTAAACTTATGACTTTTAATTGAACCATAAACTGTTTTTAGCATATCTCATGCATCATGTTTATGCCATAGGTTGATTGCATTAGTATTCACGAATATGTTGCATTGCATCGTTATTTGGTGATGTGAGTGAATGCTGAATGATCCAATAGTCTCAGACAGGAAGTCCAGGAGCCTTTGACTACGCCCTGGCAGGTATAGTGAAGTCCAGGAGCCTTTGACTACGCCCTGGCAGGTATAGCAAAGTCCAGGAGCCTTTGACTACGCCCTGGCAATGGTAAGTACAGAGGTGTTATATACACATATACATATATGACAGGAAGACCAGGTGCTCGATTCTACGCCCTGGCACAGAGTTACTGGGACTATGTGGTGACAGGTTTACTCTTGATGTGGCTTGTCTGTGATATGGTGCATTCCATGAGATCATATTTTACTGAGATGTTTTATTGTTCTACTCACTAGGCTATAGAGCTCATCCCACTCCCTTAACCCCAGTTTTGCAGGTTCAGTGTACAGTGTACAGGGACAGTCCATCAGAGTACAGGAAAAGTAAAGAGATCTGTAATAGCTTAGAGTGGACATGTAATATTAAAGAGATGTAATAGTTGTTGCTTGACCTAGTGATGTATGTTTTATACATGATCTGTATATGTATATATGTTTTCCTGTATGTGAAAACCAGGCTTAACAGGTATGAGTTAACCCATCTAGAGCAAGCTCTAGTCAGGGATACAGAGTACAGAGTACATGAGTACAGAGTACAGAGATAGTGCATGCACAGGTTAAGCCTTGGTTCAGAAAAGAGTTTTATTTTCACAGAAAATATATGATCATGTATGAAGTTTACAGGTACACAGAGAGTATAGCAGGCTTGCTACGGGTTCTGGCGGCCTTAAGCCGACCTGAATCCTAGCGCCGGTGACGGTCCATTTTGGGGTCGTTACAGATTGGTATCAGAGCCCTAGGTTCACATGATCGGACCTATAGAGACAGTGTTGGGCTCAGACAGGTTAGATGTGGTCAAGCACAATAGGAAATCATGTCCACTAGGATAGGGTCTTGAGTCCTATCTGCTATGATATGCCATGAGTATTGTATGTGTATGCTTGATATGTGATGTTTATGTGCTAAAGTGGTATGTTATATGTTGTGTTTCCAGAGAGTAAAGATGCGAGGAACTCGTCGATCAGCTCGATTGACTGGAGTCCCACCAGAGAATGAGAGATCAGCTGCTCGTCCTCCTGCATTGCCAAGGGCA
The DNA here is from genome assembly GCF_001659605.2 of Manihot esculenta. Lineage (NCBI taxonomy): Eukaryota > Viridiplantae > Streptophyta > Magnoliopsida > Malpighiales > Euphorbiaceae > Manihot > Manihot esculenta. Next base: position 18,422,484 of record NC_035169.2, on the reverse strand, counting down.
AGGTCTCAAAGATCTAGCAGGGAAGGTACGTCAATAGACCCTAGAAGGTCTGTCGACGAGAGCAGAAGAGGAACAGCTAGGGGAGGAAGATCAGAGGAAAGGAGGGAAGCTATGGAGATTGATCAGTCTAGAGATGATAGCATGGGTATAGGCAGTTTTGAGGAAGGTATGGGAGAGTCGCAGGGAGGTGCTCAGACCTCAGGTTTTGGCTATCCAGAGTATCCGATGGGAGGTATGTCGGAGTACTCGAGTTTTGTGCCATATCCTCCTTATATGCCTTATATGCCTTATCCTTACTATCCACCATATCCTATGTATCCCTCTTCCCCTACCCATCCAAGTGCAGCACACCTAGAGCCAAATGAACCAGTACTATCACCAGAACCAGTAGCCCCTGTTGTTGACAGACATGAACCTAGCTCCTCTGGAGGTAAAGTCCAAATGACGGAGTACTTGAAATTGGATGCTCCTAAATACAACACGGGAGATGATCCATTTGATTACCTCAGAGTAGTTAGGATGATAACCAGTGAATTGGGAGCAGATGATAGGAGAGCCATTGAGATGGCAGGTTTCACATTCAAATGCAAGAAAGCTAGAGAATGGTTTAAGAATTATGTGGAGCCTAGAATAGACAGCATGTCATGGGGAGAGTTCGCCAATGAGTTTGCAGGGTGGGCTTTTCCTGACAGTTCGAGGGAGATGAAAGTAATTGAATTTGAACAGCTGAGACAGACAGATGAGATGAGTGTTGATGAATTCACAGATAAGTTCCTGGATCTGCTTCAGTACGTGGGTCAAGCCTATGAGACTGATCAGAAGAAAGCAAGGAGATATACTATGAGACTGCATCCCAGGTATGCTTCCTTGATTCTTCCAGCAGAAAAGGAGAGTTTCCATACCATAGTAGACGCAGCCAGGAAAATGGAAGCTAGTGCCAATATTCAGAAACAGTCAAAGGCACAGGCTTCGGGTTCTAAAGTCCCCACACCAAGCAGTAACAGATGGGATAGAGCAAAAGGAACAAAGAATAAGTTCTGGAGTAAAGTCAAGTCAGGTCTGGGAATAGGTAGTGGCTCAAGCTCTGGCACAGCTCCAGTCTGCAGACGATGCGGAAAACCACATGGCGGAGTTTGTCGGTTGGGATCTACAGCTTGTTTTCGATGTGGATAGGAAGGGCATATTGCTCGGGATTGTCCGCAGATGACTTTTGCACCATCCCAGCAGATGAGTTCAGGCAGTGTGGTACAGCCAGTTGTACGGCCAGCAGCTCCAGTCATGCCTCAGACTAGTGGCAGAGGTAGAGGGAGAGGGGTAGCCTCTACTTCAGCAGCAGGTTCCCGAGGTGGAAATCCGGTAGCCCCAGCACGGATTTTCACAGTGACACAGGAGGAGGCTAACACGTCGAACACAGTGGTGTCAGGTAATCTCATCATTGGGTGTTCAGATGTGTATGCTTTGATGGACCCCGGTGCTTCTCATTCCTTTATTGCTTCGAGAGCCAGAGAGAGATTGGGTTTGATCAGTTCTGAGTTAGAGTATCCTCTCTGGGTCAGTGGACCTAGATGTGACCCATCAGTGGCAGTGTCAGTCTGTCGTTTCAGTCCAGTGTTTATCGAGGGTAGATACCTTCCAGCTGACCTTGTGGTTCTAGATTTGACGGATTTTGATGTCATTCTAGGGATGGATTGGTTATCTACATATAGTGCTACGTTGGACTGTCGAGAGAAGCTAGTGAGTCTCAGAGACCAGGATGGGTCAGAGTGTGTCTTCAGAGGAGACAGGAGAGGTACACCCAGAGGTATGATTTCAGCCCTTCAGGCTCGTCGTTTGCTTAGGAGGGGTTGTCAGGGGTTTCTAGCTCATGTGAGAGAGCTAGACAGTCAGGTGAGGGAACCAGCCACAGTACCAGTAGTCCGAGAGTTTCTCGATGTGTTCCCAGACGATTTGCCAGGACTACCACCTGATAGGGAGATAGGGTTTGAAATTGCATTACTGCCAGGTACCAGACCTATCTCTATTCCTCCCTACAGGATGGCGCCAGCTGAGTTAACAGAGTTGAAAGAACAGTTGCAGGACTTGGTAGATAAGGGTTTCATCCGCCCTAGTACCTCACCTTGGGGTGCTCCAGTGCTCTTTGTCAGAAAGAAGGATGGATCCCTCAGACTTTGTATCGACTACAGACAGTTGAACAAGGTCACTATCAAGAATAGGTATCCCTTACCTCGGATTGATGATCTATTTGACCAGCTAGCTGGAGCAGGTTGTTTCTCGAAAATAGATCTGAGATCTGGGTATCATCAGTTGAGAGTCAGAGAGGCAGATGTGCCTAAGACAGCTTTCCGGACCAGATATGGGCATTATGAGTTCTTAGTGATGCCGTTCGGGTTGACTAACGCCCCTGCAGCATTTATGGATCTCATGAACAGGGTATTCAGTGAGTTTCTGGATCACTTTGTCATTGTGTTTATCGATGATATCTTAGTGTATTCCAGAGATGCAGAGGAGCATGCCCAGCATCTGAGGATTATTCTGCAGACACTGAGAGAGCATGGTTTATATGCCAAGTTCTCGAAGTGTGAGTTTTGGTTACGGAGCATTGCCTTCTTGGGCCATGTGGTATCAGCAGAGGGTATTGAGGTAGACCCCAAGAAGATAGAGGCTGTAGCTAACTGGCCCAGACCCACGACAGTGACTGAGATTAAAAGCTTTTTGGGCCTGGCAGGTTACTACAGGAGGTTCGTTCAGAACTTCTCAAAGATAGCAGCTCCTATGACCAAATTGACTCAGAAGAACCAGAAGTTTATCTGGTCAGACCAGTGTGAAGAGAGCTTTGAGGAGCTCAAGAGGAGATTGACAACAGCACCAGTGTTAGCTCTGCCTGTCAGTAATGAAGAGTTCACAGTGTTCTGTGATGCATCTCGAGTAGGATTGGGTTGTGTATTGATGCAGAGTGATAGAGTAATAGCTTACGCTTCTAGACAGTTGAAGAAGCACGAGTTGAATTACCCTACCCATGACCTAGAGATGGCAGCAGTTATCTTTGCACTTAAGATGTGGCGGCATTACCTCTACGGGGTTAAATGCGAGATCTTCACCGATCACAAGAGTTTACAGTACATCTTAAGTCAGAGAGAGCTGAATTTGCGGCAGAGAAGGTGGGTCGAATTGCTCAGTGATTATGATTGTAAAATCCAGTATCATCCGGGTAAGGCGAATGTTGTCGCAGACGCCCTAAGCCGGAAGTCACAAGGCAGTTTATCCCATATAGCAGCAGAGCGGAGACCAGTTGTGATGGAGCTTTATAAGCTCTTTGACGAGGGATTACAGCTAGAGTTGTCTGGTACAGGTGCGTTGATAGCACAGATGAGAGTGACACCTGTGTTTCTGGAGCAGATAGCTCAGAGACAGCATGAGGACCCTGAGTTGATGAAAATTGCCAGGACTGTTCAGTCAGGCAATAGTGTAGAGTTCAGATTTGACAGCAAAGGGATCCTTCGCTATGGGAGTCGACTTTGTGTACCAGATAGGGGCAGTGTGAAGGAAGACATTATGAGGGAAGCTCATAATGCGAGGTATAGTGTTCACCCAGGAGCCACCAAAATGTATCAGGATCTGAAAAGGGTCTATTGGTGGCCAGCCATGAAGAAAGAAGTGGCGCAATTCGTGACAGCCTGTGAGGTTTGTCAGAGGGTGAAATTAGAGCATCAGAAACCAGCCGGTATGCTTAACCCATTACCGATTCCAGAATGGAAATGGGAGAACATAGCCATGGATTTTGTAGTGGGTTTACCAGTAGCGTCCAACAGGATAGACTCGATATGGGTGATTGTGGACAGACTCACGAAATCTGCTCATTTTCTTCCAGTACGGAGTAACTATTCTGTGGATAAGTTGGCACAGGTCTATCTGGATGAGTAGTGAGATTACATGGAGTGCCAGTGTCTATAGTTTCAGACAGAGCACCTCAGTTTACCTCCCGCTTTTGGCGGAGTCTGCAAAGTGCAATGGGCACGAGATTGGATTTTAGTACTGCTTTCCACCCACAGACTGATGGACAATCAGAAAGGACCATCCAGACCATAGAGGATATGCTTCGACTATGTGTGTTAGACTTTGGCGGTTCTTGGAGGCAGCATCTACCTTTGGTGGAGTTTGCCTACAATAACAGCCATCATGCGAGCATCAGGATGGCTCCTTATGAAGCTTTGTATGGGAGGAAGTGCAGGTCCCCTGTTTGCTGGGAAGAGATAGGAGAGAAGGCTCTTGCAGGGCCAGAGTTAGTAGACATTACCAGTAGAATGGTGCCCATGATCAGAGAGAGAATCAGAACAGCGCAGAGTAGACAGAAAAGTTATGCAGACGTTCGCAGAAAGCAGTTAGAGTTTCAAGAGGGTAATTGGGTATTGCTCAAAGTGTCTCCAATGAAAGGAGTGGTTCGTTTTGGAAAGAAAGGTAAATTGGCTCCACGGTACATTGGACCCTTTGAAGTGTTGCAGAGGATCGGAAATGTGTCGTATAAGCTGGATTTACCTGCTTCTATGGAGAGAATTCACCCGGTATTTCATGTTTCTATGCTACGACAGTTTGTGTCAGATCCGAATCAGGTTCTGAGTGAGCCTGAGGTGGAGATTCATACGGATCTCACCTATATAGAGCAGCCAGTGCGGATTCTGGACACGCAGATCAGACAGCTAAGGAACAAGGAGATTCCGATGGTGAAAGTTCTATGGAACCACCATAATTTAGAAGAGTGCACCTGGGAGACGCGGGAGTCTATGCTCCAGCAGTATCCATATTTGTTTTGAGGTTAGTTTTCTCCGTTTCATGTGTTAATTGTGTATTTTAGGAACCTTCGAGGACGAATGTTCTTAAGGGGGGGAGAATGTAATACCCGGCTAGAGTCCGGCACCGGAATTCCTGTTGTCTGGTGGAATCCGGGGTGTCGGAATTCTATAAACCAGGTAGGATTTATGTTTTATTCAGTGATGTGATTTGTGTTGATGTTTTAAGGTTAATGGAAGAGAGTTTTGAGTTGCAATGAACCAAGGCAGAGGAGCCAAGTTCGGCCGCCGAAGATAAGTTCGGCCGCCGAAAGTGCCCAATATTCGGCTTCTGAATTCAGGTTCGGCCCCCGAATGTTGCATGGTTTTGCATGCGATTCGGCAGCCGAAGCTGAGTTGCTTAGCCAGCAGTTTTGTATTCCTTAGCCAGCAGTTTTGTATTCCTTAGTCAGCATTTTGGACAGGTGTTATGTCCAACTTGTTGCCAGAAGTTTGGCCACGTCTCCCCTGATTTATGTGCTGAGTTTGAGCAGCTCATGCAGAGTGTTTTGATAGTTCACAAGGTTTTGAATGTTTGGAAGCAAAAAGCTAAGTTTGTGAGAGTGTGAGAGTTGGAGAAGAGTTGGTCCATTTTTCCTTAGTCAGAGTGTTTAGCTTCTTGCTTCAGGAGGTAAGTGATGCTCTTGACCATGTTTCTATGTTTTCTGAAGGTTTTATGGGAGTTGTGGAGAGAGAGATGCATGTTTAGGTTTTAAATGGGAGTTATGCATGTATACATGTTTCTGTGTTATGTTTGATTTGTTGTTTGGGGTTATTAGATAGTTTTGGACCCCTATGGTCATATACGTGAGTATATGTGTGTTGAGGAGTTGGAGTATATATGGTTTGAGTGGTTGAAGGGAAGGAGAAGATGGTTTGCCGTTGAAACTGAGTTCTGGATGAACTCAGGTTCGGCAGCCGAAGGATCATTCGGCCGCCGAACCTCTTGCATGGTGGCTTAGGCTGCCACAGCTTGCCCCCGCGAGTTTTGCATGTTCGGCTCTGTTTGGGGGATTCGGCCGCTGAAGGTGCCGCCGAAGGTGCTTGAGTTTCGTCTCTGGAGAGGACATTCGGCCGCCGAACCTGCCGCCGAAAGTGTTCTGTCCAGTTTTTCTTTTGCATGCTTTGCATGAGTTTTAGAGTAAGATTAAGGGGTTTCTTGGGTAGTTTAATAGAGGTCTTGTTAAGGTAGTTTGGTCCCTCATTGAAGTCTTTATGTGTTTATACAGACCAGAGGAACCAGAGAGAGCAGCAGTGAGTACTGCTCCAGAGTTTACTGAACCTGCAGAGTCAGTCCAGAGCCAGAGGTGAGTGGAACTAAACTTATGACTTTTAATTGAACCATAAACTGTTTTTAGCATATCTCATGCATCATGTTTATGCCATAGGTTGATTGCATTAGTATTCACGAATATGTTGCATTGCATCGTTATTTGGTGATGTGAGTGAATGCTGAATGATCCAATAGTCTCAGACAGGAAGTCCAGGAGCCTTTGACTACGCCCTGGCAGGTATAGTGAAGTCCAGGAGCCTTTGACTACGCCCTGGCAGGTATAGCAAAGTCCAGGAGCCTTTGACTACGCCCTGGCAATGGTAAGTACAGAGGTGTTATATACACATATACATATATGACAGGAAGACCAGGTGCTCGATTCTACGCCCTGGCATAGAGTTACTGGGACTATGTGGTGACAGGTTTACTCTTGATGTGGCTTGTCTGTGATATGGTGCATTCCATGAGATCATATTTTACTGAGATGTTTTATTGTTCTACTCACTGGGCTATAGAGCTCATCCCACTCCCTTAACCCCAGTTTTGCAGGTTCAGTGTACAGTGTACAGGGACAGTCCATCAGAGTACAGGAAAAGTAAAGAGATCTGTAATAGCTTAGAGTGGACATGTAATATTAAAGAGATGTAATAGTTGTTGCTTGACCTAGTGATGTATGTTTTATACATGATCTGTATATGTATATATGTTTTCCTGTATGTGAAAACCAGGCTTAACAGGTATGAGTTAACCCATCTAGAGCAAGCTCTAGTCAGGGATACAGAGTACAGAGTACAGAGATAGTGCATGCACAGGTTAAGCCTTGGTTCAGAAAAGAGTTTTATTTTCACAGAAAATGTATGATCATGTATGAAGTTTACAGGTACACAGAGAGTATAGCAGGCTTGCTACGGGTTCTGGCGGCCTTAAGCCAACCTGAATCCTAGCGCCGGTGACGGTCCATTTTGGGGTCGTTACAAGGAGGAGGAGTACCACCTAGAGAAAAAACCCAGCCTAGAAGACGAGAAGGTGGACCAAAAGTTGAAGAAATGGAAAGAACAGCTCCTCGCCGAGCTAGGTAAGAAAGACCAAAGCCAAACCTCTTTGCCTACTTCTTCCCCTTTCTCAAAGTGGGTGCAGCAAGAGACTGTCCCTAAGAAGTTTATGATGCCATCAATGGCGGCTTATGATGGAACTGGTGACCCGAGGGAGCAGGTCATGAACTATAAGACCTTCATGGAGTTGCAAACTCTGTCTGATGCCTTAATGTGTAAAGTATTTCCAACGACGCTCTCGGGACCAGCACGGGCATGGTTCAACAGCCTTGAGGCCGGAAGTATCAGGAGTTTCGGAGACCTAGCCATCCGCTTCATCAGTCGATTCATAGCCGGGGTACCAGCAGAGAGGAAGACGAGCTACTTGGAGACAATAAGGCAGAGAGAGGGTGAATCACTCAGAGAGTATGTCGCTCGTTTCAATACGGAGGCCCTGCAGATTCCCGATCTCGATGAAGGAAGGGCGGTAGAAGCGATGCAAAAGGGAACGACCTCTGTCGAGTTCTTCGGTTCCTTAAGCAGGAAGCCTCCGACCTCCCTGGCCCAGCTGATGCAGAGAGCGGAGAAGTATATAAGGCAGGACGATGCCTTAGTAACAAGCCGATTTGCCAAAAGGATGATAGGAAAAGAAAAAGCCTCAGAAGAAAGGAGGCCGGAGAAACATGAAAAGAAATACAGCAAGAGGCTCGAGCCGTACAAGCAGGCCTGGGAGCGAAGGGATCAAAGGCCTCCCCCTCCACGGGTTCCTGAATCAAGATTGCCTCCTCCTTGGGTCCCTGAGAAGCTAACTCCACTGAATGCGTCCAGAGTCGAGGTGCTCATGGCTGTCCAAGATAAGGAATTCCTCCAGTGGCCCAAACTTATGAAGTCGGAAGCAGACCAACGGAATCCTGACAAATATTGTCAGTATCATCGGACGCATGGCCACGATACCAACAACTGCTTCCAGTTGATAGCAGAGATCGAGAGGTTAATAAAGAGGGGGCACCTCAAGAACTTTATAAAGAAATCAGAGGGACAAAGGCCTCAACCCAGTCCTACGGTCCAGGCGCCGAGGAGAACAGGAACGGGACCAGTGAACGATGGATCCAGTGGGACCATCAACATGATTGTTGGAGGAACGGGAGGACGGATGGGCCGCCGAGGGAAGAAGAGAAATCGGGAAGGAGAGACCAGCAGCACCGAGGTCATGCAGATCGTTGACCACTCTCCCATGACAATCACCTTCTCTTCAGAAGATGCTCAGGGTATTCAGATGCCCCATGATGACGCGCTCGTCATTGAAGCCGTCATTCACAATTATCGGGTAAAGAAGGTCTTAGTGGATGACGGGAGTAAAGTCAACTTGCTGCCATACCGGGTTTTTCAGCAGATGGGAATTCTGGAAGAACAGTTGGTCCGAGACCAGGCACCAATCAAGGGAATCGGAGGAGTACCAGTGCTCGTAGAAGGGAAGGTGAAGCTGGCTCTCACCTTAGGTGAAGCACCCAGGACTCGCACTCACCACGAGGTATTCTTAGTGGTCAAACTTCCGTTGAGCTATAATGTGATCCTGGGAAGGCCTGCGTTGTTCAACTTCGAAGCTGTCACCAGTATCAGGTATTTGGCGCTTAAATTTCCAACAGAAGAAGGGGTGGGAATAGTCCGGGGCAGCCAGGAAGAGGCAAGAGCAGTATACTTGGCCACAGTAGCAGAACCGAGCTCCACTGGAAAAGCTCTTGACTCGGAAGTTCTAGAGGTTCGGGATGAGAAAACAGAAGCCAGGACAGAACCGGTGGGGGAGCTGGAGATTTTCCCTTTATCAGAAGCAGAGGCAGAAAAAGTCTTCAGTCTCAACGCCGACCTCACTGAAGAACAAAAAGCTGAAGTCATGGCCCTGATCCGAGGTCATGCGTCTAGTTTCGCCTGGAAGCCCTTCGACATGCCTGGAATTGACCCTAAGGTCATGACACATAAACTGAATGTACTCCCCGAAGCCAAGCCAGTAAAACAGAAGAAGAGAGTAGTGGGAAGAGAGAAGCAGCAGGCCACTAGGGAAGAGGTGCAGAAACTCGAGGAGGCAGGCTTTATTAGGGAAGTTATGTACCCACAATGGTTAGCAAATCCTGTATTAGTCAAAAAAGCCAATGGCAAATATAGGATGTGCATAGATTTTACTGACCTAAATAAGGCCTGCCCTAAAGATTGTTATCCACTTCCCGATATTAATAAAATGGTCGACTCTACGGCCGGTTTTGATTATATGTCTTCTTTGGATGCTATGTCTGGTTATCATCAAATCCCAATGGAAAGGTCGGATGAGGAAAAGACCTCGTTTATAACTGAAGATGAGACTTATTGCTACAGAGCTATGCCATTCGGATTGAGGAATGCCGGGGCAACGTACCAAAGATTGATGAATAAAATCTTCAAAAATCAGATTGGCAGGAACGTAGAAGTTTATGTAGATGATATGGTGGTCAAAAGCCCAAATTTCCAGCAGCACGTAGCAGACCTGAAGGAGGTATTCGGGGTATTAAACCAGTACAGAATGAAGTTGAACCCAACAAAATGTGCTTTCTTTATTAGAGGAGGAAAATTCTTGGGATTCATGGTGAGCGGAAAAGGCATTGAGCCCAATCCAGAGAAGGTGGAAGCCATATTGAATATGCCAGAGCCGACCTGTGTAAGGGACGTCCAGAGACTAACTGGGAGAGTAGTGGCGCTCAACCGATTCATGTCAAGATCGGCAGAAAAGTGTTTGCCATTCTTCAAAAAGTTGAGAAAGGTACCGAACTTCGAATGGACGGAAGACTGCAAAAAAGCCTTCACAGAGCTTAAGAAATATCTTAGCTCGCCCCATGTACTCAGCAGCCCTATAAAAGGAGAGGAACTTCTGATATACTTGGCGGCCTCAAAATAAGCAGTCAGCGCAGTGTTAGTAAGAGTGGAAGAGGGGGAGCAAAAACCCGTCTTTTACGTCAGCAAGGTACTCAGAGATACCGAGGTCAGATACTCGAACATTGAAAAAATGGCTTACGCCCTATTGCTAGCAGTTCGGAAATTCAAAGTTTACTTGGAGGGCCACCAAGGGGTTGTGATGACGGACCAACCCTTAAAGAAGATTCTACGCAGGCCGGAAACTTCAGGTCGGATGTTGGCTTGGTCCGTAGAGATCAGCCCTTACTGTCTAGAATATCGACCCAGGACAGCTATAAAATCTCAAGCTTTGGCTGACTTCATAGCAGAGTGCTCATTCAACGAGGAACAGGGAGAATCATCCTCAGGGATAGCGAGACAGCAATGTGAGGGGGAGCCTCATCCAGAATTTAACTGGAAGCTGTATGTAGACGGAGCATCAAGCACTGAGGGCAATGGTGCCGGAATAATGCTTAAGGGGCCAGAGGATTTTAAGGTGTGTTACGCCCTACGTCTAGAGTTCAAAGCCTCGACTAATGTAGCAGAATATGAAGCCCTGGTGAATGGAATGTTGGTAGCTTTGGAGGTAGGGGTAACCGACCTCGAGGTGAATAGCGACTCTCAGTTGGTGATCAACCAGGTGACGGGAGTATATCAGGCTAGAGACCCCGTCATGCAGAACTACCTTGATAAAGTAAAAACTTTGGAAGCCGAGCTCATGGGTCGAGGAGTTATCGTCAGATTTCAAAGAATACCCCGAGATGAGAATGAAGAAGCATACCTGCTTAGTCGGTTGACCAAAGAGGAGTTAGAACAGCTTCCTGATGAAGTGTATATACAGCATGTCCATACACCTGCTTTCAAAAAGACGAACACGATACTGCAGGTAGAACAGAGCCCAACTTGGATGACCCCTTACCTAGAATACCTGGAGAAAGGTAAACTCCCCGAGGATAAAGATGAAGCCAAAAAGATAGCAGCTCGTGTCGCTAACTATCAAGCGGTAAGGGGGACCTTGTACAGAAAAGGAAAGTCCAGCCCGTGGCTCCGATGCGTGAGCCCGGAAGAGGCTACGAAGGTGATGGAAGAAATACATAGAGGTATGTGTGGAGCCCACGAGGGAGGAGGGACATTAGCCAACAAAATATTCAGGCAAGGATACTATTGGCCCACTGTTAAAAAAGAAGCAGAAGAGTTTGTCCGGAGGTGCGACGTATGTCAGAGATTTGCTAATGCCATCAGAACCCCTGCCACTCCTCAAGCTAGCATATCCAGTCCATGGCCCTTCTCACAATGGGGAATCGATATCCTGGGACCATTCCCCAAGACTACGGGGCAAAAGAAATTCGTAGTGGTGGCTGTAGAATACTTCTCAAAATGGCCAGAGGCAGAAGCAATAGCCACAATCACAGCTCGCAAGATGATAGATTTCGTGTGGGGACATATCATCTGTAGATTCGGCATACCTAGAGTGCTTATCTCAGACAATGGCAGACAATTTGACTGCAGTACCTTCAAAGCCTTCACGACGAACATGGGCATATGGCACAAATTCTCCTCTGTGGCCCATCCTCAAACTAATGGCCAAACAGAAGTCACTAACAGAGCTATCCTCCAAGGGTTAAAGAAACGGCTGGATGGCGCAAAGGAGAATTGGGCTGAAGAACTCAATAGTATCCTGTGGGCACTCCGAACCACTCCCAGAGCACCCACTAAAGAAACACCCTTTGCACTTGCTTATGGCACAGAGGCCGTAGTCCCAGTTGAGTTGCAGATTCCCACTCACCGAGTCCAATTCATTAGTGAGAACATTAATGGGGACAAGTTAAGAAGCAACCTAGATGCTCTTGAAGAAGTTAGGGAAGAAGCCCAAATCCGAACTGCTGCTTATCAACAACGGGCAGCACGATATTACAACCAAAAGGTTAGGGAGAGAAGCTTGAAAGTAGGAGACCTGGCCTTAAGAAACCTAGAAGCTACAGGGAAAAGAGCAGCCGCGGGCAAGTTAGCACCGACCTGGGAGGGTCCATTCAGGGTGACAAAAGTGGTCAAGCCAGGGGTATACCGGATCGAAGATATGAAAGGAAACCCTGAGCCCCACGCTTGGAACATCCAGCACTTAAAGAGGTATTTCCCTTAATATATTTGTAGAGAAAAACATTGTATTCTGACACACATGAGTAAATAAAATTGTTTATACAATGTGATTATCTTTGTGAATAATACTCCTCCATGAAAAAGAACGAACAGGGCTCAGAGAGACCCCTTGAAAAACAAGACCTCAGTTAGACACAAAGCCAGCTGAGATGACGAAGCGACAGTAAGGCCAATGTGCCTGAATATTGTGCAAAACCTCAAGGGGGTACAAAAACGACCAGGATCCCGTAAGATCTCCTGAAGCAAAAAACAGCCGGCGGGGCCCCGAGGTCACCCCGGAACAAACACGACCAGGATCCCGTACGATCTCCTGAAGCAAAAAACAGCCGGCGGGGCCCCGAGGTCACCCCGGAACAAACACGACCAGGATCCCGTAAGATCTCCTGAAGCAAAAAACAGCCGGCGAGGCCCCGAGGTCGTCCCGGAAATACAAAGAAGACCAGGATCCCCTAAGAACTCCCGGGAAAACAAAGCAAAAAACAGCCGGCGAGGCCCCGAGGTCATCCCGGAAATACAAAGAAGACCGGGATCCCCTAAGAACTCCCGGGAAAACAAAGCAAAAAACAGCCGGCGAGGCCCCGAGGTCATCCCGGAAATACAAAAACGACCAGGATCCCGTAAGATCTCCTGGAATAAAAAACAGCCGGCGAGGCCCCGAGGTCATCCCGGAAATACAAAAACGACCAGGATCCCGTAAGATCTCCTGGAACAAAAAACAGCTGGCGAGGCCCCGAGGTCGTCCCTGAAATACAAAAAATGACCAGGATCCCATAAGACCTCCTAAAGCAAAAAGCAGCCGGCGGGGCCTCGAGGTCACCCCGGAACAAAAATGGCCGGTGAGGACCTTAAAGAACCTCCCGGAGCATGAAGACCGGGATCCCCTGAGAACTCCCGGGTAACCAAACAAGGCCAGGATCCCCTAAGAACTCCCGGAAAAACAAAACAAGAACGATAGGTGAAGGTCCCAAAAACCTCCCGAAGTGAAAATTTCTCATATCGTATGCAGGGACAACTTATAAAAATACTGTTCCGACCTCACAAAAAAAAAAAAATCAGATTCCGACCTCCCGAAGATGTTCCGACCTCCTGAAGTGGTTCGGGGCATAACAGCTAAAAAACACCGACCTCGAAATGACTGCTAATACTTAAAGCCCGGGTAAGAAGAAAAGGCCGAGCTCCCAGTTCGGATAGTCCTATACCCTAACGTTCGAAGTATAAAGGCCGAGCGAAAAGCCGAGCTCCCTCTGTAAAAAGGCTCATAAATGAAGAAACCAGCAGGAAGATAAATGAAGCTGAAAAGGTTATAATCAAAGCCCAAATCAGTTTGTCTAGAACAGACATCCGAAGTCACAACCAAGAAGAAAGGGCTAAAAACAGAAAAACAGACATGCTAGTCGCCATTAAAAGATATGAGACTCAATCTCTCAGACAATTAGAACTGAGCTCACAACTTAAGACTGATTCAGTTTGGAAAAAGCTTAAGAATAAGAATACGTAGTGTGAATATTACAAGTATGAAAAGCAGAAGATAAATATGAAGAACAAGAGTAGTTCAAGGGAAAAGAAATCAAAATCTCATTAAAATAGCTATTACAATCTATTTTTCGGATGAAGTGGAAGGAAAAACAGTCCTTAAAGGACTTACATCTGTAAGAACATCATCTTTATCTACAACTACATCTGGAGGAAGCACGACCTCCTTTGGATCAAGCCTCTCAACATTAACAACAGGGGCAATCTCTGACCCTAAGTGGGGGTCCTCCTTCTCAGAATCAGGATCATCTCCCTCTGACCCAAGGACTTCCTCGTCCTCCCCTTCCGGCTCGGATTCTTCTGAAGAACACACAGATGGCCGGCCTGCGATGCGACAATCCCCTCTAGGCATAGGGAAATCATCTTCTCCATATAACACCGGCTCGCCATCCGAGTCCACTTCAGGCTTGCGAAGCTTTTCCAAAGGAATATCAGGAGTGTGTCTTGCTTCCCTTAAACCGCGATTGTAACCGGTTATGTACATATGAAAGGCTTTCTTAAAAACAGCCGACCCCATCTCAGAAGAAGCTTTATATTCATCGAGATGTGCCCTACAAGCCTCAGCTACAAATGCCTTCAATTTAGAGGAATCTTTGTAGTCCTGAAGATGAGCCTCATAGGCCTGCTCGATCTTCCTCTTCAGCTCCTCAGACTCCTGATACTCCGCTATACACTGCTCATGCTCTAGCTGAGCCTTGCCTTCAACATGTTTTACTACCTCGAGCAGGGCTGAACACTTACGTTCCAAGGTCCTGACTTCATGGTTGAGCTGTTGGTGGCGAAGGTTGAACTCTTCAGCCGATGAAGCCAGGTCTTTGATACGGTCAGAGCTCATACTCAACTCCCGCTCAAGGACCTCCACCCGAGCTAGGGCCCCGTCCTTCTGAGCTTCCACCTCCTTCAGGTGAACCTGAAGTCCTTCAGAATCAGCCTTTAAGGCCTCATAGTGACGTTGGACCTCAGTTTTCTGGTTCACAGCCTCATCTCTCTCTTGAAGGGCCTCCGTCATAGAGGACAGCTGCTTTAAAACTTCTGCACAATGAACCTCCACAGCAGCTGCTCTCTCATCAGACTCCTTGAGAACCCTGCGAGTATGAGACAGCTCTGCTTCTAAAGACTTGGTGTGCTCTGCTGTCTCAGCTGCCTTCTCCTCAGCCTTTTTAAGGGCCTCCAGCACAGAGTGCAACTCTACCTGGAGGGACTGGGTATGCTCCCGAGCTGCTGCAAGGTTACCTCGGGCGTCACTAGTCGCAGACAAATTTTCATCCAGACGTGCCTCTTGAATCCGGCGGTCTACAGACTCCCGAAAGGAGTGATCACGAACATCCACCTCCATAAAGAGGCCCGTCACCTAGTACGGAATAACAATCGTCAAGAGAAAGAAATAAAGCAAACTAAAAGAGAAGTGGAAAAGTAATTTACCATCAAAAGCATCTCCCTAATCGTCGATCCGAGCTCCTCACGAGAGCGAGACCGAAAGGATGCTTGTTCCTTGGTAGAACTGGCTAAGAGACCAGTCAGGGCAAGAAGACGCGGATCTGAGGCCTCGGTAATTCTGTCGAACATTCGCTCTCTAAGAAGTTCGGCAACAGCACTGGCCGGAGATTCAGAGGTAATGTCCGACGCGTTTAGAGCGTTGTCAGAAGAAGACAACAAAGGCACAGCAGGAACACCTTTCTCCTTCCTAATGGGAGGAAGAGCTGGAGAAGATCCTGTGGCGGCCCTGGATTTCTTCCGAGCAGGAGATGGGGAAGATGTTCCAGAAGGGGCTGGGCGCTTATCCCCGGTCTTTAGTGGAATGCCTTCAGATCCCTCAAGCCCAGTCCCCACAGGGACAGGGGCATCTTGGGTAGGAACATCTGGGATTTGGTCCTCTATGAGGATGATCTCCATCCCTATCCCAGAGGCCTCCTTGTCTTTAGGAACGGGGGACTTAGATTTTCCCCCTGACACCCCTTCAGGGGAATGGACAAGACCCGACTCCACTTGTTCAATGACTTGGGTCTGCTCCACAATGGCTAGGGAGGTTTCCCTCACGCCCTCTGAGGAAGCTGGAGTAGATTTAGACCCTTCAGCGGGCTTAAGAGTTGAGCTCGATCCACCACGGCTAGATGGCCGACATGATTTGGCGCCGCGAGAGCTTGGCTTAGAAGCTCGAGAAGAAGCTTTGGCAGGAGGTCGGCTAACCTTTTTGGAGGAAACAGCTTGAACCACCTCCGTAGCAACCTCAGACACCGAACGCCCAGCCGAAAAAGCGTCGAAAACTGCATGCATAATATCCCGAGATAGGACAAAGTTCTTGGGGAACTTGATTTCATCCATTTTAACCTCAGAAGCTACAAAAAACATGAAATTATAAAGAGTCAGCATACTTTCTGATATCATGAGCAAAGAAGAAACAGAATCGCTGGACAAAGCAATATACCCGTGTCCCGGATATCCCTAAGATTGGACACGAACATACACTTCTCGACGTCATACTTCCTCTCAACGGAAGTCAGTCGAAGCAACCCCACCTACTCAATAAGGCTCAATTGGGGCAGCTCGTTGCAACCCGGATGGACCTTCTCCCAACTTAGATCCACTTCCCACGATCGGGCGGACTCTAATTTCAGTTCCGCCACAAGGAAATTCTCTACCCATCCCTTTATGGAATCCTTATAGCCCGTGAACAGAGAAAACCCACTACGGGGGGAAAAGTAATACAAATTTTGAACCGCCCTAACCAGACGGAAAAAAGTGACAAACAGACACACCGTGGGAGTAAAACCCCAACTCAGGTAGATAGACTCAAAACAGGACAGAAACAAAATAGAATTTGGGGATAACATTCGAGGGGATACCCCAAAGTAGTGGAAAACCTCAATAAAGAAAGGGGAAAAAGGAAACGGTAGACCGAAATCCCTCTGTTTAAGAAAGAACACTATACAGCGACCCCTTTGGGGATCCATCAAACCAGGAGGAGGAGGGTTAGGAAGGACTATCCTTTCGTTTTGAAAAGGTGCTCGAATAAGATACAGAGGAGTATCTAAGAGCCTCTGAGAAATGTGCTTAGTTATGTTGGAAGAAGTGATATGCGACCTAAGATTAACGACATCGGGGAGCTTTGGACCCTCCATGGAAGAACAAAGAAGCGTACCTGAAAATGCAATAGGGTGGAAAAAGCAGAAGGAGTTGCAGGAAAACAAAAAGCAGAAGAGAGCTAGTTTCTTCAGAAGACAGAAAGAATTCGAAATGAAAGGCAATAATGAGATGGAACGTTGATCTGAACAGTTTTGTCTTGGAGCGGCGCGATCATTAATTACTCTCGAAGTTTACCCTCTCAACGGTTGGATAATAACCGGCGAGAAGGTAAAGGGGCAAAAAGATGATCGCTGGGCTTCTTTACATCCATCAAGGGCCAGGTCCATGATGGGGCCATTTACATAATACAAGCCCAACTCGTCCGAACCTTAAAGACAGGGCTTTACCCGGATTTCCCAGTCAATACAACTTAATTTGCAAGATTTACCACTTCACCTCCCCTATGGTAAATACCGAGGAAATAAAGGGGCAAGCCATGAAAAGACTCAAAAATACAAACAGACGGGAACATGATAAAGGTCAGACCTGCTCATCACTTAAAAAGTTATAAGATTTGACTTATCGTTATTAAACAAAGGCTACGAGATCGGAAAGAAGCGATGAGGGCACTTCGGAATTGTACAGAGCTGAGGGCTCAGAGTCCAACTCATGAATAAAAGACAAAGCTCACGGGTCGATTAGTCCAACCCGGGAAACATAACTTGAGAGCTCAGTTGGCTAAGGAGACTCAAAGCTCAATTCATCGAGTAAAGACAGAGCTCACAGGTCGGATATTCTAGTTCGGAAAAAGATAACCGAAAGCTCAGTTGGCTAAGTGAGTCCGGAGCTCAGCTCATCGATTAAAAGCAAGAGCTCACGAATATGGTCAGTCCAGCTCGGGAAAAGCAAAACAAAATTTAGTCGGATAAAACTACGAAGAAAGCAGTCTCAGTACTTCACCCATGACAAAGGAAGAACAACTCAAGTATGAATGAAAAACAAGAATTTCATTAAAAGAAAAGTACATTACAGCACGTTACAAAGGCCTACACTACGGGATAAAAGGCTATCTTTAAAGGTTTTACATGCCTGGATACTTCATCATCCACATTTACATCATTATCACCTACCCTACTACCCTAGTCTTCGGATCGGAGGAATTCTCGTAGCTCGGAAAATAAATTTAACAGGAAGGCCAAGATCTGTCTCGTTATTATAGGGGAACTGAACAAGTTGATTCCCATAAGCATCTCTCACTGTTCCCCTATAGGTCGGCACCCAGTTGCCCAAATGTGATTCACGGTACATACGAACAGGATATAATACCTGAGCTTGTTCGTATGTACCATGAAAACATAAGTTTTCTAGTTACGGCTTCAGGAAGATCACGGATTATATATTCGAAGGCATCGCCAGAAGCTTGACTGAGTGTAGCAGATCTCAGTCTCTCATAATACAAATACTTCATTCTAAAGGAGACCATAAGCTGAGCACTTTCGCCACTTCCATTTATATCAAAAGCAGATGACAAGGGTATCGGGGAAACTTCCTTTTCCCTCTCGAAGGAAGGCAAAGTTAGAGTAAACCCTTCAACAGCCCAGAACCTCTTTGGAGCCTGGACAACAAGCAGAGGAGGAGGCCAGCCAGACGACCTGGGTAAAGCAGTTTCAGCAACTTGTCGAATGGTCCCACCCATTGACCGCCCTACCAGAAGGATCTCCGAAGCAACGTTCGAACTCCTTAAAGGTAACCTCAAACTCTCAAGAATTTTGAGCTGACTCATCTTTATCTCAGGTACTGCAGAAAAGTTCCAAAACAGAGATAAGTTAGAATTATTTTCTAGCAAGACGACAAGTGCGAGATTAAAGCAAACATCTGGGGCAACAAAGCAATATAACCTCAAGCGCACCTCTATCCGTTTGAAGAAGGCATCAAATGGACCCGTTGCAGATAAAACAAGAATCTCTCGCTCCAACAGAGGGTTTGAGAATGAAGAGGAACTAACGCTGATATATACTCAGAGCTTGAGGCCTTAGCACAAGGCAGAGTTATGCTAGACTCTAAGTTAACGATGTCCGAATCTTAAAAGACA
Organism: Manihot esculenta; assembly: GCF_001659605.2. Lineage (NCBI taxonomy): Eukaryota > Viridiplantae > Streptophyta > Magnoliopsida > Malpighiales > Euphorbiaceae > Manihot > Manihot esculenta. The sequence goes on along the minus strand of NC_035169.2, from coordinate 18,403,593 downwards.
TTCATGGAAAAGGAAAGAAAAGGCATGACCAGGTGACGATGACAGAAAAGCAAAGATAGCAGAGAACACGGAGAATAGAGAAAAGCCAGAAAGGGGAAAGAGCAGGTAGGATTCAGAAACTGAGCAATGACAAAAAGATGAAAGGGTGTTATGAAGGCATCTGAACACGAACAGGTGCGGTCATAATGGTTCTTGGTATTCACCCCCTCGGCAGTTGGAGCAATAACTACCGAGAAGGTGAAGGGGCAATTGATGACCGCTGGATTTCTTCACCCCGGTTCTGAGCCTAGGCCACAACCTACAGCCCACGAAGCGTAGGCCCACGTACTCGGTACTCAAAGCAGGCCCGGCTCATCCGACCTTTAAGGCCGGGCTCGACCAAGCTTCCTCACTCAGATCGACCCAGTCCGCGCAAAGCAGGCCCTTTCCTCTCTGGCCCAAGCTCTCGGCCCAACCCAGAATCCAGAATGATGTTCATCAGACAGCCTGGCAGATCCGCTCGAACGTACGCACGAAGAGAATCAGAGGCCGTTACGCATGGGGCAGGCACCTGATACCCTGGTACCCCCGAATCTGTATGGCAGAGACGCGTGGCCCAATCATGGAGAGGCCTTTTGTAATACCCGGCTAATTCAGGCATCGAAATTCCTACCGTCCGGTGGAATTCGGGGATGTCAGAGATTTCTAGAAGGGTAGAGTGAAGGTTTTCTAAAAGATTTTTAAGAATGTTGGTTTTAAGTATTTTTAAGGATTTGATTAAGAAAAGAGTTGAGTTTTGTGGAGAGTTGACCAAAGGAGTTTCTGTCATGTTCGGCCCCCGAAGGTTAAGTTCGGCCGCCGAAAGTGCCTAATGTTCGGCCCTCGAAGGTTATGTTCGGCCCCTGAAAGTTGCATGGTTTTGCATGCAGTTTCGGCAGCCGAAGCTGAGGTGGTCGGTTAGTTGTGCACGCTCCTCAGTCCGTGGTTTGGCCAGGTGTTCACCTCCAGATCATGACCAGAGGTTAGGCCACGTCTCCTATGACTCATCTGCAAGCTTTAATCAGCTCATGCAGAGGGTTGAGTGTGTTCAAAGGGTTTGAAGGTTTTGAGAGAAAAGTGAGGTTTTTGTGGTTTGAAGTTGGTGAAGAGGTGTTGGTCCATAAATCAGCTTGCAGGTTGTTCCTCTTCTGATTTCAGGAGGTAAGGGAAGTTTTTATGTTTGTTTTAATGAGTTTTTAATAGTGTTTTAAAGAGGTAAAGGGAGTTATGTATGAGTTGCATGCTTAGGTTAGTTTTTGTGTTTTAATGGTGAAAGTTTGTATATGTGTGTTATGTGTTGTTTGGTTGGGGTTTTAAGTTAGTTTTGGACCCCTTGGAGCATGTACATGAGTATATGCATAGTTTGAGAGGTTGAATGCATGATTTGGGGAGTATGGAAAGAGTTGGGAGGCTGGTTGAAGCTTGAAGCTGAGTTCTTGAAGAACTCAGGTTCGGCAGCCGAAGGAGCATTCGGCCGCCGAACCCCTTGCATGGTGGCTTTGGTTGCCACAGCTTGCCCCTGAGTGTTTTTGAGGTTCGGCTCTGTTTGGAGGGTTCGGCCGCCGAAGGTGCCGCCGAAGGTTGGAGACTTTCGTCTCTGGAGTGTGTTTTGGCCCCCGAACCTTGCCCCCGAAAGGGTTCGGCCGCCGAAAGTGGAGATTCGGCCGCCGAAAGTATGCGAGTTTCGGCTCTGGACAGGGCATTCGGCCGCCGAACCTGCCGCCGAAAGTGTTCTGTCCAGCCTTCCTTTGCTTGTTTTGCATGCATGTTTTGAGGGATTTTGGGGAGTTGTATAAGAGTTGTTTATCAGTTGTATAGAGAGTATGTTTGGTACCTCATTTGAGTCCTTCATTGTAGGGTTGGACCCGAGGAACCGAGGTTTTTAGCAGTAGTAGCTGCTTCAGAGTTAGAGGTAGCCCAGAGTTAGCCAAACAGTGGCTACAGGTGAGTGGAACTAAACCTTATATTTTAATTTGAGAAATGACACGCTTTTAGCATGATCCATGCATCATAAAATGCCATGTTATGTAGTAGGTTGTGTTGCATTAGAATTCACGAATATGCTGCATTGCATAAGATTATATTTGTGTGGATGAATGTTGGATGATCCATAGCCCCTGATATCAGTGAGATACTATGAGATCAGATGAGATATGGCATGAGATAGCCATACCAGGTCGCTCCTGGATAGTTCAGGTCGCTCCTGGTACTATGAGTTAGACAGTTTGACCTGACTCAGATAGAGAAGTCCAAGTGAGGCCTAATCGCCCCTGGCACAGTTGGCCTTGTGATGGAGTCAGGTAAGAGAAGTCCAGGTGAGGCCTAATCGCCCCTGGCAAGTTGGACATATTATTATATGTATACAGTAAAGGGCTATTGGTGACAAGTTCATCTTTGAGATGATATGTTTGTGATGTGATGCATTTCATAAAAGCATGTAATTAATGAACTGTTTTACTGTTCCTCCTCACTGGGCTCTAGAGCTCATCCCACTCCCTTCACCCCAGTTTTGCAGGTTCTGAGATATCTATGGGAAGTTAAAATCAGCAAGAGTACAGAGGAAAGTTATGCATGAATGTATGTTTGTAATAGAATAGCGGACATGATGTAATTAATGTATTAGTTGTAATGTCATGTATAGACATGTACTGTCATATACTGGATAGAATTGTGCTTTACCCTACTGTTTGATTTACCATTAGTGTGGTGTATGATCTATCCCTTTGTACATGGATCCTGTTTTACGTTTCTTGATGAGAAATGTGTGAGTTAGGCTTAATGTATGGCTTCGATGCGATACCAATGGGATGTGTTACAGATTAAAAGGGTTTTAATCCTTTGAACCACAGCGGATAGTAGTCCCTGGTATAGGCCCGGAGGGCCATTTCAGATTGACATATCTGAGAAGCACTAGTTAAGCCTACACAGTGTTACAGGATTGTTGAGTTGTTTTGTCTCATGTATGGGATTTATCAGGTACACAGAGAGTATAGTCGGCTTGCTACGGGTCCCGGCGGCCTTAAGCCGATCTGGATCCTAGTGCCAGTGATGGTTCGGGCCGTTACAGAGGGGTACCGGTTTCCGGGTCGTTACAGATTGGTATCAGAGCATAGGGCCTCAAGAGTACGGTGTGTGGAGCATTTTTGCTCAAGAATTAGAGATAGCTCACATTGGAAAGAGGTGTTGTCTTGTGTAGGAGGGTAAGCACAATAAGTAACATCATGTCCAATAGTATAGAATGTGGAGTTTTGTCTTGCATGCTGATGTGAAATGCCATGATGAGGTACATGTGCATTATTGATATGTTTTCTATATGTGTTGTGGATTTATGTGTTCTCACATGGATCATTTGATGTTTTGTGTGATGTTGTGCTTTTCAGAAACAGGATGAGAGGAACTCGTCGATCTGATAGATTGACAGGAGCTCCGCCAGAGAATGAGGGCATGGAAGCCCATCTCCCCGTTCTGCAAAGGGCAACATCAGAGAGTTTAAGCAGAGAACGTACATCAAGGGACCCTAGAAGGTCTGTTGATGAGAGTAGAAGAGGAGTTGTTCAGAGTGGTATGTCAGGGAATATGAGAGGAATAGAGGAGGATGAGCAGAGCAGAGATGATAGTTTTGGCATGAGCAGGTTAGGAGGAGATATGGGTGAGTCTCAAAGAGGCACTCAGGCCTCGAGATTTGTTCCACCTCAGTATCCGCCCTACCCGTGGGGGTTAGGGTATCCGATGGATGGTACAGAGGGTTTCCCTAGTTATAACCCATATCCCACCTTTATGCCCTATCCTCCCTTTTACCCACCATATCTACAGTATACCATGTTCCCACCTTTCTTTGGTTATCCAAGTTCAGCAAACCCTACCTCAGGGCATGTTGCACCTCCTCCACCACCAGTAGAATCAGTAGCCCCAGTTGGCCAAACACCTAAGCCTAGTTCACCTGGAGGAAGTAGGGTACAGATGACAGATTATTTGAGGTTGAATGTTCCCACATTTGAGACTGGTGATGACCCTGTTGAGTATCTTAGAATGGTTAAGCTGATAACTGATGAGTTGGGAGCCAGTGAGAGTAGAGCCATTCAAATGGCAGGGGTCACATTGAAATGTGAAAAAGCAAGGGAATGGTTCAACCAGTATGTGAACCCGAGGGTAGAAAGTTTATCTTGGGAGCAGTTTGCTCATGAGTTTGTAGGAGGGGTTTTATCAGACAGGTCAAGGGAGAGTTTCCGTGATATAGTAGATATGGCACAAAAGAGGGAAGTTAGTGCCAAACTTGTAGGGACAAGTGATGTTCATCTCTCCCCTCTGTATGAGGCTAGTATAAGGAGTAAGAAAGGAGGTAGAGGCCTCAGGAGATCAAAGAAGAATAAGTTTTGGAAGCAGATAAAGTTTGGTCTGGGAATAGGTGAGGGATCGAGCTCTGGTTTGAATAACTCCAAATGTCCAAGGTGTGGTAGACCGCACAAGGGAGTCTGTCTAGTAGGGACAACAACATGTTTCAGGTGCGGACAGGAGGGGCACATAGCACGTGAGTGTTCCACCGCGACTGTGAGACCACAGTCCCAGCAGACAGCCTCAGACAGAGTGACTCAGCCAGGAGCTCTAGCCATAGCGCAGGGCAGAGGCAGAGGGAGCGGGATCACTCCTTCTTCCACAGGTTCCCCAGGTGAAGGTCCATCAGTGCCAGCACGGATCTTCACTTTGACGCAGCAAGAGGCTCACACATCGGATATGGCGGTGACAGGTACTTTTCACTTCCATATATTTTGATATGTCTACTGTTAGAGACTCTGATGTTTCGCTTTCCTTAGGGCCTTAAGAGCCACAGAGAGTAGGGGTTTGATAGCTTCTGGGATTAGAGTGTCCTCTTTGGGTCAGTGGTGTGATCCATCAGTGGCAGAGTCAGTCTGCCAGTTGAGTTCAGTGTTAGTTATGAGTAGGTGCCTTCCAGCTGACCTAGTAGTTCTAGAGTGACTGTTTGATGTCATTCTAGGGGTGGATGGGCTAGCTACTCATAGTACTGCCTTAGATAGCAGAGGCAGAGTAGTCAGGCTTAGAGATCAGGATGGATCACAAATAGTCTGTTGAGGGGACAGTGTAGAGATGCCTAGAAGTTTGATATCAGCCCTATAGGCTCTTAAGCTATTCAGGAGAGGTTATCAGAGGTTTCTTGCTCGAGTTGAGAGCACAGTAGTTGGTCAGATCAGAGGGGGAACCAGTGTTAGTGCCCGTAGCCAGAGAAAAGGTTTAGATGTTGTTCCAGATAAGTTGTCAGGCTAAGATAATAGAGTGAGAAATAGGAATGGTGTCTAGACCCAGAACCATTCCTAGTCTTCTCTGCAGGATGGTACCAGTAAAGTGAGAGGGATAGTAAGAGCCAGATGAGTAGAGTTGGTAGACAAGGAATGTATCCGACTTAGTACCTCATCCTGGAATGTTCCAGAGTTGTGATGGGAAACGAAGGATGAATCCGTGAGACTTTGTTTCGGCTGTAAGTCGTTGGACAAAGTCACTACCAGCACGTATCTGTTACTTTGGATCGACGATCTACGTGAGACCAAGTAAGAGTAGTCAGTGGTCTTTTCTGGATAGATCTGAAATCCAAGTACTATCAGGTAGGACAAGAGTAACCAAGAAAGTAAGGACAGCGTCCAGGAAGAAATATGGGCACTAAGAATTACAGGCCATGACTCTCATAAGCAGAGATTTTAGTGTGAGTTTGAATCATTCCGGTATTGACAATACCGTGATGAGATCCAGAAACATAGAGGAGAGTGCCCATTATCAGAAACTGGTGTTGCAGATTTTGAGAGAACATGGCTTAGCTGCCAAGTTCTTTAGATGTGAGTTCTTGTGGAGAAGTAGTGCAGTCTAGAAGAGTTCAGTACCCGAAAAGGAAATGAAATAGACCCCAGGAAAGTAAAAGTTATAGCAATTGGCTTAAACCCATCTCTGTGACAAAGATGAGTGGTTACTGGGTTTTGGCAAATTGCTACAGAAAGAGTAGTCTAAGACATCCTTAACAGATGTCACACCAATGTTCAAGAAAGACCCGAAGGTGTGTGGTTTGACTAGTGTAACAAGGGTTGTGAAGCACTAAAGTAAAACTGACGTCAGTGCGGTACAGTACAGTACAGTACAGTACCAGTAGTAGCTTTGTCTACCAATACAGGCTTTCACAGTGTCTTATGATACATCCCTTGTGCAACTAGAGTATGTGGTAGTGCAAGTGACAGGGTAATTGCTTATGTTTCTGAACAGGAGTGGAAGAAGCATGAGTTATATTATCCTACACATGGTTTAGAGATAGTAGTTGTCTCGAGATGTGAAGGTAATACCAAAAGATGAAATCTTTATCGATATAAGAAGTGGGTAGTGATAAGTCTGAAGCAGAAAGTAGTGGAAAAGAAACTGATTAGCGACTCTGAGTATCCAAACCAGTATCTATAGGATAAGGCAGATAAGATGTTAGCTGCCTTTAGTTGGAAGTCGCTTACCAGTTTATCCTATAAGCACAAGTATTACTTCAGATTGATGATCAGTTGAATTAGCTGGCAGGAGTCAGTTGTTTTCCACGCTAGATCTGAAATCTGGGTGCTAGCTCTCATCAGCAAGAGGTAGGTCAGTTTAATAGGAAGGGAGCAGAAGAGAAAAAAAAAAAAAAGGCGAGCAAGGATCAGAGTGTGTAGAGGAAAGTTACAGTGTATTTATGGTGTCTCCAGGACATGGTGATCCAGTAAAGGTTGAGAGAAGAGGTTAAATCCTTAGAACCCTATAAAAGATTAGAGGAGTAGCATTGATCTGCTTCTCAGAGGAAATTTATTTGCTTTCCTTGTTTCTTTTATTCTGGATTAGTGTTAGATCCGATAGAGGTTCTGTATGAACCAAAGGTGGAGATCTCAGGGAATCTCACCTGTATCGCATAGTTAGAGCGGATCATACACACTCAGCTCACAGAATAGAAGAATAGAAAGATCTGAGGAGAGAAGTCCCTTAGAAGCACCCCAGGAGTGTCGTAAGGATAAGAGACCCGAGAGTTCTTACTCCAGCGATTTCTGTGTTTCTCTTTAGAGAGCAGATTTCCGCTTTGTTTGTTTTTGTTTGTATGTTTGTTAACATTCGAGGACGAATGTTTTAAAGGGGGGAAGAATGTAATACCCGGCTAATTCAGGCATCGAAATTCCTACCGTCCGGTGGAATTCGGGGATGTCAGAGATTTCTAGAAGGGTAGAGTGAAGGTTTTCTAAAAGATTTTTAAGAATGTTGGTTTTAAGTATTTTTAAGGATTTGATTAAGAAAAGAGTTGAGTTTTGTGGAGAGTTGACCAAAGGAGTTTCTGTCATGTTCGGCCCCCGAAGGTTAAGTTCGGCCGCCGAAAGTGCCTAATGTTCGGCCCTCGAAGGTTATGTTCGGCCCCTGAAAGTTGCATGGTTTTGCATGCAGTTTCGGCAGCCGAAGCTGAGGTGGTCGGTTAGTTGTGCACGCTCCTCAGTCCGTGGTTTGGCCAGGTGTTCACCTCCAGATCATGACCAGAGGTTAGGCCACGTCTCCTATGACTCATCTGCAAGCTTTAATCAGCTCATGCAGAGGGTTGAGTGTGTTCAAAGGGTTTGAAGGTTTTGAGAGAAAAGTGAGGTTTTTGTGGTTTGAAGTTGGTGAAGAGGTGTTGGTCCATAAATCAGCTTGCAGGTTGTTCCTCTTCTGATTTCAGGAGGTAAGGGAAGTTTTTATGTTTGTTTTAATGAGTTTTTAATAGTGTTTTAAAGAGGTAAAGGGAGTTATGTATGAGTTGCATGCTTAGGTTAGTTTTTGTGTTTTAATGGTGAAAGTTTGTATATGTGTGTTATGTGTTGTTTGGTTGGGGTTTTAAGTTAGTTTTGGACCCCTTGGAGCATGTACATGAGTATATGCATAGTTTGAGAGGTTGAATGCATGATTTGGGGAGTATGGAAAGAGTTGGGAGGCTGGTTGAAGCTTGAAGCTGAGTTCTTGAAGAACTCAGGTTCGGCAGCCGAAGGAGCATTCGGCCGCCGAACCCCTTGCATGGTGGCTTTGGTTGCCACAGCTTGCCCCTGAGTGTTTTTGAGGTTCGGCTCTGTTTGGAGGGTTCGGCCGCCGAAGGTGCCGCCGAAGGTTGGAGACTTTCGTCTCTGGAGTGTGTTTTGGCCCCCGAACCTTGCCCCCGAAAGGGTTCGGCCGCCGAAAGTGGAGATTCGGCCGCCGAAAGTATGCGAGTTTCGGCTCTGGACAGGGCATTCGGCCGCCGAACCTGCCGCCGAAAGTGTTCTGTCCAGCCTTCCTTTGCTTGTTTTGCATGCATGTTTTGAGGGATTTTGGGGAGTTGTATAAGAGTTGTTTATCAGTTGTATAGAGAGTATGTTTGGTACCTCATTTGAGTCCTTCATTGTAGGGTTGGACCCGAGGAACCGAGGTTTTTAGCAGTAGTAGCTGCTTCAGAGTTAGAGGTAGCCCAGAGTTAGCCAAACAGTGGCTACAGGTGAGTGGAACTAAACCTTATATTTTAATTTGAGAAATGACACGCTTTTAGCATGATCCATGCATCATAAAATGCCATGTTATGTAGTAGGTTGTGTTGCATTAGAATTCACGAATATGCTGCATTGCATAAGATTATATTTGTGTGGATGAATGTTGGATGATCCATAGCCCCTGATATCAGTGAGATACTATGAGATCAGATGAGATATGGCATGAGATAGCCATACCAGGTCGCTCCTGGATAGTTCAGGTCGCTCCTGGTACTATGAGTTAGACAGTTTGACCTGACTCAGATAGAGAAGTCCAGGTGAGGCCTAATCGCCCCTGGCACAGTTGGCCTTGTGATGGAGTCAGGTAAGAGAAGTCCAGGTGAGGCCTAATCGCCCCTGGCAAGTTGGACATATTATTATATGTATACAGTAAAGGGCTATTGGTGACAAGTTCATCTTTGAGATGATATGTTTGTGATGTGATGCATTTCATAAAAGCATGTAATTAATGAACTGTTTTACTGTTCCTCCTCACTGGGCTCTAGAGCTCATCCCACTCCCTTCACCCCAGTTTTGCAGGTTCTGAGATAGCTATGGGAAGTTAAAATCAGCAAGAGTACAGAGGAAAGTTATGCATGAATGTATGTTTGTAATAGAATAGCGGACATGATGTAATTAATGTATTAGTTGTAATGTCATGTATAGACATGTACTGTCATATACTGGATAGAATTGTGCTTTACCCTACTGTTTGATTTACCATTAGTGTGGTGTATGATCTATCCCTTTGTACATGGATCCTGTTTTACGTTTCTTGATGAGAAATGTGTGAGTTAGGCTTAATGTATGGCTTCGATGCGATACCAATGGGATGTGTTACAGATTAAAAGGGTTTTAATCCTTTGAACCACAGCGGATAGTAGTCCCTGGTATAGGCCCGGAGGGCCATTTCAGATTGACATATCTGAGAAGCACTAGTTAAGCCTACACAGTGTTACAGGATTGTTGAGTTGTTTTGTCTCATGTATGGGATTTATCAGGTACACAGAGAGTATAGTCGGCTTGCTACGGGTCCCGGCGGCCTTAAGCCGATCTGGATCCTAGTGCCAGTGATGGTTCGGGCCGTTACAGAGGGGTACCGGTTTCCGGGTCGTTACAGATTGGTATCAGAGCATAGGGCCTCAAGAGTACGGTGTGTGGAGCATTTTTGCTCAAGAATTAGAGATAGCTCACATTGGAAAGAGGTGTTGTCTTGTGTAGGAGGGTAAGCACAATAAGTAACATCATGTCCAATAGTATAGAATGTGGAGTTTTGTCTTGCATGCTGATGTGAAATGCCATGATGAGGTACATGTGCATTATTGATATGTTTTCTATGTGTTGTGGATTCATGTGTTCTCACATGGATCATTTGATGTTTTGTGTGATGTTGTGCTTTTCAGAAACAGGATGAGAGGAACTCGTCGATCTGATAGATTGACAGGAGCTCCGCCAGAGAATGAGGGCATGGAAGCCCATCTCCCCGTTCTGCAAAGGGCAACATCAGAGAGTTTAAGCAGAGAACGTACATCAAGGGACCCTAGAAGGTCTGTTGATGAGAGTAGAAGAGGAGTTGTTCAGAGTGGTATGTCAGGGAATATGAGAGGAATAGAGGAGGATGAGCAGAGCAGAGATGATAGTTTTGGCATGAGCAGGTGACAAAGCGGTTGTCGAAGCCGGTCAAAATAAATAACCTTTTTAACTACCAACAATATTAAAACTGTAGACAGTGGTAAAAGGATCGTATCCACAGGGAATTGATACTTATTTACCTTCCTTGAGTAGACCAAATGAACAAACAGAAAATAAATAAACAATGAAAATAAATTGCGAGTAAAGTAAATAAGGGGGGTTTGAGATTGATTTGATTAAACTAATGGTGGAAACAATAAAGTAAAGCAAATAATAAAAATAAAGAGAAAACAAATAAGAGAAAAGCTCTAGTTGAAGATTCGGATTCACTTTAAGTTGATGGGATTGATCATTGACTCATATGTTCCTTTGTTGATTCAATAAATTGGCCATGGAGATTGAAGAAGCTTCTCACATCCATTATCTCTCTTTTAGGTTAAATCAATTAGGGATAGTCCTCCAATTAATTACTAATTAACAATTGCCAAAGAACGTCTTTGAGCCACAGGCCTTATACAATAGTCAATCGCATAAAGAAATAGAGAGAACCAATTCTAGTCACCCACATGCATGGAGACAACACTAGATCATGCAATTTCCTTGGTTTTTACCCCAAGTGTTCTTATATTTGAGCAATCCAAGCAAATACGGACTAAGATTATTCAAACAACAATATATTACCTTGAAATCAAAGATCAATAGAGATCCGCAAGACAAAGCAATAATATCTTAAAGCACCAAATTACATGAATATTGAAAAGCAACTAAAGATTAACCATGTAGTTCAAGTCTCTCAATCCAAAAATACAACCAAAGTTTCACCAAATCCTCAACTAGAAAAAAGGTTTCAGCCACTCATGGCTGAAACAAAAACTAAAAATAAAGAAAGGAAGAAAAAGAGAAGATGTCACTTGCAATCCCGTAGGTGTCTCCCAGGGGGAGTGTAAAGACCATGTAGAGGCTTCTTATGTGGCTTTTTATAGTTGAAAAGTGTTGCCCTAGGTCATACTTACTGCCCAAGAGGTATTTTCTGCCCAAGATGTGTCTGAAAAGGAAAGAATCGCGCTTTTCGGCTTCAGAAGGAAGGCTGCGCGAAAATGCACTGCGAAAGGAAGTTGATGCGCGCGGTTTGGTCTCAGAAAGGGAAGGAGGCGCAGATTGTGCTTCCTAAATAAGTTTAGATGCTGACCTTGCTTCCTAATTAGTGTAGAGGCTGCCCAAGGTGCTGCCCATGTGCAACTTGCTGCCCAAGTTGTTGCAAACGAGGAAAGAATCGGACTGCAAGGCTTCAGAAAGAAGTTGGCGCGCAGATTGCCTTCAGAATAGGAAAGGAGCGTACCTTGTGCTTGAAAAGGAAGGAAGAGCGATCCAAGGCTGCCAATAGAGGAAGAAAAGTCGTGGCTTGATGTTCATAAGGAAATATGCACGTACCAAGGCTTTCAGAAGAGGAAGGACGCGCGGATCATGCTTCCAGAAGAGGTGGCACGCGCATGGATTGCAAAAGAGGCAGGAGAATGCAGTCATTAATGTGCAGAAGTGGAAATATATCTGTCCAGTCTTTCCTTTTTAGGTGGAGCCTTCGTTTGAATTTTGAATGCTGAATGCAGAAGAGGAAGAGCATCTCCTTGAGATCTTGCTGCCTAAACAGGAAGTTATGACTGCTGCAGTGTATGCACATCTTTGAACAAGGAAAGAAAGATCTGCGATTTGAATTTGAAATAATCTTCTGACTGAGCTTTCCTTGTTTACTTTTGCTTCTGCACTTTCCTCATTTGAAGACTTTCCTTTTCTGAAAACTTGCCTTATTTGAAAACCTTCCTTTCCTGGCCCATGTTCTAATTAAGGCAGGAAAGATTCTGCAGTTCGAATTTCGGACAGTTTGTTGACTGTGCTTTCTGACTCTTTCCTTATTTGGCACTTTCCATATATGAACACTTTCCTTATTTGGAACTTTCCATATATGAAAACTTTTCTTATTTGGAACTTTCCATATTTGGCACTTTTTGGCAGTTTTAAGAGCATTTTCTCCAGATTGTCTTTTCACACCTAGTTTCTGCAAAACATGAACAAAACCACAAAATTAGGTAGAAAAGGTGTAAATAAACATCAAGATTATCATGATAAAGTGGGCTAAATTATGCTCTGTCAAATACCCCCACACCTAGCCTTTTGCTTGTCCTCAAGCAAACAAACATAGTTAAACAAACTCTCTTTGCTTTGATCCTTATTTCCACTTAAGCTCTTACTCTAGACCCCTATTTTGAATCATTGCAATAAAGAATGTATGCATCAAGGTTACTTACCTCTTTCCTTGTTTCCCTTTACTTACCATGGCTAGGATTGGTTTTCCTCAAGAGAGACCATGCACATTATATATTAAGACTTTTTCTAGCTTTTGGTGTGACTTGCCCTTACCTTGAAGTACTTTATTCAGGCTTTTACACTTTAGATCTTGCTTGGAAAGGTCACCAACCTATTTTTGATGTACTTTTAGATCTTTCAGTGGGTCACCTATCCAAGTGGCTATTTAGCCTTGTTCATAGTCTTTTGACCATTGGAACAATTTTCTCCATTTTTTTTTTGTGCTTTTGAGGGCTTTGCCTTTGCTGAATTTTCTTTCTCTCAATGATTTGGGCAAATCAACACCTATTGCTAAATCAAGTCATGTTAAGTTCATTCACACAATTTCATTTTTGTCATCTTCAATCGAGGGTCATCAGTATATTTTTCACCATTGGTAAGCTCCAAGATTCAATTCAAAAAGCAATTCCCAAACATGAATACATCTTATTGCAATTGATTCAACATAGGGTTAAAGAGTCATCACATCAATGGGGTCATGGAAAGAAAGTTCATCCAACATAGTTCATCAGTTTGAGTAAAGCAAATCAAAACAAAACTGAAAACAAAATCAAACGCAAACTGAAAGGAAAAAAACTGAAAGGAAAATGCAAACTGAAAGGAAAAATGTGTCTAAAGCAAAAAATTAAAAATTTCAGAGATCCGCGCCCCCACACCTAAATCATGCATTGTCCTCAATGTATAGAAAACATAAAAGAACAAAGGAAACTGAGTACTCCCCTGGTGTGGTGTTGTATGGTGCGATCCACTTGGTAAGTTGCCTCAAGTAATTGGGGGAGGAAAAAGGGTCCCAACATAATTAAGTGAATAGTGTAGCACGCCTTTTGATTTGGTCATAACCCATCTTATTTCTTTCATGTACTCATGAAGCAACATGATTAGCTTCTCCTTTTTCAGATGAGGTGTGCCTCTTGCCCTTATGTTTGCATTTTTGAGATGATTGGGCAGCACTTTGAACTCCAGTTCATATTTCTCCATGGGTAGCTGCAATTTAGTACTGAATTCAGGCAAAACAAACTCTACCTTATCCGGCGGTTTGGGCAGGCATAGATCTACATGCTCCTTTGATTTTGGATCTTGGATTTCCACTTGTTCATTGTGTGCATGGGCTTTCTGCGATGGAGGAATAGCTGAATTGGGTTCAGCTTCCTCTTTCTGCGCTGAAGGCTGAAGGTGCTGCGATGGAAGCTGTAGTGAGAGGTTCGGCGGCCGAATGGTGGTGAAGTTCGGCTTCCAAAAGGTGGTGAAGTTCGGGAGCCGAAAGGTGGTGGTTTTGGTCTGCGCAAGGCTGATCTGCGCACCAAGCTGAAGTGGTGCGATCTGCTTCTGTTCATTCTGTGCATGGCTGCAGTCCACCTGTTGGATGCAACAGTCAGTTTCTTTTAGTTCTGGCTCTTTCTGGCTCTCTTTCCTGCAAAGATCATTATTTAGTATATCGTCTTGATTTACATGAAAAACATCTTTACTCAAACAATCAGTGATATCTAAATCAACAACAGGTTCTGTTTGATCAGTTGGGTTGAGCAAACAGTTTGCTGGTTGTGCCTCTTCAGCAGCTTGTTCTTGTACTTGCCAACTTTCATCATCTGTCTCACCATCTTGGAGCTCTTCCTCTTTTCTTACCATGTCTGCTCTCCATTTGGCGGCTATTCGATCCACTTCCTGTTGGAAATTATGCAAAGTCTCCAACATCTTATAAAGATTAGTTCTGGTATCTTCTGGTATTGCATATCTCGGCTGTCCATAGAATCTTTCACATGCATGTACTTGTTGGAGTTGTTCTTCAAAAGCTTGTTCAGCTTGGTCTATAACAAAACTTCTCATAGCAGCGATTTGTTCGTAAAGTTCCGCTAGGCGAAAAGGTGTACTTACCGCGTCTTGTTCTATGGTTAAATCTTTCAATAAAGATGTTAGAAAAGAAAGATCAGATCTACTTACCTCATCCATGATTCAGATGTGCAATTGAGATGTTTCAGAAGATGGTCTGCGATGACGTGCTCTCTTTTTTTTTTTTTTTAAATTTGGTCCTGAAAGAAAAACAAATAAGTTAAATCAACTCCCCGGCAACGGCGCCAATTTTGACAAAGCGGTTGTCGAAGCCGGTCAAAATAAATAACCTTTTTAACTACCAACAATATTAAAACTGTAGACAGTGGTAAAAGGATCGTATCCACAGGGAATTGATACTTATTTACCTTCCTTGAGTAGACCAAATGAACAAACAGAAAATAAATAAACAATGAAAATAAATTGCGAGTAAAGTAAATAAGGGGGGTTTGAGATTGATTTGATTAAACTAATGGTGGAAACAATAAAGTAAAGCAAATAATAAAAATAAAGAGAAAACAAATAAGAGAAAAGCTCTAGTTGAAGATTCGGATTCACTTTAAGTTGATGGGATTGATCATTGACTCATATGTTCCTTTGTTGATTCAATAAATTGGCCATGGAGATTGAAGAAGCTTCTCACATCCATTATCTCTCTTTTAGGTTAAATCAATTAGGGATAGTCCTCCAATTAATTACTAATTAACAATTGCCAAAGAACGTCTTTGAGCCACAGGCCTTATACAATAGTCAATCGCATAAAGAAATAGAGAGAACCAATTCTAGTCACCCACATGCATGGAGACAACACTAGATCATGCAATTTCCTTGGTTTTTACCCCAAGTGTTCTTATATTTGAGCAATCCAAGCAAATACGGACTAAGATTATTCAAACAACAATATATTACCTTGAAATCAAAGATCAATAGAGATCCGCAAGACAAAGCAATAATATCTTAAAGCACCAAATTACATGAATATTGAAAAGCAACTAAAGATTAACCATGTAGTTCAAGTCTCTCAATCCAAAAATACAACCAAAGTTTCACCAAATCCTCAACTAGAAAAAAGGTTTCAGCCACTCATGGCTGAAACAAAAACTAAAAATAAAGAAAGGAAGAAAAAGAGAAGATGTCACTTGCAATCCCGTAGGTGTCTCCCAGGGGGAGTGTAAAGACCATGTAGAGGCTTCTTATGTGGCTTTTTATAGTTGAAAAGTGTTGCCCTAGGTCATACTTACTGCCCAAGAGGTATTTTCTGCCCAAGATGTGTCTGAAAAGGAAAGAATCGCGCTTTTCGGCTTCAGAAGGAAGGCTGCGCGAAAATGCACTGCGAAAGGAAGTTGATGCGCGCGGTTTGGTCTCAGAAAGGGAAGGAGGCGCAGATTGTGCTTCCTAAATAAGTTTAGATGCTGACCTTGCTTCCTAATTAGTGTAGAGGCTGCCCAAGGTGCTGCCCATGTGCAACTTGCTGCCCAAGTTGTTGCAAACGAGGAAAGAATCGGACTGCAAGGCTTCAGAAAGAAGTTGGCGCGCAGATTGCCTTCAGAATAGGAAAGGAGCGTACCTTGTGCTTGAAAAGGAAGGAAGAGCGATCCAAGGCTGCCAATAGAGGAAGAAAAGTCGTGGCTTGATGTTCATAAGGAAATATGCACGTACCAAGGCTTTCAGAAGAGGAAGGACGCGCGGATCATGCTTCCAGAAGAGGTGGCACGCGCATGGATTGCAAAAGAGGCAGGAGAATGCAGTCATTAATGTGCAGAAGTGGAAATATATCTGTCCAGTCTTTCCTTTTTAGGTGGAGCCTTCGTTTGAATTTTGAATGCTGAATGCAGAAGAGGAAGAGCATCTCCTTGAGATCTTGCTGCCTAAACAGGAAGTTATGACTGCTGCAGTGTATGCACATCTTTGAACAAGGAAAGAAAGATCTGCGATTTGAATTTGAAATAATCTTCTGACTGAGCTTTCCTTGTTTACTTTTGCTTCTGCACTTTCCTCATTTGAAGACTTTCCTTTTCTGAAAACTTGCCTTATTTGAAAACCTTCCTTTCCTGGCCCATGTTCTAATTAAGGCAGGAAAGATTCTGCAGTTCGAATTTCGGACAGTTTGTTGACTGTGCTTTCTGAATCTTTCCTTATTTGGCACTTTCCATATATGAACACTTTCCTTATTTGGCACTTTCCATATATGAACACATAGCACCTATGTTAATAAAGATATCGTAGTAGTTTAGGACTAGACGATAGAATATGCATTGTAAGCAAATGGGATATTTACCACCGCAAACTCTGCATATAACTCTAGCATATACCTCTCATCACCCATCACTAGGGAAAGGTTGATGGTGTCTAGCACTACCACGGTCTTATCTTCCAATTCTACTAAAGGTAGGAAACTCTAGAAAGACTATTTTTTATCTAAGCCTAACTTGTTAAAAATATTTAAGATGAGCAGATTAACAGAACTACCTATATCCACAAGTACTCGCTTTACCTCATACCGGCTTAAGAGGATCTTAACAACTAGGAGGTTATTTTGAAAGAACCCCACCGCTTTATCGGCAGGATCGAACCTTACTTCTTGCTTGATTTATGGTTCTTGACGAACAAACAGGACATCCTCTGCCACGCGCTTATTTTTCTCTTTGCCTTTATCAGGTGCTCCCATAATGACATGTATGATTCCAGTCATTTGGAGAGATCAGAGAAGAGAGAGATCCTGTAATACCTGACTAGATCCCGGCATCGGAATTCCGACTTTCCAGTGGAATCTCCATTGAAATCTGGAATTCTGGAGATGCCAGAGTCTTCTAGGGGGTTGAAAATGTGTTTTCTAAAATGTTTTCACATGATTTCATGGTTTTAAATGGAAAAGAATTTGAGTTTTGAAAAGAATAGGCTAAGGAGGCATTTGCCAGGTTCGACCGCCGAAAGTCAAGTTCGCCCGCCGAACATGGGGCTGTTTCGGGAGTGCTTTAGGCTTCTGAAAGTGTGAGGGCAGAAACCAGGTTCGGCCGCCAAACCTCAAGTTCGGCCTGTAACAGCCCGGAAACCGAACCACTACCGGCACTAGGATCCAGATCGACTTAAGGTCGCCGGGACCTGTAGTAAGCCTGCTATACTGTCTGTGTACCTGTGAAATCCCATACATGATCATACATTTTCTATCAACCCATTAAAACTTTTCTTTCCTCCAAGGCTTAACCTGTGCATGCACTATATCTCTGCTATATATCCCCTACGAGAGCTCATTCTTACTCAAGGCGGATATAACTCGTAATGTTAAGTCTGGTTTTCTCATATACATAACAATAAAAGAAACCATACATAAACTGATCATGTGTATACAAAAAGGGATTGCAACTCTTATAAGTCAAGCACAAGTCTATACACTATACACTCTCTCTTTACAATTACATGTCCACACTAGCTATAGCTCTACATAACTCTTCTTCTTCCATACCCTGCTGGACTCCCTCTGGACTCTGAACCTACAAGACTGGGGTTAGGGGAGAGGGATGAGCTATACAAGCCCAATGAACAGAACTATAAAACATGATTTAAAAAAACAACATGATCTCATGGAATGCATCACATCACAGACATTTCATCTCAGGGATAGACATGACCACCAAAAATCCCAATGTAAGGATGCCTGGCCTAGCCAGGTCTTACAACCTCAGTATGCCTGGCCCAGCCAGGTCTTATCAACTCTGCCTGCCTGGCCCAGCCAGGTCTTACTATCTCTGCTGCCTGGTCTAACCAGGTCTTACCTACAGATGGCTGCCTGGCCCGACCAGGTCTTATAACAGAGCTTGGGCTATTGGAGTCACCTTGGTCTATCCACGTCCTCATATTCATCGTATTATGCAATGCGCCATATTCGTGAAACTAATGCAATCATCCTACTATACTCATTATGATGCATGAAACATGCTCAAAGCAGTTTAGTTCTGAAAAGAGAAGTTCCACTCACCTCTGGCTGACTCTGCAGGTTCTGAAGCAGTGCTCACTGCTGATCTCTGGGGTTCCTCTGGTCCGTACCTACACAGGTGGACTCAAATGAGGGACCAAACTAACTCCAGAACATCTCTAAGAAACTCCCCAAAAGCCCTCTAAAAGATCCTAAAACAATCACATAAAACATGCAAAAGAAGGCTGGACAGGGCACTTTCGGCGGCAGGTTTGGCGGCCGAAACCCCCCTCCAGAGACGAAACTCAACCTTCGGCGGCACTTTCGGCGGCCGAACCTTGCCCCAGAGATGAAAGTCCAAATGTTCGGGGGCAAGCTTTGGCAGCCGAAACTGCCTCCACAAGGGGTTCGGCGGCCGAACCTTCCTTCGGCGGCCGAACCTTCCTTCGGCGGCCGAACCTTCCTTCGGCGGCCGAACCTGACTTTGCCCAACGGGCAGAAACCTGCTCTGTTTCATGCAAAACTCACCCAAAACTTATCCAACATGCATAACAACTACTCCCAACTAGCACATACCATATAACATGCATAAAGAGGTCCAAAACTATCCTAAACCTCAAACAAACAGAGCAAACAACACTTAAACATGCTGGACTACACCAATCTCCAAAACCCTCTCCTAAACCTAATCATGCATACTACCCATCAAACTTCCATAAAACCTTCAAAAAACATTAAAAGAGATTCTGGATCTTCACTTACCTCTTCCAAACAAGAGATCAAACGATCCCAACGTGGAGATATGGAGAAATCCTCTCTCAAACTCTCCAAGCTTCAAAACGTTGTTCTTTTGCTCAAAACTTCAAAACCTTCAAAAACACATAAAAAATCTTCAAAACCTTCAAAGATTTGAGCAAAATCATGAAAGTCAACTAGGGAGGGTGTTGGACTCACCTCTGGCTGAAGATGGAAGCAAAATACATCCTTCCACCGACTTGGCGCCCTTTTATAGGTGGCTGGCCAGACCACCTTCGGCGGCCAAACGTGAATCCGAAACCATGCAAGGTTCGGCGGCCGAAAGTCACCTTCGGCGGCCGAAAGTCACCTTCGGCGGCCGAACTTGCCATTTTCTCCCTTACCTCTTTTCTTTCACAAACTCATTTTCCTTTATCCTTAAAAACCTTAAAACAAGTTAAAATACATGAGAAAACATATGTAGTACCCTTCTCGAAGGTTCCGACACACGAGATTCCACTGGACTACAGGAATTCCGATGCCGGACTCGAGCCAGGTATTACATTCTCCCCCCCTTAAGAACATTCGTCCCCGAATGTTCCTCAAACAAGTAACACAAATGCACATAGAAAAAAAGGGACAAACGAACCTTAAAATAGATATGGGTATTGCGGGAGCATGGACTCCCGTGTCTCCCAGGTGCATTCTTCTAGGTTGTGGTGGTTCCATAGGACTTTCACCATTGGTATCTCCTTGTTTCTCAGCTTTCTAATCTGGGTGTCAATGATCCGCACTGGCTGTTCCACATAAGTGAGATCGCCAAGGATCTCTACATCAGGTTCACTAAGAACCTTACTCGGATCCGACACAAACTTCCTCAACATAGAAACATGAAATACCGGGTGAATTCGTTCCATCGATGCAGGTAAATCCAGCTTGTATGACACATTCCCGATCCTCTGCAAGATCTCAAAGGGACCAATGTACCGTGGAGCTAATTTACCCTTCTTTCCAAACTGAACCACTCCTTTCATCGGAGACACCTTTAGTAATACCATATCCCCCTCCTGAAACTCTATCTGCTTCCTACGGATGTCTGCATAGCTCTTCTGTCTGCTTACAGCTGTTCTGATCCTCTCTCTGATGATAAGCACTAACTTGCTGGTAATCTCAACTAATTCTGGCCCTGCAAGAGCTTTCTCTCCTACCTCTTCCCAGCAAACAGGTGTTCTGCACTTCCTCCCATACAGAGCTTCATAAGGAGCCATCCCTAGGCTAGCATGATGGCTGTTGTTGTAGGTAAACTCCACCAGAGGTAGATGCTTCCTCCAAGAACCGCCAAAGTCTAACACACACATTCTCAACATATCTTCAAGCGTTTGGATGGTCCTCTCTGACTGACCGTCTGTCTGCGGATGGAAAGCAGTACTGAAATCCAATCTTGTGCCCATAGCAGCTTGCAGACTCCGCCAAAACCTGGAGGTGAACTGTGGTCCTCTATCTGATACGATCGACACTGGAACTCCATGCAGCCTCACTATCTCTTCTACATACACTTGCGCTAACTTGTCCACAGAATAGTTACTCTTGACTGGAATGAAGTGGGCAGATTTAGTCAATCTCTCCACAATCACCCATATAGAGTCTAGCCTGTTGGACGTTGCCGGTAACCCCACTACAAAATCCATAGCTATGTTCTCCCATTTCCATTCTGGAATCGGTAGTGGGTTAAGCATTCTAGCTGGCTTCTGGTGTTCTAGCTTCACCCTTTGACAGATCTCGCAGGCTGACACAAACTATGCCACCTCCCTCTTCATCGCTGGCCACCAATACACCCTTCTCAGATCTTAATACATCTTGGTGGCTCCAGGGTGAACGCTATATCTTGCATTATGAGCTTCCCTCATAATGTCTTCCTTTAAACTGCTGTCATCTGGTACACATAATCTTTTACCATGACGAAGAATCCCTTCACTGTCAAATCTGAACTCTACACTGTTGCCTGACTGAACAGTCCTGGCAATCTTCACTAACTCAGGATCTTCGTGCTGTTTCAGAGCCACTTGCTCTAGAAATACAGGTGTACCTCTCATCTGTGCAATTAAAGCACCTGTACCAGCTAACTGCAACTGTAACCCCTCGTCCATGAGCCTGTAAAAGTCCTTCACCACCGGTCTTCTCTCTACTGTAATGTGGGATAAGCTGCCAAGTGACTTCCGGCTTAAGGCATCGGCTACCACATTAGCCTTACCCGGATGATACTGGATCTTGCAATCATAATCACTGAGCAATTCTACCCACCGTCTCTGCCTCAAATTAAGCTCTCTCTGACTCAAGATGTGCTGCAGGCTTTTATGATCCGTATAGAGCTCACACTTTACCCCATAGAGGTAATGCCTCCACATCTTAAGTGCAAAGATAACAGCTGCCATCTCTAGATCGTGTGTCGGGTAATTCAACTCGTGCTTCTTCAGCTGTCTAGAAGCATAAGCTATCACTCTGTCATTCTGCATCAACACACAACCTAATCCCACTCGGGATGCATCACAGAACACTGTGAAATCTTCATCACTGATCGGCAGAGCTCACACCGGTGCTGAAGTCAACCATCTCTTCAACTCTTCAAAACTCTCATCACATTCCTTTGACCATACGAACTTCTGATTCTTTCTGGTCAGTCTGGTAATAGGAGCAGCTATCTTTAAAAAGTCCTGCACAAATCTCCGATAGTAGCCTGCCAAACCCAGAAAACTCTTGATCTCTGTCACTGTAGTGGGTGTAGGCCAGTTGGCTACTGCCTCTACCTTTTTGGGATCTACTGCTATTCCGTCTTCTGAGACTACATGTCCCAAAAAGGAAATGCTCCTCAGCCAGAACTCGCACTTGGAGAACTTGGCATACAAGCCATGCTCTCTCAAGGTCTGTAGAACTATCCGCAGATGCTGGGCATGCTCCTCTGCATTCCTGGAGTACACCAAGATATCATCTATAAAGACGATCACAAAACGATCCAGGTACTCCCTGAAAACTCTGTTCATGAGATCCATGAATGCTGCAGGGGTGTTAGTCAACCCGAACGGCATTACTAGGAACTCATAATGCCCATATCTGGTCCTGAAAGCGGTTTGGATACATCCTCTTCCCTGATCTTCAACTGGTGGTATCCGGATCTCAGATCTATCTTAGAAAAACAACCTGCTCCTGCCAGCTGATCGAAGAGATCATCGATCCTGGGTAAAGGATACTTGTTTTTGATAGTGACTTTGTTCACCTGCCTGTAGTCGATACAAAGTCGAAGAGATCCATCCTTCTTTTTGACAAACAGTACTGGAGCACCCCAGGGTGAGGTACTCGGGCGGATGAAACCCTTGTCGACCAAGTCCTGTAACTGCTCTTTCAACTCTCTCAGCTCTGCTGGTGCCATCCTGTAGGGAGGAATAGAGATCGGTCTGGTACTAGGCATCAAGTCGATCTCGAACTCTATTTCCCTATCAGGTGGTAGTCCTGGAAGCTCTTCAGGAAACACATCTGGGAATTCTCTAACCACTGGTACTGAGGATGGTTCCCTAAATTGACTGTCTAGCTCTCTCACATGAGCTAGGAACCCATGTCAACCCCTCCTCAACAACCTATGAGCCTGAAGGGCTGATATCAAACCCTTAGGTGTCCCCCTCCTATCTCCTCTGAAGACACACTCTGACCCATCCTGGTCTCTGAACCTGACTACCTTGTCTCTGCAGTTCAAGGTAGCATTATACGTAGATAACCAATCCATCCCTAGAATGACATCAAAATCTGTCAACTCTAGAACCACCAGGTCAGCTGGAAGGTATCTACTCTCTATGCACACTGGACTGAACCGACAAACTGACTCTGCCAAAGATGGATCACATTTGGGTCCACTGACCCAAAGAGGACACTCTAACTCGGACACCATCAGACCCAACCTCTCTGCGGCTCTAGAAGCAATGAAAGAGTGAGAAGCACCGGGGTCCATCAAAGCATACACCTCAGAACACCCAATGATGAGATTACCTGACACCACTGTGTTCGAAGTGTCTACCTCCTGCTGAGTCATGGTGAAAATCCGTGCTGGGGCTGACGGACCTACACCTCGGGAACCCATCCCTAATGAAGAGGCTGCCCCTCTGCCTCTACCTCTGCCACTGCTTGGTGGTATGGCTGAAGCTGCTGACTGTACTACACTGCCTGAGGTCATCTGCTGGGATGGTGTCACCAAAGTCGCCTGAGGACATTCCCGTGCATAATGTCTCTCCTGCCCACATCTATAGCAGGCTGTTGATCCCAACAGACAAGCTCCTCTGTGTTGTCTTCCACACCTCTTGCAAACGGGATTCTCTGTGCCAGAGCTGGAGCCGCTACCCATTCCCAGACTTGACTTAATCCTATTCCAGAACTTGCCCCTCTTTCCTCTGAGTTTCTCCCATCTCTTCTTGCTCACACTTGCCGTACTCTGTGAGGAGGAACCTGGTTTAGCACCAGAAGACTGTGCCTTTGGTTGCTTGACTACTCCCTGTATTATGGCACTGGCCTCCATCTTCCTAGCAGCATCCACAATGGAGTGGAAACTCTCCTTCTCCGAGTGGAGAATCAAGGAGAAATACCTGGGATGAAGCCTC
The DNA here is from genome assembly GCF_001659605.2 of Manihot esculenta. NCBI lineage: Eukaryota > Viridiplantae > Streptophyta > Magnoliopsida > Malpighiales > Euphorbiaceae > Manihot > Manihot esculenta. Next base: position 18,379,939 of record NC_035169.2, on the reverse strand, counting down.
GTGGCATATCTCTTTGCCTTCTTCTGATTCGTATCATACGCCTGACCCACGTATGGTAACAATTACAGGAACTTATCTGTATATTCATCAACGCTCATCTCCTCCATCTGTCTCAACTGCTGAAACTCCACAACCTTTAGCTCCCTGGAACTGTCAGGAAAAGCCCACCCAGCAAATTCGTTGGCGAACTCTTCCCATGTCATGCTGTCTATTCTAGGTTCCACATAGTTCTTGAACCATTCTCTGGCTTTCTTGCACTTTAATGTGAACCCTGCCATCTCAATGGCTCTACTATCCTCTGCTCCCAACTCACTTGTTATCATTCTGACTGCACTGAGATACTCAAAAGGATCATCTCCCGTGTTGAATTTAGGAGCATCCAACTTTAAGGACTCAGTCATCTTCACCTTATTTCCCCCTGAAGAACTAGGTTACTGTGCTTGACAAAGCGGTTGTCGAAGCCGGTCAAAATAAATAACCTTTTTAACTACCAACAATATTAAAACTGTAGACAGTGGTAAAAGGATCGTATCCACAGGGAATTGATACTTATTTACCTTCCTTGAGTAGACCAAATGAACAAACAGAAAATAAATAAACAATGAAAATAAATTGCGAGTAAAGTAAATAAGGGGGGTTTGAGATTGATTTGATTAAACTAATGGTGGAAACAATAAAGTAAAGCAAATAATAAAAATAAAGAGAAAACAAATAAGAGAAAAGCTCTAGTTGAAGATTCGGATTCACTTTAAGTTGATGGGATTGATCATTGACTCATATGTTCCTTTGTTGATTCAATAAATTGGCCATGGAGATTGAAGAAGCTTCTCACATCCATTATCTCTCTTTTAGGTTAAATCAATTAGGGATAGTCCTCCAATTAATTACTAATTAACAATTGCCAAAGAACGTCTTTGAGCCACAGGCCTTATACAATAGTCAATCGCATAAAGAAATAGAGAGAACCAATTCTAGTCACCCACATGCATGGAGACAACACTAGATCATGCAATTTCCTTGGTTTTTACACCAAGTGTTCTTATATTTGAGCAATCCAAGCAAATACGGACTAAGATTATTCAAACAACAATATATTACCTTGAAATCAAAGATCAATAGAGATCCGCAAGACAAAGCAATAATATCTTAAAGCACCAAATTACATGAATATTGAAAAGCAACTAAAGATTAACCATGTAGTTCAAGTCTCTCAATCCAAAAATACAACCAAAGTTTCACCAAATCCTCAACTAGAAAAAAGGTTTCAGCCACTCATGGCTGAAACAAAAACTAAAAATAAAGAAAGGAAGAAAAAGAGAAGATGTCACTTGCAATCCCGTAGGTGTCTCCCAGGGGGAGTGTAAAGACCATGTAGAGGCTTCTTATGTGGCTTTTTATAGTTGAAAAGTGTTGCCCTAGGTCATACTTACTGCCCAAGAGGTATTTTCTGCCCAAGATGTGTCTGAAAAGGAAAGAATCGCGCTTTTCGGCTTCAGAAGGAAGGCTGCGCGAAAATGCACTGCGAAAGGAAGTTGATGCGCGCGGTTTGGTCTCAGAAAGGGAAGGAGGTGCAGATTGTGCTTCCTAAATAAGTTTAGATGCTGACCTTGCTTCCTAATTAGTGTAGAGGCTTCCCAAGGTGCTGCCCATGTGCAACTTGCTGCCCAAGTTGTTGCAAACGAGGAAAGAATCGGACTGCAAGGCTTCAGAAAGAAGTTGGCGCGCAGATTGCCTTCAGAATAGGAAAGGAGCGTACCTTGTGCTTGAAAAGGAAGGAAGAGCGATCCAAGGCTGCCAATAGAGGAAGAAAAGTCGTGGCTTGATGTTCATAAGGAAATATGCACGTACCAAGGCTTTCAGAAGAGGAAGGACGCGCGGATCATGCTTCCAGAAGAGGTGGCACGCGCATGGATTGCAAAAGAGGCAGGAGAATGCAGTCATTAATGTGCAGAAGTGGAAATATATCTGTCCAGTCTTTCCTTTTTAGGTGGAGCCTTCGTTTGAATTTTGAATGCTGAATGCAGAAGAGGAAGAGCATCTCCTTGAGATCTTGCTGCCTAAACAGGAAGTTATGACTGCTGCAGTGTATGCACATCTTTGAACAAGGAAAGAAAGATCTGCGATTTGAATTTGAAATAATCTTCTGACTGAGCTTTCCTTGTTTACTTTTGCTTCTGCACTTTCCTCATTTGAAGACTTTCCTTTTCTGAAAACTTGCCTTATTTGAAAACCTTCCTTTCCTGGCCCATGTTCTAATTAAGGCAGGAAAGATTCTGCAGTTCGAATTTCGGACAGTTTGTTGACTGTGCTTTCTGACTCTTTCCTTATTTGGCACTTTCCATATATGAACACTTTCCCTATTTGGAACTTTCCATATTTGGCACTTTTTGGCAGTTTTATGAGCATTTTCTCCAAATTGTCTTTTCACACCTAGTTTATGCAAAACATGATTAAAACCACAAAATTAGGCAGAAAAGGTGCAAATAAACATCATTAAGAACATGATAATATGGCCTAAAATATGCTCTGTCAAATACCCCCACACCTAACCTTTTGCTTGTCCTCAAGCAAACAAACACAGTTGAACAAACTCTCTTCACTTTGATCCTTTATGTCCACTTAAGCTCTTACTCTAGACCCCTATTTTGAATCATTGCAATAAAGAATGTATGCATCAAGGTTACTTACCTCTTTCCTTGTTTCCCTTTACTTACCATGGCTAGGATTGGTTTTCCTCAAGAGAGACCATGCACATTATATATTAAGACTTTTTCTAGCTTTTGGTGTGACTTGCCCTTACCTTGAAGTACTTTATTCAGGTTTTTGCACTTTAGATCTTGCTTGGAAAGGTCACCAACCTATTTTTGATGTACTTTTAGATCTTTCAGTGGGTCACCTATCCAAGTGGCTATTTAGCCTTGTTCATAGTCTTTTGACCATTGGAACAATTTTCTCCATTTTTTTTTGTGCTTTTGAGGGCTTTGCCTTTGCTGAATTTTCTTTCTCTCAATGATTTGGGCAAATCAACACCTATTGCTAAATCAAGTCATGTTAAGTTCATTCACACAATTTCATTTTTGTCATCTTCAATCGAGGGTCATCAGTATATTTTTCACCATTGGTAAGCTCCAAGATTCAATTCAAAAAGCAATTTCCAAACATGAATACATCTTATTGCAATTGATTCAACATAGGGTTAAAGAGTCATCACATCAATGGGGTCATGGAAAGAAAGTTCATCAACATAGCTCATCAATTTGAGTAAAGCAAATCAGAAAGAAGAAGACCATGGTTGATCAAACACAAACTGAAAGGAAAACTGAAAAGAAAATGCAAACTAAAAGAAAAAACTGAAAGGAAAATGCAAACTGAAAGGAAAAATGTGTCTAAAGCAAAAAATTAAAAATTTCAGAGATCCGCACCCCCACACCTAAATCATGCATTGTCCTCAATGTATAGAAAACATAAAAGAACAAAGGAAACTGAGTACTCCCCTGGTGTGGTGTTGTATGGTGCGATCCACTTGGCAAGTTGCCTCAAGTAATTGGGGGAGGAAAAAGGGTCCCAACAGAATTAAGTGAATAGTGTAGCATGCCTTTTGATTTAGTCATAACCCATCTTATTTCTTTCATGTACTCGTGAAGTAACATGATCAGTTTCTCCTCTTTCAGATGAGGTGTGCCTCTAGCCCTTATGTTTGCATTTTTTAGCACTTCGAGCTTCAATTGATATTTCTCCATATGTAGCTGCAGTTTAGCATTGAGTTCGGGCAAAACAAATTCTACCTTATTTGGAGGCTTGGGCAAGCATAGATCTGCATGCTCCTTTGGTTTGGGTGCTTGGAATACCATTTGTTCCTTGTGAGCCTGGGCTGTTTGCATTGGAAGGCTGAAAGGAGTTTCAGATTCTTCTTTCTGCGCAGAACTTACCTGAAAGGGAGGCGGAAGACCACTGATCTGCGATTGAAGCTGAAAGGACACAACTGAAAGGCTTTCAGGTACTCCTTCTTGCGCAAGGTTGGTCTGCAATGGGAGGCTGGAAGGAGTTTCATGCGATGGAAGCTGAAGAAGTGTGACTGGAAGTGTTGCAGGACTGTCCTGCGCAAGGTTGATCTGCGCACCAAGCTGAAGGTGCTGCGAACCAAGCTGAAGTGGTGCGATCTGCTTCTGTTCATTCTGCGCATGGCTGCAGTCCACCTGTTGGATGCAACAGTCAGTTTCTTTCAGTTCTGGCTCTTTCTGGCTGTCTTTCCTGCAAAGATCATTATTTAGTATATCATCTTGATTTACATGAAAAACATCTTTACTCAAATAATCAATGATATCTAAAGCAACAAGTTCTGTTTGATCAGTTTGATTGGACAAACTATCTTCTGGTTGGGTTTCTTCAGCAACTTGTTCTTGTACTTGCCATCTTTCATCATCAGCTTGACGCTCTTCCTCTTTTCTTACCATGTCTTCTCTCCATTTGGCGGCTACTCGATCCACTTCCTGTTGAAAATTGTGCAAAGTCTCCAACATCTTATAAAGATTAGTTCTGGTATCTTCAGGTATTGCATATTTCGGCTGTCCATAGAATCTTTCACATGCATGTACTTGTTGGAGTTGTTGTTCTTCAAAAGCTTGTTCAGCTTGGTCTATAACAAAACTTCTCATAGCAGCGATTTGTTCATAAAGTTCCACAAGGCGGAAAGGTGTACTTACCGCGTCTTGTTCTATGGTTAAATCTTTCAATAAAGATGTTAGAAAAGAAAGATCAGATCTACTTACCTCATCCATGATTCAGATGTGCGATTGAGATGTTTCAGAAGATGGTCTGCGATGACGTGCTCTCTTTTTTTTTTTTTTTTTTAATTTGGTCCTGAAAGAAAAACAAATAAGTTAAATCAACTCCCCGGCAACGGTGCCAATTTTGACAAAGCGGTTGTCGAAGCCGGTCAAAATAAATAACCTTTTTAACTACCAACAATATTAAAACTGTAGACAGTGGTAAAAGGATCGTATCCACAGGGAATTGATACTTATTTACCTTCCTTGAGTAGACCAAATGAACAAACAGAAAATAAATAAACAATGAAAATAAATTGCGAGTAAAGTAAATAAGGGGGGTTTGAGATTGATTTGATTAAACTAATGGTGGAAACAATAAAGTAAAGCAAATAATAAAAATAAAGAGAAAACAAATAAGAGAAAAGCTCTAGTTGAAGATTCGGATTCACTTTAAGTTGATGGGATTGATCATTGACTCATATGTTCCTTTGTTGATTCAATAAATTGGCCATGGAGATTGAAGAAGCTTCTCACATCCATTATCTCTCTTTTAGGTTAAATCAATTAGGGATAGTCCTCCAATTAATTACTAATTAACAATTGCCAAAGAACGTCTTTGAGCCACAGGCCTTATACAATAGTCAATCGCATAAAGAAATAGAGAGAACCAATTCTAGTCACCCACATGCATGGAGACAACACTAGATCATGCAATTTCCTTGGTTTTTACACCAAGTGTTCTTATATTTGAGCAATCCAAGCAAATACGGACTAAGATTATTCAAACAACAATATATTACCTTGAAATCAAAGATCAATAGAGATCCGCAAGACAAAGCAATAATATCTTAAAGCACCAAATTACATGAATATTGAAAAGCAACTAAAGATTAACCATGTAGTTCAAGTCTCTCAATCCAAAAATACAACCAAAGTTTCACCAAATCCTCAACTAGAAAAAAGGTTTCAGCCACTCATGGCTGAAACAAAAACTAAAAATAAAGAAAGGAAGAAAAAGAGAAGATGTCACTTGCAATCCCGTAGGTGTCTCCCCGGGGGAGTGTAAAGACCATGTAGAGGCTTCTTATGTGGCTTTTTATAGTTGAAAAGTGTTGCCCTAGGTCATACTTACTGCCCAAGAGGTATTTTCTGCCCAAGATGTGTCTGAAAAGGAAAGAATCGCGCTTTTCGGCTTCAGAAGGAAGGCTGCGCGAAAATGCACTGTGAAAGGAAGTTGATGCGCGCGGTTTGGTCTCAGAAAGGGAAGGAGGCGCAGATTGTGCTTCCTAAATAAGTTTAGATGCTGACCTTGCTTCCTAATTAGTGTAGAGGCTGCCCAAGGTGCTGCCCATGTGCAACTTGCTGCCCAAGTTGTTGCAAACGAGGAAAGAATCGGACTGCAAGGCTTCAGAAAGAAGTTGGCGCGCAGATTGCCTTCAGAATAGGAAAGGAGCGTACCTTGTGCTTGAAAAGGAAGGAAGAGCGATCCAAGGCTGCCAATAGAGGAAGAAAAGTCGTGGCTTGATGTTCATAAGGAAATATGCACGTACCAAGGCTTTCAGAAGAGGAAGGACGCGCGGATCATGCTTCCAGAAGAGGTGGCACGCGCATGGATTGCAAAAGAGGCAGGAGAATGCAGTCATTAATGTGCAGAAGTGGAAATATATCTGTCCAGTCTTTCCTTTTTAGGTGGAGCCTTCGTTTGAATTTTGAATGCTGAATGCAGAAGAGGAAGAGCATCTCCTTGAGATCTTGCTGCCTAAACAGGAAGTTATGACTGCTGCAGTGTATGCACATCTTTGAACAAGGAAAGAAAGATCTGCGATTTGAATTTGAAATAATCTTCTGACTAAGCTTTCCTTGTTTACTTTTGCTTCTGCACTTTCCTCATTTGAAGACTTTCCTTTTCTGAAAACTTGCCTTATTTGAAAACCTTCCTTTCCTGGCCCATGTTCTAATTAAGGCAGGAAAGATTCTGCAGTTCGAATTTCGGACAGTTTGTTGACTGTGCTTTCTGACTCTTTCCTTATTTGGCACTTTCCATATATGAACACTTTCCCTATTTGGAACTTTCCATATTTGGCACTTTTTGGCAGTTTTATGAGCATTTTCTCCAAATTGTCTTTTCACACCTAGTTTATGCAAAACATGATTAAAACCACAAAATTAGGCAGAAAAGGTGCAAATAAACATCATTAAGAACATGATAATATGGCCTAAAATATGCTCTGTTAGTGCTTCCACAACAGGGGCTACTGGTTCAAGTGGTGGTGGTGGAGGTACTGTTTCTCTAGGTTCAGCGTGTGTTGGACTTGGAGGAAAAGGTGGGGGTGGATACATGTGATATGGTGGATAAAAGGAAGGATAGGGCATATATGGCATGTAGGGTGGATATGGGGCGAAGCTGGAGTAATCCGACGTGCCTCCCATCGGATACCCTGGGCCCTGTGGAAAGGGTGGATAGCCAAACCCCGAGGCCTGTGCGCCTCCCTGGGACTCCCCCATGCCTTCTTCCGACCTTCCTACACCCATGCTTTCATCTCTACTCTGATCACCCTCCAACACAACTCTCTCTTCTTCTGACCTCCCCCCTCTGCCTACTCCTCTTCTGCTCTCGTCAGAAGACCTTCTAGGGTCTCGTGATGTTCCTTCCCTGCTTGACCTGTGAGATCTTGCCCTTGGCAATGCAGGTGGACGAGCAGCTATACCCTCACTTTCAGGTGGGACTCCAGTCAATCTTGCGGATCGACGAGTTCCTCGCATCTTAACTCTCTCTCTAGAAAACAACACATAACAGAGCACATAAGCGTACATCACATATCATATAAGGCACATGCATAAATCATGGCATTCCACATCATCATAGAGACAGGACTCAACATCCTATCCTAGTGGACATGTTTTCCTATTGTGCTTGACCAACTATACCTCTATGAGCCCGACTCTATCTCTCTAGGTCCGACCATGTGAACCTAGGGCTCTGATACCAATCTGTAACGGCCCGGAAACCGAACCACTACCAGCACTAGGATCCAGATCGACTTAAGGTCGCCGGGACCCGTAGTAAGCCTGCTATACTGTCTGTGTACCTGTGAAATCCCAAACATGATCATACATTTTCTATCAACCCATTAAAACTTTTCTTTCCTCCAAGGCTTAACCTGTGCATGCACTATATCTCTGCTATATATCCCCTACGAGAGCTCATTCTTACTCAAGGCGGATATAACTCGTAATGTTAAGCCTGGTTTTCTCATATACATAACAATAAAAGAAACCATACATAAATTGATCATGTGTATACAAAAAAGGATTACAACTCTTATAAGTCAAGCACAAGTCTATACACTATACACTCTCTCTTTACAATTACATGTCCACACTAGCTATAGCTCTACATAACTCTTCTTCTTCCATACCCTGCTGGACTCCCTCTGGACTCTGAACCTGCAAGACTGGGGTTAGGGGAGAGGGATGAGCTATACAAGCCCAATGAGCAGAACTATAAAACATGATTTAAAAAAACAACATGATCTCATGGAATGCATCACATCACATACATTTCATCTCAGGGATAGACATGACCACCAAAAATCCCAATGTAAGGATGCCTGGCCTAGCCAGGTCTTACAACCTCAGTATGCCTGGCCCAGCCAGGTCTTATCAACTCTGCCTGCCTGGCCCAGCCAGGTCTTACTATCTCTGCTGCCTGGTCTAACCAGGTCTTACCTACAGATGGCTGCCTGGCCCGGCCAGGTCTTATAACAGAGCTTGGGCTATTGGAGTCGCCTTGGTCTATCCATTTCCTCATATTCATCGTATTATGCAATGCGCCATATTCGTGAAACTAATGTAATCATCCTACTATACTCATTATGATGCATGAAACATGCTCAAAGCAGTTTAGTTCTGAAAAGAGAAGTTCCACTCACCTCTGGCTGACTCTGCAGGTTCTGAAGCAGTGCTCACTGCTGATCTCTGGGGTTCCTCTGGTCCGTACCTACACAGGTGGACTCAAATGAGGGACCAAACTAACTCCAGAACATCTCTAAGAAACTCCCCAAAAGCCCTCTAAAAGATCCTAAAACAATCACATAAAACATGCAAAAGAAGGCTGGACAGGGCACTTTCGGCGGCAGGTTCGGCGGCCGAAACCCCCCTACAGAGACGAAACTCATGCATGTTCGGCGGCACCTTCGGCAGCCGAAAGTCTCGTCCAGAGACGAAACTCAACCTTCGGCGGCACTTTCGGCGGCCGAACCTTGCCCCAGAGATGAAAGTCCAAATGTTCGGGGGCAAGCTTTGGCAGCCAAAACTGCCTCCACAAGGGGTTCGGCGGCCGAACCTGACTTTGCCCAATGGGCAGAAACCTGCTCTGTTTCATGCAAAACTCACCCAAAACTTACCCAACATGCATAACAACTACTCCCAACTAGCACATACCATATAACATGCATAAAGAGGTCCAAAACTATCCTAAAGCTCAAACAAACAGAGCAAACAACACTTAAACATGCTGGACTACACCAATCTCCAAAACCCTCTCCTAAACCTAATCATGCATACTACCCATCAAACTTCCATAAAACCTTCAAAAAACATTAAAAGAGATTATGGATCTTCACTTACCTCTTCCAAACAAGAGATTAAATGATCCCAACGTGGAGATATGGAGAAATCCTCTCTCAAACTCTCCAAGCTTCAAAACGTTGTTCTTTTGCTCAAAACTTCAAAACCTTCAAAAACACATAAAAAATCTTCAAAACCTTCAAAGATTTGAGCAAAATCATGAAAGTCAACTAGGGAGGGTGTTGGACTCACCTCTGGCTGAAGATGGAAGCAAAATACATCCTTCCACCGACTTGGCGCCCTTTTATAGGTGGCTGGCCAGACCACCTTCGGCGGCCAAACGTGAATCCGAAACCATGCAAGGTTCGGCGGCCAAAAGTCACCTTCGGCGGCCGAACTTGCCATTTTCTCCCTTACCTCTTTTCTTTCACAAACTCATTTTCCTTTATCCTTAAAATCCTTAAAACAAGTTAAAATACATGAAAAAACATATGTAGTACCCTTCTCGAAGGTTTCGACACCCGAGATTCCACCGGACTATAGGAATTCCATTGCCGGACTCGAGCCGGGTATTATACGGCCGCCGAACATGCATGAGTTTAGGAGGCACGTTAGGCTGCCGAAGGTGGTTCAGCAGGCCACCTATAAAGAGCCGTTAGATCGAAAATGGGCGAGTTTTCTCCCCATTCTCGAGCTCAGGTGGGTTTTGGTCCTCCTTTGGTCGTTTTCATGTTTTTCTCTACCCATCCTTCAAGTTTTCATGAGATCTACCCTGGTTTCGAAATTTTGAAGCTTAAAAGGGAGTTTTGGAAGTTTGGAGGCTTTTGGAGCTTGGATCCTCCACACCTCCGAGTTAGGGATCGCACCACCCCTCGATCTTCAAGAGGTAAGTGTAGATCTATGCTTTCCTTTATGTTTTAAAGAATTTTTAAGCAAGTTTGAAGATGTTTTGATGGTTGAGTATGGGTAGATATGCATGTTAGGATTTGTGTGGGTTTTATGCCCAATGTACGTTTATGTGATGTGGTTGAGCTAGTTTATGCATGTGGGAGAGTGTATGCATGATTGGGAAAGAGCAAGTGAGATTGTGGGATGTTTTGGTGGTTTTGGCCTATGTGGGTCATAAGCTACCTATGTATGCTTTTGATGTTGTTTTTGGAGTTTAATCTAGTTGTTAAGCTCCTTTATGCATGACTAAGGGTTTATGCTTGGTTTTTAGAAGTTTAGGCATGTTTTAAGAGGTTGGAGGCTTGTTTTGAGAGGTTGGGAGGCTTGTATGCACAAGGGCTGAGTTCTGGAAGAACTCAGGTTCAGCCGCCGAAGGTGGTTTCGGCCGCCGAACCTGCCTATAGATGCATGGATTGGCCGCCAAACCTTGCCCCCGAAAGTTGTGTTTCGGAGCTGGAGCAGACTTTCGGCCGCCAAAGGTGATGTTCGGCCGCTGAAAGTGCCTGACTTTCATCTCTGGAGAGAAGGTTCGGCCGCCGAAGGTGCCCCTGAACCTGCATGACTTTCGTCTCTGGAAGGGACCTTCGGCCACCGAAAGTGCCCTGTCCAGCCCTTTCATGGGTGTTTTCTATGATTGTTTTGAGGATGTTTTAGGGGGTTTTTGGGGAGTTGTTTATGTATTGTTTAGAGTATGTTTGGCACCTCACTGGAGTCCACCTATGTAGGATCGGACCCGAGGAATCAAGGTGTTTAGCAGTGTTAGCTGCTTCAGAGTCGGTCCAGAGCTAGTCAAGGTGAGTAGAACATAACTCTTTTAATATTGAATGTTCAAAGCATGTTCATGCATCATGAATAACATGTTATATAATAGGTTGTTGCATTAGAGATCACGAATATGTTGCATTGCATATTACGATGTATGATGATGTGGATGAATATTGGATGATCCATTAGCCCTCAGTATGATGTGATATGACATAATATGGCACGATATGACATGTATGGCATGATATGAGATGAAAGACCAGGTGTGGCCGTATCGCCCCTGGCATAGAGTATGAAAGATCAGGTGTGGCCGTATCGCCCCTGGCATAGAGTATGAAAGACCAGGGTGGCCGTATCGCCCCTGGCATAGAGTTATGTGAAGTCCAGGCGTGGCCGTATCGCCCTTGGCATAGAGTATTGTTGGACTTGTTATGAGATGAAATCTAGATGTAGAGGGCTAATGGTGACGAATTCATCCTTGATGTGTATTGTTTGTGATGAGATGCATGTCATGACAGCATATGATATAATAAACTGTTTTTCTCTTAGGTTCTGCTCACTGGGCTTTTTAGCTCACCCCACTCCCCTAACCTCAGGTTTGCAGGGTCAGAGATAGTCAGGAGATCAGCAGGTTATGTCTATGGTCAGGTTTTTGGAATAGATTAGTAGTGGACATGATGTAAGGTAAAGATATGTAACGAAATGTAATATGTTATGATGTAAATTGTTATAATGTAATGTAATAGTTAGAGTTGTGCTTTGCCCTAGAAGTGTGGTTAATCCCTTTGTACATGGTCCTTATGTATGTTTTATTACGAGACAGGAAAGCCAAGCTTAATGTATGTTGCCCCACGTGAGTAGATGATGAGAACTCTAGTGTTGGGGTTTATGATTATGAGTTGTGCATGCACAGGTTAAGCTTGGTGTTTGAAAGAAAGAAAAAGTTTACAGTTTTATGTTTTAAAGTTTATGCTTATGTTTGATCATGTATGGGATTATACCAGATGTACAGGATGTATGTTAGGCTTGCTACGGGTCCCGGCGACCTTAAATCGATCTGGATCCTAGCGCCGATTGTAATACCCGGCTAGAGTCCGGCATCGGAATTCCTATCGTCCGGTGGAATCCGGGATGTCAGGATTCTCTAGAAGGGTAAGATTTATGTTTTTCCAAAGTAATATGGAATGTTTTAATGTTTTAAAGAGAAAATGCAATGAGTTTTTAAAGAGAAATGAACCAAGGCAGAAAAGCCAGGTTCGGCCCCCGAAGGTGACTTTCGGCCGCCGAACATGCATGGCTTTCGGTTTCACGTTTGGCCGCCGAAGGTGGTCTGGCCAGCCACCTATAAAACGGCCCTCAGTCGGTTGAAAGGATAAGCTTCGTCGTTTCTTTCACTTTCTGAGGTGAGACCCTATCCTTTTTTAGTATTCTTTCATGTTTTCATCCAAGTTTGCAAAGATTTGATTGAGTTTTATGTTATTTTGAAGGTTTTGAGCTTTAAACACAAAATTGTGAATTTTGGACAGTTTGAAGGAGAGTTGCTTCAAACCTCCACGTTAGGATCATTCATCTACTTGATTTCAAGAGGTAAGTGAAGATCCTGAGCTTGTTTTCATGTTTTATGGAAGATTTATGGGGTTTATGGAGAGAGTTGCATGAATAGGTTAAAAAAAAGAGTTTTTGATAATTTTGTGAGAAGAGCTTGTTTGTGTGTTATATGTTTTGTGTTGTTGGGGTTTTTAGGTAGTTTTTGACCCCTTTGAGCATATACTTAGGTGTATGCAAGTTGAGGAAGTGAGGTGCTAGAGTTTGGAGGAGTTTTGAGCATTTGGCGAGAGGCAGGGCAAGTTTCTGCCCTGCTGATGAACTCAGGTTCAGCAGCCGAAGGAACATTCGGCCACCGAACCCCTGAGGAGGTGAGAGGAGGTGACTTCGGCTGCCCAAGCTTGCCCCCGAGCTTTTGGACTTTCGGCTCTGGAGGGAAGTTCGGCCGCTGAAGGTGCCACCGAAGGTTAGAGACTTTCGTCTCTAGAGTGCCTTTCAGCCCCCGAAACTAGCCCCCGAAAGGGTTCGGCTACCGAAAGTTGAGGTTCGGCCGCCGAAGGTGCTTGAGTTTCGTCTCTGGAGAGGACTTTCGGCCGCCGAACCTGCCGCCGAAAGTGTTCTGTCCAGCTTTTCTTTTGCATGCTTTGCATGAGTTTTAGAGTAAGATTAAGGGGATTCTTGGGGAGTTTAATAGAGTTATTCTTAAGCTAGTTTGGTCCCTCATTTGAGTCTTTCTGTGCTTACACAGACCAGAGGCACCAGAGAGAGCAGCAGTGAGTACTGCTCCAGAGTTTACAGAGCCTGCAGAGTCAGTCAGTTCAGACAGCCAGAGGTGAGTGGAACTAAACTTAATTCTTTTAATTGAGTAATGAAATGTTTTTAGCATATCTCATGCATCATGATTATGCTATAGGTTGATTGCATTAGAATCCACGAATATGGTGCATTGCATAGTTACTTGTTGATGTGGGTGAATGCTGAATGATCCAATAGTCTCTGAGTTAAGACCAGGAGCCTTTGACTACGCCCTGGCAGGTATAGTTAAGACCAGGAGCCTTTGACTACGCCCTGGCAGAAGTCCAGGAGCCGTTGACTACGCCCTGGCAATGGTAAATACAGGTGTTATATACACGTATACTGATAGAGCATATTTTAGCCCATATTTTCATGATCTTATTGATGTTTATTTGCACCTATTCTACCTAATTTTGTGGTTTTAATCATGTTTTGCAAGTATTAGGTGTGAAGAAACAATTTGGAGAAAATGCTCTTAAAAATGCCAAAAGAAGCCAAAACTAGAGAAGCAACCTTCGGAGGCAACTTTCGGAAGCCAAAACTCAGTCACCTTCGGCAGCAACCTTCGGCGGCCGAAAGAGGACTCCAGAAACGAAAGTGGACCACCTTCGGCGGCAACCTTCGGCGGCCGAACCATGCAGACAGATACGAAAGTCCACTACCTTCGGCCCCTGAACCCCAACCTTCGGCCGCCGAACCTCCAAAATTCCAGCCTCCGAAACTCAACTTAGGCAGCCGAAAATGCATCCTATTGCACTCCTTCCTTGTTCAAGAAGCCATGTCCCAAGTTGCCATATTTGAGGAGCCAAATAAGGGAAATATCTTGAGATCCAAATCTTCAATATTCACATTCAATTATTGCATTTCAAGATCCCCCTTATTAAGGAAAGAAAATCCAAAGATCACATGCTTCCTACTTAGTGCCATGCACATTCAAAATTCAAAAGGAGTCTCCCCCTTCCTTATTAGTGCATGGGCAGCCTCTTAACTCTTTAGCCAACATCTTGAAGGCCTTGGGCAGCAAGTAAAAAGACCAAAGTGCCCCCACTTGCCTTCAATCACATGCAACTCGTATTTGCCTTCACTCATGCACAAACAAGGCACATGCAACACCAAGGACACTTTGGACAGCCTCTAAAAGCCTCCTGGACTTCCATGAAACCCTAGGCAGCCTTCCAAGACCTATTTAAAGGCTTCAAGAAGACAAGAAGACAGATTTTGTTCCACCTCTTCTCCAAGGAAATTCGGTAAGGCCTCTAAGGCTCTCTCTCCACCCTAGTTCTTCATCTTTTGCTTTCTTTTCTTTTATTTTCTGTTTGGTTCAGCCATGAGTGGCTGAAACCTTCTTTCTAGTTGAAGTTTGGTTGAAACTAAGGTTGTTTTAAGGGTTGTGAGATCTGAACAAAAACTTTTGTCTTTGATTTTATTCAATATTCATGCAATTGTGCTTTGATTCTAAGATTGCTTTGTTGTTTAGATCAAATTGGCCACTTGATTCTTGATTGCAAAGTTAATTGATTGTTGGATTAGGATATTTGTTAGTCCGTAATTGCTGAAAATATTCTGTCCATAGAACACTTGGTGTAAAAATCCAAGGAATTGCATGATCTAACATCATCTCATGCGTTTGAGTAGTTAGGGTTTGGATCTTTCTTGTTCTTCATGCAATTGGCAATTGTTTTGATGCCTATGGCCCAAGGACGTTCCTTGGCAATTTGTTGATTAGTAATTGGTTAGAGGACGTTCCCTAATCAATTTGTTCATAAGGAAAGACATGGTGGTGAGAAGCGTCTTCCACCCCCATAACTAATCTATTGAACCAATCAAGATAATCTAAGTTTCAATGATCAACCCAAACAACCAAAGTGGATCCATATCTTCAATTAGGCTTTTCTCATATTGATTTCCCCTTTTATTTTAATTATTTGCTTTCTATTATTACTCTCATTATTAGTTACTACAATCAATCTCAAACCCCCCCCATTTTACTTTCACTGCAATTTATTTTTGCTTTCAATTTTTATCTCATATTTAGTTTATTTTCTTGGTCATAAAAAGAGAAATAGGTGAGTTCTCAATTCTCTGTGGATTTGATCCTTTCACCACTATCTACAAGTGTAAATTTGTTGGTAACCAGAAAGGTTATTTTTGACCGGCTTCGACAACCGCGAGTCAAAAATTGGCGCCGTTGCCGGGGAATTGATTTTACTTGTTTAATTTTCTTTTCATGACCAGATCTGAACGCAGTGACACACTGCCCTTTGATCCATAAATTGAACGCACTCTCAGAAGACTTAGAAAGCAAGCCGCAGAAGCCTCATCTAAAGCAACCGAATTTTACCAACAAGCTGCACCAATGGCAGAACCTCAAGCACTAGCTCCTGCCCATAATGGACATGCTGTCCAAGACCAAATAGTTCAAGAAAATCCAGCAGTTAGGCCCCAAGAACAAAGAGAAAGAACCATGAGGGAGTTAGCAATACCCGTAGGTGATCATGCACCACTTTGCATCGCTTACCCGCCTCTAACAGTTCCCTTTGAACTAAAATCAGGTTTGATTCATCATCTCCCTAAATTTAGAGGTTTGCAAAATGAAAATCCACACAAGCACTTGAAAGAATTCAACATTGTATGTTCATCTATGACACCTCAAGGTGTTTCTGAAGATCATGTTAAATTAAGAGCTTTCCCTTTTTCATTAGATGACTATGCTAAAGATTGGTTATTTTATTTGCCACCTAGATCTATAACTTCATGGGCTGATATGGTCCAAGCCTTTTTGGACAAATACTTCCCACCATCTAAATCAATTGGCATAATAAGAGAAATCACTAGCATAAAGCAAAGACCAACTAAGGACTTATATGATTATTGGGAAAGGTTTGAAAGACTATGTACAAGTTGTCCACAACATGATATGTCAGACAAAGCCCTCATTCAATTCTTCTATGGAGGATTGACTCCATCAGAAAGGAAACTCATAATTGTTGCCTGTGGAGGATCTATCCTAGACAAGACACCTAGGGAGATGAAGGAACTCATATCCAGTCTTGCAGCCTCATCCAAGCAATATGAAGAAGAGGGGCAAACGCAAAGAGGAATCCATGAGGTAAGCACTTCCTCTGTTGAATCTCAAATTGCAAAACTAACCTCTCTTGTGGAAAAGATTGCCCTTGGCCAGATCCAACAAATTCAAGCACCCCAGCCTCTTAGGCCATGTGGGATTTGTTCATACGTGGGACACCCTACTGATCAATGTCCCACCCTCCAAGAAGACCATCACCAAGTCAATGCTATTGGAAGGTACAACAACCAGCCTAGACATGATCCATATTCTAATACATACAATCCTGGTTGGAGAGACCATCCCAATTTCAGCTATGGGAAGTCCAGCAATACTCAAAATTACCAAAACTACCAAAGAGACCAAGGTCAACTAGCACCTTCAAGATCAGACCAGCACCTTGAAAAGATAATGGAGTCCTTCACAAGTACTTTACAGACCATCACTCAGCGTCTGGACGGATTGGACACATCCGTTAGAAGAATTGAATCCCAAGGTAAGCTCCCTTCTCAAACTGAAACTAATCCCAGACAGAATGTTAGTGCTATTACTTTGAGAAATGGAAAAGAGCTTCAAGATGCAAGATATGAGGAAGAAAAGCAACCTCCACCAAAGCCTACAGAAGTTGCGCAAGATCCCATGCAATCTGAACCACCCCCTGCGCAAAGAGCTGATCCGAAAGTAAGTTTTCACATTCCTCCTCCTTTTCCCAAGAGATTTGAAAGAACACAAAAAGAAAAGGAAGAAAAGGAGATCCTTAATACTTTTAGAAAAGTGCAAATCAATATACCTCTGCTAGATGCTGTTAAGCAGATTCCCAGGTACGCAAAATTTCTAAAAGAGCTTTGCACTAATAGAAGGAAGCTAGCTGAAAGAGAGAAAGTAAGTGTAGGTGAGGTTGTTACTGCTGTTATTAAAAGAGAACTCCCTACTAAATGCAAGGACAAAGGTATGTTTGCTATCTCTTGCAAAATTGGGAATGTTGGAATTAAGAAAGCCATGTGTGATCTTGGTGCATCCATCAATGTTATGCCTCTCTCCATCTATAAATCTCTGAATGCATGTGCTTTGAAAGAAACAAGAGTTGTGATTCAATTAGCTGATAGATCTGTGGTATATCCCATAGGTGTTCTAGAAGATGTGTTAGTCCAAGTAAATGAGCTTGTCTTTCCTGCTGATTTTTATGTGATTGATATTAAGAAAGATAGTTGTAATACTAGTTTTGACATTCTTCTTGGACGTCCTTTCTTGAGTACTGCTAGAACTAAGATTGATGTGCATGATGGGACTCTCACTATGGAATTTGAAGGGGAAGTGATTAAATATAATGTCTATGATTCCATGAAATATCCACATGATATATCCCCTATTTATGGTCTTGATATTGTTGACTGCTTGAGCCAGGAAATTTTTGACGAAAATCAAGATGATATTCTTAACAGTGATTTCTGCAGAGATACTAATCAGGTACAGATTGAGAGCCAGAAAGAGCCGAAACTTAAGGAAACAGTCTGTAGCATCCAACAGATAGTTTGCAGTCAAGCACAGATTGGAGAAAACTCAGTTGCACCACTTCAGAATGGTGTGCAGACCCTTCCTGCGCAAAAGGAGACTTTTGGATCCAGTTCTGCACCATCTCCTCTGCAGTTGAGCCTTGCGCAAAAGGAGATTTCTGAAACCACCTCTGCGCAGACACCCTTGCAACACTCTTCAGATCTGAAGCCCCTTCCAGGCCATCTGAAATACATGTACTTGGGGACTGACAAGACATTACCAGTAATAGTGTCCAATGAATTGAACCAACATGAAGAAGCAAGCCTCCTGAAAGTACTGCAGAAACACAAAGGAGCCATAGGATGGACCATAGATGACATAAAAGGTATTTCACCTTCCACATGCATGCATAGAATTCATATGGAGGATGAGTGCAAGCCAATCTGAGATGCCCAAAGAAGATTGAATCCACCCATGATGGAGGTAGTGAAAAAAGAGATAGTCAAGCTCCTTGATGCAGGAATCATATACCCAATCTCTGATAGCAAATGGGTGAGCCCTGTGCATGTAGTTCCAAAGAAAACTGGAATTACCATAGTTCCTAATGCTGAAGGGGAACTTGTCCCCACAAGATTCCAAAATGGATGGAGAGTATGCATGGACTATAGGAAGCTCAACGCTGCAACAAGGAAGGACCACTTTCCACTTCCTTTCATCGATCAGATGCTAGAAAGGCTTGCAGGTAAATCTCACTATTGTTGTCTTGATGGTTATTCAGGTTTTTACCAAATTCTAGTTGCTCCAGAAGATCAAGAGAAGACTACCTTCACTTGTCCTTTTGGCACTTTTGCCTTTAGAAGAATGCCATTTGGGCTATGCAATGCACCTGCCACCTTTCAGCGATGCATGATGAGCATATTTTCCGACTATGTGGGTAAGACAATTGAGGTATTTATGGATGACTTCACAGTTCATGGAAATTCTTTTGATGAATGCCTTACCAATTTAGAAAAGATCTTGCAAAGATGCATTGAGACTAACCTTGTACTTAATTATGAAAAATGTCATTTTATGGTTAATCAAGGTATGGTCTTAGGTCATGTTGTTTCAGCTAAAGGCATAGAAGTGGACAAAGCTAAGGTGGATACCATCAAAAGTCTGCCTTACCCCACGAATGTTAGAGACATCCGTTCCTTCCTTGGACATGCAGGATTCTACAGAAGATTCATTAAGGATTTCTCAAAAATCACTTTGCCATTATGCAGATTGCTCCAACAAGATGTAACATTTGATTTTGATGCAGATTGCAAAAAGGCATTTGATTTGATTAAAGAATTGCTTGTGACTGCCCCAATTATTCAAGGGCCTGACTGGAACTTACCTTTTGAAATCATGTGTGATGCAAGCAACTATGCAGTAGGAGCAGTTTTGGGGCAACGTGTGGGAAACTCACCACGTGTCATTCATTATGCCTCTCGCACACTAGATGCTGCCCAAAGCAACTACACAACAACTGAAAAAGAGCTCTTGGCAGTTGTATTTGCTTTGGAGAAGTTCAGACCATATCTATTGGGAACCAAAGTCATTGTCTATTCTGACCATGCAGCCTTGCGATACTTGATCAAGAAAAAAGAAGCAAAACCAAGGCTCATTAGGTGGATCCTACTTCTACAAGAATTTGATCTTGAGATAAGAGACAAGAAGGGCAAAGAAAACCTTGTGGCAGACCATCTCAGCCGACTGCGCTCTTGTTCTGCACCATGCCCAGTCAAAGAAGAATTCCCAGACGAACATCTGTTCGTCACTCATTCTGCCTAGAGGATCATGCCACGCACACCACACCCCAGGGAAGTACTTAGTTTCTTTTGTTCTCTTTCTTTTATCTTCTTTTACATTGAGGACAATGCATGATTTAAGTGTGGGGGTGCATATTCCTTCTTCCTTCTTCTATCTTCTTCCACTCTTCTTCCTTCTTCTATCTTCTTCCACTCCTCTCTTCTTTGACAATTTCTCATACTTTCAGATGCAAAATTTTTTCTTTTTAAGTCCTTTTTTAGTTAATTTGCCACAGTTAAATTTTAATTTGTTTATGCTTTCAATAAAACACACACAACCACAACCATCTTCGTCATTTTTGTTTTGCTCTACTCAATCTGATGAACTATGTTGGATGAGTTTTTCTTTCCATGACCCCATTGATGTTATGACTCTTTAAACTTATGTTGAATCAATTGCAGTGAGTTATATTCATGCTTGAGAATTGCCTTTTGAATTGAATCTTTGAGTTTGGCATGGTGAAAAATATATTGATGACCCTCAATTGATTGAGAATAAATTAAAATTGTGTGAATGAACTTAATGTGACCTGATTTAGCGATTGGTGTTGATTTGCCCAAATCATTGAGAGAAAGAAAATTCAGCAAAGGCAAAGACCTCAAAAGCACAAATTGAAAATTGTTCCAATGGTCAAAAGACTATGAACAAGGCAAGTAGCCACTTGGATAGGTGACCAACTGAAAAATATAAACCTTCAAATCAAAAATAGGTTGGTGACCTTTTCAAGCAAGATCTAAAGTGCAAAAGCCTGAATAAAGTACTTCAAGGTAAGGGCAAGTCAATCCAAAAGCTAGAAAAAGTCTTAACAAATTAATGTGCATGTCTCTCTTGAGGAAAACAAATCCTAGCCATGGTAAGCAAAGGGAAACAAGGAAAGGAGGTAAGTAATCTTCATGCATATATTCTTCACTACAATGCTTCAAAAAAGGTGTCTTGAGTATGAGCTTAAGTGGTAATAAGGATCTAGAGCGAAGAAGACTTATTTGGCTATGTTTATTTGCTTGAGGACAAGCAAAAGCTTAAGTGTGGGGGTATTTGATAGAGCATATTTTAGCCCATATTTTCATGATCTTATTGATGTTTATTTGCACCTATTCTACCTAATTTTGTGGTTTTAATCATGTTTTGCAAGTATTAGGTGTGAAGAAACAATTTGGAGAAAATGCTCTTAAAAATGCCAAAAGAAGCCAAAACTAGAGAAGCAACCTTCGGAGGCAACTTTTGGAAGCCAAAACTCAGTCACCTTCGGCGGCAACCTTAGGCGGCCGAAAGAGGACTCCAGAAACGAAAGTGGACCACCTTCGGCGGCAACCTTCGGCTGCCGAACCATGCAGACAGAGACGAAAGTCCACTACCTTCGGCCCTCGAACCCCAACCTTCGGCCGCCGAACCTCCAAAATTCCAGCCTCCGAAACTCAACTTAGGCAGCCGAAAATGCGTCCTATTGCACTCCTTCCTTGTTCAAGAAGCCATGTCCCAAGTTGCCATATTTGAGGAGCCAAAAAAGGGAAATATCTTGAGATCCAAATTTTCAATATTCACACTCAATTATTGGATTTCAAGATCCCCCTTATTAAGGAAAGAAAATCCAAAGATCACATGCTTCCTACTTAGTGCCATGCACATTCAAAATTCAAAAGGAGTCTCCCCCTTCCTTATTAGTGCATGGGCAGCCTCCTAACTCTTTAGGCAATATCTTGAAGGCCTTGGGCAGCAAGTAAAAAGACCAAAGTGCCCCCACTTGCCTTCAATCACATGCAACTCGTTTTTGCCTTCACTCATGCACAAGCAAGGCACATGCAACACCAAGGACACTTTGGACAGCCTCTAAAAGCCTCCTGGACTTCCATGAAACCTTAGGCAGCCTTCCAAGACCTATTTAAAGGCTTCAAGAAGACAAGAAGATAGATTTTGTTCCACCTCTTCTCCAAGGAAATTCGGCAAGGCCTCTAAGGCTCTCTCTCCACCCTAGTTCTTCATCTTTTGCTTTCTTTTCTTTTATTTTCTGTTTGGTTCAGCCATGAGTGGCTGAAACCTTCTTTCTAGTTGAAGTTTGGTTGAAACTAAGGTTGTTTTAAGGGTTTTGAGATCTAAACAAAAACTTTTATCTTTGATTTTATTCAATATTCATGCAATTGTGCTTTGATTCTAAGATTGCTTTGTTGTTTAGATCAAATTGGCCACTTGATTCTTGATTGCAAAGTTAATTGATTGTTGGATTAGGATATTTGTTAGTCCGTAATTGCTGGAAATATTTTGTCCATAGAACACTTGGTGTAAAAATCCAAGGAATTGCATGATCTAACATCATCTCATGCGTTTAAGTAGTTAGGGTTTGGATCTTTCTTGTTCTTCATGCAATTGGCAATTGTTTTGATGCCTATGGCCCAAGGACATTCCTTAGCAATTTGTTGATTAGTAATTGGTTAGAGGACGTTCCCTAATCAATTTGTTCATAAGGAAAGACATGGTGGTGAGAAGCGTCTTCCACCCCCATAACTAATCTATTGAACCAATCAAGATAATCTAAGTTTCAATGATCAACCCAAACAACCAAAGTGGATCCATATCTTCAATTAGGCTTTTCTCATATTGATTTCCCCTTTTATTTTAATTATTTGCTTTCTATTATTACTCTCATTATTAGTTATTACAATCAATCTCAAACCCCCCATTTTACTTTCACTGCAATTTATTTTTGCTTTCAATTTTTATCTCATATTTAGTTTATTTTCTTGGTCATAAAAAGAGAAATAGGTGAGTTCTCAATTCTCTGTGGATTCGATCCTTTCACCACTATCTACAAGTGTAAATTTGTTGGTAACCAGAAAGGTTATTTTTGACCGGCTTCGACAACCGCGAGTCATATACATATAGACAGGAAGACCAGGTGCTCGATTCTATGCCCTGGCACGGCAGAGTTACTGAGACTATGTGGTGACAGGTTTACCCTTGATGTGGATTGTCTGTGATATGATGCATTTCATAAGATCATGTTTTAATGACTTATTTTACTGTTCTACTCACTGGGCTATAGAGCTCATCCCCTCCCTTAACCCCAGTTTTGCAGGTTCGCTGTTCAGTGTATAGTGTACAGGGGAAGTCCAATAGAGTTCAGGAAAAGATAAGAGCTGTGTAATAGAATATAGTTGACATGTAATATTAAAGAGATGTATCAGTTGTGTATAAAGTTAGAATTGTGCTTGACTTAGTTATTTTGTATTGTAAATCTTTTGTTGAGTACATGATCTGTATATATGTATATGTTTTACAGAGTATGTGAAAAACCAGGCTTAACAGGTATGAGATAACCCATCTAGAGCAAGCTCTAGTCAGGGGTACAGAGTACAGAGTACAGAGTACAGAGTACAGAGATAGTGCATGCACAGGTTAACCCATGGTTCAGAAAAGAGTTTTTATTTTCACAGAAAATGTATGATCATGTATGAGATTTACAGATACACAGAGAGTATAGCAGGCTTGCTACGGGTTCTGGGGGCCTTAAGCCGACCTGAGTCCTAGCGCCGGTGACGGTCCGTTTTGGGATCGTTACAGATTGGTATCAGAGCCCTAGGTTCACATGATCGAACCTATAGAGAGAGTGTCGGGCTCATAGAGGTTACAGTTGGTCAAGCACAATAGGAAATCATGTCCACTAGGATAGGATGTTGAGTCCTGTCTTTTTGATGCTATGCAATGCCATGATATGCATGTGCATTATTGAGATATATGAGTTAATTATATACTGATATGCTATGTTATGTGTTGTTTTCCAGAGAGTTAAAATGCGAGGAACTCATCGATCAGCTCGATTGACTGGAGTCCCACCAGATAGTGAAAGATTAGCTGCTCGTCCTCCTGCATTGCCGAGGGCAAGGTCATAAAGATCTAGCAGGGAAGGCATGTCAATAGGCCCTAAAAGGTCTGTAGACGAGAGTAGAAGAGGGACAGTTAGAGGAGCTACATCAGAGGAGGTGAGGGAGGCCATGGAGACTGACCCGTCTATGGATGAAGGTATGGGAGAATCCCAAGGAGGCATTCAGGCCTCAGGTTTTGACTATCCAGCCTTTTCTCAGGATCCAGAGTATCCGATGGAGGGTATGTCGGAGTACTCTCGTTTTGTCCCATATCCTACATACATGCCAAATATGCCTTATCCTCACTATTACCCACCATATCCCATGTATCCACCCTCCCCTACCCATCCAAATGCAGCACACCCAGAACCAAATGAACCAGTACCCCCACCACCACAAACAGAACCAGTAGCCCCTGTTGTCCAAACACTTCCACCTAGTTCATCTGGAAGTAAGGTGAAAATGACTGAGTATCTGAAATTGGATGCTCCTAAGTTCAATACAGGAGATGATCCATTTGAGTACCTGAGAACTGTGAAGATGATCACTGACGAGTTGGGTGCTGATGATAGCAGAGCCATTGAGATGGCGGGGTTTACACTAAAGTGTAAGAAGGCTCAGGAATGGTTCAAGAACTATGTGGAGCCTAGGATGAACAGTATGTTATGGGGAGAGTTTGCCAATGAGTTTGCAGGGTGGGCTTTTCCTGATAGTTCGAGGGAGATGAAGGTAATAGAGTTTGAACAGTTAAGACAGACAAATGAGATGAGCGTTGATGAGTTTACAGATAAGTTCCTGGATTTGCTTCAGTATGTGGGTCAAGCCTATGATACTGACCAAAAGAAGGCAAGGAGATATACTATGAGACTTCATCCCAGGTATTCTTCCTTGATCCTTCCAGCAGAAAAGGAGAGTTTCCACTCTATAGTCGATGCAGCCAGGAAAATGGAAGCAAGTGCCAATATTCAGAGACAGTCAAAGGCACAGGCTTCGGGTTCGAAGGCCCCCAGTTCAGGCACTTCAGGCAACAAGAGATGGGATAGAGCGAAAGGATTAAAGAATAAGTTCTGGAGTAAAGCCAAGTCTAGTCTGGGAATGGGTAGTGGTTCGAGCTCTGGCACAGCTAGTCCAGTGTGTAGGAGATGTGGGAGACCCCACAGGGGAGCCTGTCAGTTGGGATCTTCAGCCTGTTTTAGATGTGGACAGGAAGGGCATTTCGTTCGGGATTGTCCTCAGGTGACTTTTGTGGCACCATCCCAGCAGATGAGTTCAGGCAGTGTAGCACAGCCAGTGGTACAGCCAGCAGCTTCGGTCATGCCTCAGGGTAGTGGCAGAGGTAGAGGGAGAGGGGCAGCCTCTACTTCAGCAGCAGGTTCCCAAGGTGGAAATCCGGTAGCCCCAACACGGGCTTTCATAGTGACACAGGAGGAGGCTAACACATCGAACACTGTGGTGTCAGGTAATCTCATCATTGGGTGTTCGGATGTGTATGCTTTGATGGACCCCGGTGCTTCTCATTCCTTTATTGCTTCGAGAGCCATAGAGAGACTGGGTTTGATCAGTTTTGAGTTAGAGTATCCTCTCTGGGTCAGTGGACCTAAGTGCGACCCATCAGTGGCAGTGTCAGTCTGTTGTTTCAGTCCAGTGTTTATAGAGGGTAGATGCCTTCCAGCTGACCTTGTGGTTCTAGATTTGACAGATTTTGACGTCATTCTAGGGATGGATTGGCTATCTACATATGGTGCTACTTTGGACTGTCGAGACAAGGTAGTTAGTCTCAGAGACCAGGATGGGTCCGAGTGTGTCTTCAGGGGAGACAGGAGAGGTACACCCAGAGGTTTGATTTCAGCCCTTCAGGCTCGTCGTTTGCTTAGGAGGGGTTGTCAGGGGTTTCTAGCTCATGTGAGGGAGCTAGACAGTCAGGTTAGGGAACCAGCTTCAGTACCCGTTGTTTGAGAGTTTCCAGATGTATTCCCAGATGACTTACCAGGACTACCGCCTGGTAGGGAGATAAAGTTTGAAATTGAATTATTGCCTGGTACCAGACCTATCTCTATTCCTCCCTACAGGATGGCACCAGCAGAGTTAAAGGAGTTGAAAGACCAGTTGCAGGACTTGGTAGATAAGGGTTTCATCCGCCCTAGTACCTCACCTTGGGGTGCTCCAGTGCTCTTTGTCAGAAAGAAGGATGGATCCCTCAGACTTTGTATCGACTACAGACAGTTGAACAAAGTCACTACCAAGAATAGGTATCCTTTACCTAGGATTGATGATCTATTTGACCAGCTAGCTGGAGCAGGTTGTTTCTCTAAAATAGATATGAGATCCGGGTATCATCAGTTGAGAGTCAGAGAGGCAGATGTGCCTAAGACAGCCTTCAGGACCAGATATGGACATTATGAGTTCTTAGTGATGCCGTTCGGGTTGACTAACGCCCCTGCAGCATTCATGGATCTCATGAATAGAGTTTTCAGCGAATATCTAGATCACTTTGTTATTGTCTTTATCGATGACATCTTAGTGTATTCCAGAAATGCAGAGGAGCATGCCCAACATCTGAGGATAGTTCTGCAGATACTGAGAGAGCATGGTTTATATGCCAAGTTCTCTAAGTGTGAGTTTTGGTTGAGGAGCATTTCCTTCTTGGGACATGTAGTATCAGCAGATGGGATAGAGGTAGACCCCAAGAAGATAGAGACTGTAGCTAACTGGCCCAGACCCACTACAGTGACTGAGATTAAAAGCTTTTTGGGACTGGCAGGTTACTACAGGAGGTTCGTACAGGACTTCTCAAAGATAGCGGCTCCTATGACCAAACTAACTCAGAAGAATCAGAAGTTTGTCTGGTCAGACCAGTGCGAAGAGAGCTTTGAGGAGCTCAAGAGGAGATTAACAACAGCACCAGTGTTAGCTTTGCCTGTTAGTAATGAGGATTTCACAGTGTTCTGTGATGCATCTCAGGTGGGATTGGGTTGTGTTTTGATGCAGAGTGATAGGGTGATTGCTTATGCTTCTAGACAGTTGAAGAAGCACGAGTTGAATTACCCCACCCATGACCTAGAGATGGCAGCAGTTATCTTTGCACTCAAGATGTGGAGGCATTAACTCTACGGGGTTAAATGCGAGATCTTCACTGATCACAAGAGTTTACAGTACATCTTGAGCCAGAGAGAGCTGAATTTGAGATAGAGAAGATGGGTAGAATTGCTTAGTGATTATGATTGTAAGATCCAGTATCATCCGGGTAAGGCGAATGTTGTGGCAGACGCCCTAAGCCGGAAGTCACTAGGCAGTTTATCCCATATAGCAGCAGAACGGAGACCAGTAGTGATGGAGCTTTACAAGCTCATCAAGGAGGGGTTACAGTTAGAGTTGTCTGGTACGGGTGCATTGATAGCACAGATGAGAGTGACACCTGTGTTTCAGGAGCAGATAACTCAGAAACAGCACGAGGATCCAGAGTTGATGAAAATTTCCAGGACTGTTCACTCAGGCAACAGTTCAGAGTTCAGATTTGACAGCCAAGGGATCCTTCGTTATGGGAGTCGACTTTGTGTACCAGATGTTAGTAGTCTGAAGGAAGACATTATGAGGGAAGCTCATAATGCAAGGTATAGCGTTCACCCTGGAGCCACCAAGATGTATCAAGATCTAAAGAAGGTATATTGGTGGCCAGCCATGAAGAAAGAAGTGGCGCAGTTTGTGACAGCTTGTGACATTTGTCAAAGGGTGAAGCTAGAGCATCAGAACCGGCTGGAATGCTTAACCCACTGCCGATTCCAGAATGGAAATGGGAGAACATAGCTATGGATTTTGTAGTGGGGTTACCGGTGACGTCCAACAGGCTAGACTCCATATGGGTGATTGTGGATAGACTCACTAAATCTGCCCACTTCATTCCAGTCAGGAGTAACTATTCTATGGACAAGTTAGCGCAGGTATATCTAGATGAGGTAGTGAGGCTGCATGGAGTTCCAGTGTCGATAGTATCAGATAGAGGACCACAGTTCACCTCCAGGTTTTGGCAGAGCCTGCAAACTGCTACGGGCACAGGATTGGATTTTAGCACTGCTTTCCATCCACAGACAGACGGTCAGTCAGAGAGGACCATCCAAACCATTGAAGATATGTTGCGAATGTGTGTGTTAGACTTTGGCAGTTCTTGGAGGCAACATCTACCTCTGGTGGAGTTTGCCTACAACAACAGCCATCATGCTAGCATAGGGATGGCTCCTTATGAAGCTCTGTATGGGAGGAAGTGCAGAACACCTGTTTGCTGGGAAGAGGTAGGCGAGAAGGCTCTTGCAGGGCCAGAGTTAGTTGAGATTACCAACAAGTTGGTACCTATCATCAGAGAGAGAATCAGAACAGCTGTAAGCAGACAGAAGAGCTATGCAGACATCCGTAAGAAGCAAATAGAGTTTCAGGAGGGGGATTGGGTATTGCTGAAGGTGTCTCCAATGAAAGGAGTGGTTCGTTTTGGGAAGAAGGGTAAATTAGCTCCACGGTACATTGGACCCTTTGAGATTTTGCAAAGGATCGGAAATGTATCATATAAGCTGGATTTACCTACTTCTATGGAGAGGATTCACCCGGTGTTTCATGTTTCTATGCTACGGAAATTTGTGTCAAATCCGGGTCAGGTTATTAATGAGCCTGATGTGGAGATTCTAGGGGATCTCACTTATATAGAGCAGCCAGTGTGGATTCTGGACATGCAGATCAGACAGCTAAGGAACAAAGAGATTCCGATGGTGAAAGTTCTGTGGAACCACCATAATCTAGAAGAGTGTACTTAGGAGACGTGAGAGTCTATGCTCCAGCAGTATCCATATATGTTTTGAGGTTAGTTTCCTCCTTTTTGTGTTTGTTTGTTTGTTTTAGGAACATCCGAGGACGAATGTTCTTAAGGGGGGGAGAATGTAATACCCGGCTAGAGTCCGGCATCGGAATTCCTATCGTCCGGTGGAATCCGGGATGTCGGGATTCTCTAGAAGGGTAAGATTTATGTTTTTCTAAAGTAATATGGAATGTTTTAATGTTTTAAAGTGAAAATGCAATGAGTTTTTAAAGAGAAATGAACCAAGGCAGAAAAGCCAGGTTCGGCCGCCGAAGGTGACTTTCGGCCGCCGAACATGCATGGCTTTCGGTTTCACGTTTGGCCGCCGAAGGTGGTCTGGCCAGCCACCTATAAAACAGCCCTCAGTCGGTTGAAAGGATAAGCTTCGCCCTTTCTTTCACTTTCTGAGGTGAGACCCTGTCCTTTTTTAGTATTCTTTCATGTTTTCATCCAAGTTTGCAAAGATTTGATTGAGTTTTATGTTATTTTGAAGGTTTTGAGCTTTAAACACAAAGTTGTGAATTTTGGAGAGTTTGAAGGAGAGTTGCTTCAAAACTCCACGTTATGATCATTCATCTACTTGATTTCAATAGGTAAGTGAAGATCCTGAGCTTGTTTTCATGTTTTATGGAAGATTTATGGGGTTTATGGAGAGAGTTGCATGAATAGGTTAAAAAAAAGAGTTTTTGATAATTTTGTGAGAAGAGCTTGTTTGTGTGTTATATGTTTTGTGTTGTTGGGGTTTTTAGGTAGTTTTTGACCCCTTTGAGCATATAGTTAGGTGTATGCAAGTTGAGAAAGTGAGGTGCTAGAGTTTGGAGGAGTTTTGAGCATTTGGCGAGAGGCAGGGCAAGTTTCTGCCCTGCTGATGAACTCAGGTTCGGCAGCCGAAGGAACATTCGGCCGCCGAACCCCTGAGGAGGTGAGAGGAGGTGAATTCGGCTGCCCAAGCTTGCCCCCAAGCTTTTGGACTTTCGGCTCTGGAGGGAAGTTCGGCCGCCGAAGGTGCCGCCGAAGGTTAGACACTTTCGTCTCTGGAGTGCCTTTCAGCCCCGAAACTAGCCCCCGAAAGGGTTCGGCTACCGAAAGTTGAGGTTCGGCTGCCGAAGGTGCTTGAGTTTCATCTCTAGAGAGGACTTTCGGCCGCCGAACCTGCCGCCGAAAGTGTTCTGTCCAGCTTTTCTTTTGCATGCTTTGCATGAGTTTTAGAGTAAGATTAAGGGGATTCTTGGGGAGTTTAATAGAGTTATTCTTAAGCTAGTTTGGTCCCTCATTTGAGTCTTTCTATGCTTACACAGACCAGAGGCACCAGAGAGAGCAGCAGTGAGTACTGCTCCAGAGTTTACAGAGCCTGCAGAGTCAGTCAGTTCAGATAGCCAGAGGTGAGTGGAACTAAACTTAATTCTTTTAATTGAGCAATGAAATATTTTTAGCATATCTCATGCATTGTGATTTTGCTATAGGTTAATTGCATTAGAATCCACGAATATGGTGCATTGAATAGTTACTTGTTGATGTGGGTGAATGCTGAATGATCCAATAGTCTCTGAGTTAAGACCAGGAGCCTTTGACTACGCCCTGGCAGGTATAGTTAAGACCAGGAGCCTTTGACTACGCCCTGGCAGAAGTCCAGGAGCCTTTGACTACGCCCTGGCAATGGTAAGTACAGGTGTTATATACACGTATACATATAGACAGGAAGACCAGGTGCTCGATTCTACGCCCTGGTACGGCAGAGTTACTGAGACTATGTGGTGACAGGTTTACCCTTGATGTGGATTGTCTGTGATATGATGCATTTCATAAGATCATGTTTTAATGACTTATTTTACTGTTCTACTCACTGGGCTATAGAGCTCATCCCACTCCCTTAACCCCAGTTTTGCAGGTTCACTGTTCAGTGTATAGTGTACAGGGGAAGTCCAACAGAGTTCAGGAAAAGAGAAGAGCTGTGTAATAGAATATAGTGGACATGTAATATTAAAGAGATGTATCAGTTGTGTATAAAGTTAGAATTGTGCTTGACTTAGTTATTTTGTGTTGTAAATCTTTTGTTGAGTACATGATCTGTATATATGTATATGTTTTACAGAGTATGTGAAAAATCAGGCTTAACAGGTATGAGATAACCCATCTAGAGCAAGCTCTAGTCAGGGGTACAGAGTACAGAGTACAGAGTACAGAGATAGTGCATGCACAGGTTAAGCCATGGTTCAGAAAAGAGTTTTTATTTTCATAGAAAATGTATGATCATGTATGAGATTTACAGGTACACAGAGAGTATAGCAGGCTTGCTACGGGTTCTGGCGGCCTTAAGCCGACCTGAATCCTAGCGCCGGTGACGGTCCGTTTTGGGGTCGTTACACCGGTAGCGGTCCGATTTCCGGGTCGTTACAGAATGGTATCAAAGCCCTAAGTTCACATGGTCGGACCTATAGTGTGTCGGGCTCATAGAGGTTATAGAAGGGCAAGCACAATAGGAGAGATCATGTCCACTAGGATAGGATGTGGAGTCCTGTCTTGTATGATGATGTGAAATGCCATGATAATATGCATGTGCATTAATGTTATGCTATGTATGAAATGTATGTGAGGTAGGTTCATGTGCTTCCACATGAACCGTATGATGCTAATGTTTATGTGGTATATTATGCTTTCAGAAGTCAAGATGAGAGGAACTCGTCGATCCGTAAGATTGACTGGAGCTCCGCCAGAGAATGAGGGCATGGATGCCCATTTCCCTGCTCTGCAGAGGGCAAAATCTTGTAGAACAAGCAGAGAAGGTACATCAAGGGACCCTAGAAGGTCTTTTGATGCAAGTCGGAGGAGATCAGATCATGGTGGTATGTCAGCGGATGTGATGGGAACAGAGGAGGATAACCAGAGAAGAGATAGTAGTCTGTGCATGAGTAAGTCAAAGGAGGATATGGGAGAGTCCCAAGGAGGCACTCAGGCCTCGGGCTTTGTTCCACCACAGTATACACCCTATCCCCAGGGGCCAGGGTATCCGATGGGAAGCACGTCGGATTTCTCTAGCCTCCCTTTTACCCACCGTACCAACAGTACCCCATGTTTCCACCCTCACCCTTTTATCCAGGTCCAGCAAACCCTAACCCAGGGAATGCTGCACCTCCTCCTCCACCAGCAGAGCCATTTGTCCCTGGTGCCCAAACACCCAAACCTAGCTCATCAGTTGGGGGTAAGGTAAAGATGACGGATTATCTGAAGTTAGATGCCCCCAAGTTTGAAACAGGTGATGACCCTTTTGAATACCTCAGAACGGTGAAGATGATAACTGACGAGTTGGGAGCAAGTGACAGTAGAGCCATTCAGATGGCAGGGTTCACATTGAAATGCAAGAAGGCAAGGGAATGGTTTAAAAACTATGTGGACCCAAGGTTGGAAAGCTTATCCTGGGAACAGTTTGCAAATGAGTTTGCAAGATGGGCTTTTCTAGGTAGTTCTAGAGAACTGAAGATGATTGAGTTTGAGCAGCTAAGGCAGACAGAAGAGATGAGTATAGATGAGTTTACAGACAGGTTCCTGGAGCTGTTGCCGTTTGTAAGACAAGGTCTTGACACAGACCTGAAGAAGTCTAGGAGATATGTTATGAAGCTTCACTCCAGGTATTCCTCGTTGGTTCAATCAGCAGAAAGGGAGAGCTTCCATGCTATAATGGATATGGCACGGAGAATGGAGACTAGTGCCATCATCCAAGGGACAGTTAAACAGTCTGTGGCACAGTCTTCGGGTCTCCAAATAACGAGGACGAGTGATGCTAATCTCTCCTCTTTGGGCGAGGATGTCACGAAAAGTAAGAAGGGAGACAGAGGTCTCAGAAGGTCAAAGAAGAACAAGTTCTGGAATCGGATAAAGTCTGGTCTGGGATTAGGAGGATGCTCGAGCTCAGGCATAGACGTTGCAGAGTGTGCAAGGTGCGGTAGGCCGCACAAGGGAGTCTGTCGGTTTGGGACTATAGCATGTTACAGATGCGGCCAGGAGGGACACCTAGCTCGGGAGTGTCCTAAGGCAGCTTTTATGGCACCGTCCTATCAGACAACTCTAGGCAGTATGGCACAGCCATCAGCTCCAGCCATGTTACAGGGTAGTGGTCGAGGCAGAGGAAGGGGGACGGCCCCTTCTTCAGTAGGTTCCCTAGGTGAAGGTCCATCAGTTCCAGCTTGGATCTTCTCCATGACGCAGCAAGAAGCTAACACATCGGACATGATGGTGACAGGTAATCTCACTCTCTTATGTTTGATGTGTATGCTTTTATGAACCCTGATGTGTTTCTCTTTCCTTGTGGCTTCGAGAGCCGTAGATAGGTTGGGTTGATAGCTTATGGGTTAGGGTATTCCCTTTGGGTCAGTGGACCCAAGTGTGATCCATCAGTGGCAGAGTCAGTCTGCCGGTATAGTCCAGAGTATGTGTGAGTAGATGCCTTCCAGCTGGCCTAGCGGTTCTAGATTTGACTGTTTGACGTCATTCTAGAGTTGGATTGGTTCTTCTACTAGTGGTGCTACCTGAGTCCGCAGAGACAAGGTAGTCAGGTTCAGAGGTCAGGATGGATCAGAGGTAGTCCTTAGAGGGGGACAGAGTAGGGATACCTAGAGGTTCGTTATCAGCCCTACAGGCTCGTAGGTTGGCCAGGAGAGGTTGTCAGGGGTTTCTAGCTCGTGCAGGAGAGTTCGGTAGTCATGCCAGGGAGCCCGCCTCAGTACCAGTAGTGAGTTCTTAGATGTTTTCCCAGACGAGCTGCTAAGTGTACCATCTGTTAGGGAGATAGAATTTGAAATGAAAGTGATGATAGAGACCAGACCCGTCTCTACCCCTCCCTACAGGATGGCACCTGCAGAATTAAAGTAGTAGGAAGAGCATGTTGCAAGAGTAGGTGGTTAAGGGTTTTCATTCGACTGAGCACTTCGCCTTGGGGTGTTCCAGAGTTGTTATGAGAGTGAAGGATGGATCCCTAGGACTTTGTATCGACTACAAGTCGTTGAACAAAGTCACTACTCAGAATAAGTTATTGTTACCTTGGATCGACGATCTATTTTAAACCAGCTAGCAGGAGCTGGTTGCCTTTCCAAGATAGATCTGGAGTCCAGGTGCCATCAGTTAAGATCAAGGAAGAAGATGTACAGAGAGCAGTGTTTAGGACCAGATATGGGCACTATGAGTTTCTAGGAATGTCGTTCGGGTTAATGAACGCCCCTACAGCATTCACGGACCTCATAAGCAGAGTTTTAGTCGGTTTCTGGATCACTCCGTTATTGTCTCCATTGACGGTACCTCGGTGAGTCCCAGAAATGCAGAAGAGAATGCCCATTATCTAAAATCAGGATTGCAGATCCTGAGAGGACATAGCTTGGATGCCCAGTTCTCCCAATGTGAGTTCCGGTCAAGGAGCATATCTTTCTTGGGTCATAGTATGTCGGAAAAAAAAAAGGGAAAAGTGAGGTAGACCCGAGAAAGTTGGAATTGTAGCTGACTAGCCCAGGCCCATTGTAGTGACATAGATCAAGAGCTTTTCGGGTTAGGCAGGTTACCTACTGGAGGTTCATATAGAACTTCTTTAGAGTTGCCGCTCCTATGGCCAGATGGATCAAGAAGAATCAGAGGGTTGTGTGGTCTACTCAGTGTGAAGAGGGCTTAGAAGAGCCGAAGGAAATGTTGATGTCAGCACCAGTGGTGGCTCTGTCCGCCAATAATGAAGATGTCACAGTGTCCTGTGATGCGTCCCGTGTGGGACTAGATTGTGTGTTATTGTAAAGTGATAGGATGATTGCTTATGCTTCTAGGTAGCTGAAGAAGCATGAGTTGAATCATCCTACACATGATCTAGAGATGGTGATGGTAATCTTTACACTCAAGATGTGGAGGCGGTACCTGTATAAGGTATGAGGACAGATCCTTACAGATCGAAAGAGCTTGCAATACATCTTGAGTCAAGGGAGGAAAATCAGAGGCAGAGAAAAGGGGTAAGAGCTGCATAGTCAGAAAGAGAGGAATCAGAACTGCTGAGAGTCAGCAGGAGAGTTATGAAGTTGTCCGCTAGAGGCTTGTAGAGTTTTAGAGAGAGAAGAGTTTATTAGAGTGGCGCAGTGGAAGCACGTTGAGGTTCTCGAGAAAGTTGAGGTTTGCTGGAGGTGTCTCCTAAAGAGGGGGTGATTCGTTATAGGCAGAAAGGTAAATTAGCTCTTAGATACATCGGACCCTTTGAGATCCTGCAAAGGATTGGGAATGTACCCTACGAGTTAGATTTACCTACTTCAATGGAAGAAATCCATTCGTTTTTTTTTCCATGTTTCCACGGTATATGAGTTCGTGTCGGATCCGAATGAGGTTCTTAAGGGAGCCAGAGGTGGAGATCGTAGAGGATCTCACCTATGTTGAGCAGCTAGTACGGACCGCCGACACACAAGTCAGAAAGTGTGGAAACAAGGAAATCCCGATGGTGAAAGTCCCTTAGAATCACCTTGAGATGAAAAGTGCACTTGGGAGACCGAGAGTTCATACTCCAGTGGTACCGTGTTTCCTTATAGACTATGTGTTTGAGATTAGATTGATGACGTGGCCGAAATAAAACTATGCTGTGATTGGTTAGAACCTGCAAGGGAGAAAACGTGAGGCAGTGGTGGGTGCCCACAACAGTTATTCTGACGCTCAAGTTAGTATCTTAAAGAATAGAGAAAATATAATGAATTACTTAGAGTTTGAGTAGTATTAGAGAATAACATACCTTTATTTCTGTGACGCTTCTCCATTTTAGACTATAAGAGGTAGAGATGAATATGGTATTTTTCTGATAATCAAGCGGTAATGTAGCTGCCTGCTTGATATGAGACATCACTAGCCAACAGGTGGGAATCCCACGATCACAGACATAATGTGTGTGATAATGGTAATTTCATGTCAAGACTCGCTTTGTTGAAGGAAGGGCGAGTTTTATGGTCCACTTTGTTCATGGTTGCATTACGCTACAAAAGAAGGTACATGACCACTGCTATGCACCTTGGAGCTGAAAACTTAAGACACATAGCACCTATGTTAATAAGGATATCGTGGTAGTTTAGGACTAGACGATAGCATATGCATTGTAAGCAAATGGGATATTTACCACCGCAAACTCTGCATACAACTCTAGCATATACCTCTCATCACCCATCACCAGGGAAAGGTTGATGGTGTCCAGTACTACCACGGTCTTATCTTCCAATTCTACTAAAGGTAGGAAACTCTAGAAAGACTATTTTTATCTAAGCCTAACTTTTAAGGCTTGTTAAAAATATTTAAGATGAGAAGATTAACAGAACTATCTGTATCCACAAGTACCCGCTTTATCTCATACCGGCTTAGGAGGATCTTAACAACTAGGAGGTTATTTTGAAAGAACTCCACCGCTTTATCGGCAGAATCGAACCTTACTTCTTGCTTGATTTATGGTTCTTAACGAATAAACAGGACATCCTCTGCCACATGCTTATTTTTCTCTTTGCCTTTATCAGCTCCTCCCATAATGACATGTATGATTCCAGTCATTTGGAGAGATCAGAGAAGAGAGAGATCCTTTCTTTTAAAAGAAAAATGAACAAGTGACCGGCTTTAATTCCAATGAACAGATAGAGTTCAATGGGTTCCCGGCAACGGAACCAAATGATGTGTTTGAGATTAGATTGATGACGTGGCCGAAATGAACCTATGCTGTGATTGGTTAGAACCTGCAAGGGAGAAAACGTGAGGCAATGGTAGGTGCCCATAGTAGTTATTCCGATGCTCAAGTTAGTATCTTGAAGAATAGAGAAAATATAATGAATTACTTAGAGTTTGAGTAGTATTAGAGAATAACGTACATTTATTTTTGTGACGCTTCTCCTTTTTATACTATAAGAGGTAGAGATGAATATGGTATTTTTCTGATAATCAAATGGTAATGTAGCTGCCTGCTTGATATGAGACATCACTAGCCAACAGGTGGGAATCCCGCGATTACAGACATAATGTGTGTGATAATGGTAATTTCATGTCAAGACTCGCTTTGTTGAAGGAAGGGCGAGTTTTCTGGTCCACTTTGTTCATGGTTGCATTACGCTACAAAAGAAGGTACATGACCACTACTATGCACCTTGGAGCTGAAAACTTAAGACACATAGCACCTATGTTAATAAGGATACCGTGGTAGTTTAGGACTAGACGATAGAGTATGCATTGTAAGCAAATGGGATATTTACCACCGCAAACTCTGCATACAACTCTAGCATATACCTCTCATCACCTATCACCAGGGAAAGGTTGATGGTGTCCAGCACTATCACGGTCTTATCTTCCAATTCTACTAAAGGTAGGAAACTCAAGAAAGACTATTTTTATCTAAGCCTAACTTGTTAAAAATATTTAAGATGAGAAGATTAACAGAACTACCTGTATCCACAAGTACCCGCTTTATCTCATACCGGCTTAGGAGGATCTTAACAACTAGGAGGTTATTTTGAAAGAACCCCACCGCTTTATCGGCAGGATCGAACCTTACTTCTTGCTTGATTTATGGTTCTTGACGAACAAACAGGACATCCTCTGCCACGCGCTTATTTTTCTCTTTGCCTTTATCAGGTCCTCCCATAATGACATGTATGATTCCAGTCATTTGGAGAGATCAGAGAAGAGAGAGATCCCTTCTTTTAAAAGAAAAATGAACAAGAGACCGGCTTTAATTCCAATGAACAGATAGAGTTCAATGGGTTCCCGGCAACGGAACTAAATGATGTGTTTGAGATTAGATTGATGACGTGGCCGAAATGGAACTATGCTGTGATTGGTTAGAACCTGCAAGGGAGAAAACGTGAGGCAGGGGTGAGTGCCCACAGTAGTTATTCCGACGCTCAAGTTAGTATCTTGAAGAATAGAGAAAATATAATGAATTATTTAGAGTTTGAGTAGTATT
Source organism: Manihot esculenta (assembly GCF_001659605.2). NCBI lineage: Eukaryota > Viridiplantae > Streptophyta > Magnoliopsida > Malpighiales > Euphorbiaceae > Manihot > Manihot esculenta. Next base: position 18,342,519 of record NC_035169.2, on the reverse strand, counting down.
AGAGAATAACATACATTTATTTCTGTGACGCTTCTCCTTTTTATACTATAAGAGGTAGAGATGAATATGGTACTTTTCTGATAATTAAGCGGTAATGTAGCTGCCTGCTTGATATAAGACATCATTAGCCAACAGGTGGGAATCCTGCGATCCCAGACATAATGTGTATGTGTAATACCCGGCTAGACTCCGGCATCGGAATTCCTGCTTTCTGGCGGAATCTCGGATGTCGGAACCCTCTAGAAGGGTACAATTATATTTTTATAGAATGTTTTTATATGTTTTTATGGTTTTTATGAAGAAAGAAATTGAGTTTTAAAAGAAAAGACTAAGGGGGAAAATGCCAGGTTCGGCTGCCGAACATTGGCCTCTTGCGGAGGCACCTTTGGCCCCCGAAAGTGGTTTGGCCAGCCACCTATAAAGGGCCCCTTGTCCGAAAATGGGCGAGTTTTCTCTCTCTATTTTTGGGTATAGGTGAGATTTCGCTTTTCTTTGGTCGATTCTATGTTTTTCTACGAATCATTCATGTTTTGATGAATTTTAACTTGGTTTTGAAGATTACATGAGAACTTTTTCTTTTCTTTTATCAAGCTCAACCTGTGCATGCACATAAACATAAACATAAACCACACACTGGAGCCTCATCACATGCTCCAATGGGGTATCTCATCAAACATCAAGCTTGTTTGAACATAAACATCATAAAACATAGATCATGTATATACATGGGATTATCCAAACATACTATGGTCAAGCACAATTCTAATCCTCAATATCAATATTACATAACATGACTGTTCATATCCTTACATCATTTTATAAATCATCATGTCCACATCTAACTATTACAAACCACATGACCCTACTCTTCTTGATTCCCTGATCTAGCCCGTATCTGCAAACCTGGGGGATATAGGGAAAGGGGTGAGCTACTAGAGCCCAGTGAGTAGAATAATAAATCATTTAAAACATATGCCATCATGTAATGCATCATATCACAGAAAAATCACATCAAGGGTGAACCTGTCACCAAATAGTCCCAGCATCATATCCGTGCCAGGCCGTAGAATGGGGTCCTGGTCTTCCTGTCATATCATAACATTACTTACCATTGCCCCAAGGCCTCATCTGGGCACCTGGTCTTCTCGTTCCATACCGTGCCAGGCCGTAGAATGGGGTCCTGGTCTTTCATACCATGCCAGGCCGTAGAATGGGGTCCTGGTCTTTCCTCAGGGACTAATTGGATCATACAGCATTCACCCACATCCACAATAAAGAATGCAGTACAACATATTCGTGGATTCTAATGCAACAACCTATTATATCACATGGCATTCGTGATGCATGATTCATGCTAAAACTTGCATTAATTTAAAACATAAGGCTTATTCTACTCACCTCAGGCTAACTCTGACAATGAACTGAAGCAGCTGACTCACTGCTGGGGTCCTCGGTTCCTTGGGTCCGAACCTACACAGGTGGACTCAAATAAGGGACCAAACATACTAGAACATAACTCTAAAAATCTCCCCCAAAAACCCCCAAAAACACCTCAAAACAATCAAAGAATTCATGCAAAGGAGGGCTGAACAGGGCACTTTCGGCTGCAGGTTCGGCGGCCGAAAGTCCCTCCAGAGCCGAAAGTCATGCACCTTCGGCGGCCGAAAGTCCCCTCCAGAGACGAAACTCATGCATGTTCGGCGGCACCTTCGGCGGCCGAAAGTCCCCTCTAGAGACGAAAGTCCACTTTCGGGGGCAGGCTTCGGCAGCTGAAAACTTGCCTCCACAGGCAGGTTCGGCGGCTGAAAGTCCCTTCGGCTGCCGAACCTGAGTTTCTCCCAAAGTGGCAGAAACTCGGCTCTTATGCACATTTGCCTCCCAAAACCTTCAATCATGCATACAACTCAACCAAAACATGCATAAACACATACATAAGCTCTTAAGGGCTTCAAACTATCCTAAACCCCAACTACAACACATCAAAAGCAACTCAGCAACCTACATTATCCATAAACACAACACAAAAACCTAACAAAGCTCAACTAACCTAAGCATGCATTTCTACCCCAAGAATCAACTTGAAACTTGTTTAAAACATATGATGAGCTCAAGATCGGCTCTTACCTCTTGAAGATCGAGAGGAAAAACGATCCTAGCTCGGAGATGGGACAGATCGAGTTCCTTGAACCTCCAAACTCCAAAACTTGCTATTTGCTCAAAAATCTTCAAAACAAAGGTGAAAACTCATAAAAATCATGAAAGAGTCGAAGGAAGAACTCAAGATCGCCATGAGGGCGGCGGAGACTCACCTTGGCCGAAAATGGGGAGAAAAGCTCACCCGTTCGGACATGGGGACCCCTTTATAGGTGGCTAGTCAGGTCAGGGGCCTAACGTGCCTCCGCATGCATGCCATGTTCGGCGGCCGAACATAAGGTTCGGCGGCCGAACCTGGACTTCCCTCACTTATGCCTTCGGGGGCCTAAAGCACTCCCGAAGTGCATGTATGTTCGGCCGCCGAACCCGAGTTTTCCTCCAATACTATTTTCATGCAAAAACTCATTTTCTTTCTTGCTTAAAAACATATAATGCATTAAAACATTTTATAAAAATATGGTTTTACCCTTCTAGAAGTCTCCGACACCCGAGATTCCACCGGACGGTAGGAATTCCGATACCGGAGTCTAGCCGGGTATTACAAGTAGCTCACCCCTTTCCCCCTAACCCCCAGGTTTGCAGGTTCAGGATAGACCGGGAAGTTGTCAAGGGTAAATTCTTGTATATGTAATAGTTTAGTAGTGGACATGAAATGTAAAATGATGTAATGTAAGGTATCGTACAATAATGAGGTTTAGTATTGTGCTTGGCCCTAATGTAATGTTAATCCCTTTTTGTACATGATCTTTAATAAATGTTGAATGATGAGTTATGTTGAACCAGGCTTGGCATATGATATGTTACCCCACTAGAGCATTTGATGAGGGCTCTAGTGTGGGGTTTTATGTTTATAGTTATGGTGCATGCACAGGTCAAGCTTAGTATATGAAAAAGTTTAAAGTTTTTATGTAAATGCTTGATCATGTATGGGATTTATCAAGTATGACAGGTTGTATGTTAGGCTTGCTACGGGTCCCGGCGACCTTAAGTCGATCTGGATCCTAGCGCCGGTAGCGGTCCGATTTAATACTCGGATAGACTCCGGTATCGGAATTCCTACCATCCGGTGGAATCTCGAATGTCGGAAACCTCTAGAAGGGTAAAACCATGTTTTTGTAAAATGTTTTAAAGTATTTTATGATTTTAAGTAAGAAAGAAATTGAGTTTTGAATGAAAAAGACCAAGGAGACATTTTCAGGTTCGGCCGCCGAACCTCAAGTTCGGCCGCCGAACCTCAAGTTCGGCCGCCGAACGTGGGATGGTTTAGAGGGGCATGTTAGGCTTCCGAAAGTTTCAAAGGTTCAGCCGCCGAACCTCATGTTCGGCCGCCGAACTTACATTATTTTTGGAGGCACCTTAGGCTGTCGAAAGGTGGTCTGGCAGCCCCTATATAAGGGCTCCATGGCCGAAACGGGCGAGTTTTCTCCCCATTTTCGGCCATGGTGAGTTCCTGCTCTCCCATGGTAGATCTTTGATGTTTTTCCTCCGATCTTTCATGTTTTAACAAGTTTTATGTTGATTTGAAGATTTTTGAGCAAAAGAGCTAGTTTTTGAGCTTGGAGACCAAAGAGTTGAGATCTCTCCTATCTCCGAGTTGGATCGTCTCTCCTCTCGTTCTTCAAGAGGTAAGAGTAGATCCATAGTTCATTTCATGTTTTAAGTAAGTTTTATGAAGTTTCTTGGGGTAGAAATGCATGTATAGGTTTATGTTGAGTTTTTGGTTAAATGTGTGTTTATGAACAATGTATGTTGGTTATGCATGTTTGATGTGTTGTAGTTGGGGTTTAGGATAGTTTGAAGCCCCTAGTAACTTGTATGCTTGAGTATGCATGTTGTAGAATAGGAAAATGCATGATTGAATGAGTTGGGAGGCTATTATGCATGTAAAGGCTAAGTTTCTGCCCTTTGGGAAGAACTCAGGTTCTGCAGCCGAAGGCTCTTTCGGCCACCGAACCTACCTGTGGTAGCATGAATCGGCTGCCGAACCCTGCCCCCGAAAGAGGACTTTCGGCTCTGGAAGGGACTTTCGGTTGCCGAAGGTGCCGCCGAACATGCATGAGTTTCGTCTCTGGAAGGAACCTTCGGCCACCGAAAGTGCCTCCGAAGGTGCATGACTTTCGGCTCTGGAGGGCCTTTCGGCCGCCGAACCTGCCGCCGAAAGTGCCCTGTCCAGCCTTCCTTTGCATGATTTATGTGATTGTTTTAAGGTGTTTTTAGGGGGTTTTTGGGGAGCATTTTAGAGTCATGTTCTTGTTTGTTTGGTCCCTCATTTGAGTCCACCTGTGTAGGTTCGGACCCGAGGAACCGAAGCCCCCAGCAGTGCGTTTAGCTGCTTTCGAGTCTTGTCAGAGCTAGCCAGAGGTGAGTAGAATAACTCTTTGTGTTTTAAAATAAATATATCAGTTTTTTAGCATGTTCATGCATCACGAATGCCATGAGATGTATTAGGTTGCTTGCATTAGAATTCACGAATATGTTGCATTGCATAATATGATGATGTTGTGGATGGGTGTTGGATGATCCTTTAGTCCTCATATGATATGATGTAATATGATATGATATGGTATAGTATGGAAGTCCAGGTCGAGGCCCATTCTACGCCCCTGGCACTATGTTAAGAGAAAGACCAGGTCGAGGCCCATTCTACGCCCCTGGCACTATGTTAAGAGAAAGACCAGGTCGAGGCCCATTCTACGCCTCTGGCAGTATAGGAATGTTATGTTATGTATGTTATGATAAGAGAAAGACCAGGTCGAGGCCCATTCTACGCCCTTGGCACTATTGGATATGTTGAGGACTATTGGTGATAAAACCATCCTTGATGTGATTTGTTTGTGATGTGATGCATTCCATTATAGCATATGTTTTAAATGTTTTATTATTCTGCTCACTGGGCTCTAGTAGCTCACCCCACTCCCTTAATTCCCCAGGTCTGCAGGTACGGGATAGGCCAGGAGGTCAAGAAGAGTAAAGTTGTGATATGTAATAGCTAGATGTGGACATGAATTTGATGTAATGTAAAAGTATAGAATAGAGATGTAATGTATTGATGCCAATGGAAGTTTAGAGTTGTGCTTGACCATAGTATTATGTTAATCCCTTTCTAGTACATGATCTTAATGTTTAATGATGTTTATGTAAACCAAACTTAATGGATGTTATGTCACCCCATTAGAGCATTGATGAGGACTCCAATGTGGGGTTAATGTTTATGTTCATGAATAGTGCATGCACAGGTTGAGTTTGGTGATTGAATGAAAAGAAAAGTTTAAAATTTTTATGTATGTTGTTGATCATATATGGGATTAAACAGGTTTTCAGGATGAATGTTTGGCTTGCTACGGGTCCCGATAGCCTTAAGCCGATCTGGATCCTAGCGCCGATAGCGGTCCGGTTTTCGGGTCGTTACAGATTGGTATCAGAGCCCTAGGTTCATATGGTCGGACCTAGAGTGTCGGGCTCATAGATGTTCTAGAAGGTCAAGCACAATAGGAAGATCATGTCCACTAGGATAGGATGTAGAGTCCTGTCTTGATTGATGATGTGAAATGCCATGATTATATGCATGTGCATTAATGATATGCTATGTATGTGATGTATGTGATGCGGGTTCATGTGTTTGCACATGAACCATTTGATGCTAATGTTTATGTGATGTGTGTTGTTTTTCAGTAAGCAAGATGAGAGGAACTCGTCGATCTGCACGATTGACTGGAGTAGCACCGGAGGATGAGGGCATGAGTGCCCGTCCCCCTGCATTGCCAAAGGCAATGTCTAGCAGGTCTAGCAGGGAAAGAGCAGTGAGAGACCCTATAAGGTCTTTGGATATGAACAGAAGCAGATCAGTAAGGGGAACAGTTCAAGGAGGAATGTCAGAGGATGTGGGGGATGATATGGATGTGGATCAGAGGAGGGATGGCAGTCTTGGAGTAAGTTTGTCTGAAGAGGGCATGGGAGAGTCCCAAGGAGGCACTCAGGCCTCGGGATTTGTTCAGCCACCCGACTACCCACCCTTTTCACAAAATCCTGGGTATTCGATGGGAGGCACATCGGATTACCCCAGCTTTAATCCTTACCCTTCTCACATGCCATACCCACCTTTCTACCCACCATACTCACAGTACCCTATGTACCCACCCCCATCCTTTTACCCAGGTACAGCAAACCCTACCCTGGGGGATGCTGCGCCTCCTCCACCACCAGCAGTACCTATTGTCCCAGAAACCCAAGTGCCTAAGTCTAGCTCATCTGGAGGGAGCAAGGTCAAGATGACCGACTACATGAAGCTGGGTGCTCCCCAGTTTGAAACAGGTGATGACCCGTTTGTGTATCTTGAGAGGGTCAAGACGATTACAGATGAGTTAGAGGCTGATGACAGTAGAGCAATTCAGATGGTTGGGTTCACACTGAAGTGCAAGAAGGCCCGAGAGTGGTTTAAAAATTATGTGAACCCGAGGGTGGACAGTCTTTCATGGGAGGAGTTTGCTAATGATTTTGCAGGATGGGCCTTTCCTGACAGTTCAAGAGAGTTGAAGATGAGTGAATTTGAGCAGTTGAGGCAGACGGAGGAAATGGGTGTAGACGAGTTCACAGACAGGTTCTTGGAGCTGTTGCTGTTTGCAGGGCAAACCCTTGATACATATCAGAAGAAGGCTAGGAGGTATATCATGAAGCTTCATTCCAGGTATTCCTCCTTGATCCAGTCAGCAGATAGGGAGAGCTTCCATGCCATAGTGGATATGGCCCGGAAAATGGAGGCTAGTGCCATCATTCAGGGGACAGTTAAGCAGTCAATGGCACAACCTTCTGGTTCCAAGACCCCAGGTGGGGGAAGGTTAGAGCCTTCTTCTCTGAGTGCAGCGGCTTCAGGAAGTAAAAGGTGGGGTAAAGCCAAGTCCAAGAAGAACAAGTTCTGGAACAAGATCAAGTCAGGTCTGGGATTAGGAGGTGGCTCGAGCTCAGGTGCAGATAATGCAGTATGCATGAAGTGTGGGAAGCCGCACAAGGAAGTATGTCGGTTTAGGACGACAGCCTGCTTCAGATGTGGGCAGGAGGGACACATGGCACGGGAGTGTCCTAGAGCAGCTTATGTAACTCAGTCTCAACAGACAGCTTCTAGTAGTGTGGCTCAGCCAGTAGCTCCAGCCGCGACTCAGACTAGTGGCAGAGGCAGAGAGAGAGGGGCAGCCTCTTCTTCAGCGGGTTTCAGGGGTGAGGGTCTGTCAGCTCCAGCACGGATCTTCACCATGACTCAGCAGGAGGCAAATGCATCAAACACAGTGGTGTCAATTAATCTCATAATTGGTTGTTTTGGTGTTTATACCTTAATGGACCCTGGTGCATCTCATTCTTTCATTGCTCCGAGGGCCGTCGAGAGGTTGGGGTTGATGGTCTCTGGGTTAGAGTGTCCCCTATGGGTCGGTGGACCCAAGTGTGACCCGTCAGTGGCAGAGTCAATCTGCCAGTGTAGTCCAGTTTTTGTTGAGGGAAGATGCCTTTCTGCCGACCTCGTGGTTCTAGATTTGACAGATTTTGACGTCATTCTAGGGATGGATTGGCTATCTACCCATGGTGCTACCTTGGATTGCAGAGACAAGGTAGTCAGGTTCAGATGTCAGGATGGGTCAGAGGTTGTCTTCAGAAGAGACAGGAGGGGTACACCTAGAGGTTTGATATCAGCCCTACAGGCTCGTAGGCTGCTCAGGAGGGGTTGTCAGGGTTTTCTAGCTCATGTGAGAGAGATGGATAGTTATGTCAGAGAGCCCGCCTCAGTGCCCGTGGTCAGTGAGTTCTTAGATGTTTTCCCAGACGAGCTGCCTGGTTTACCACCTGCTAGGGAGATAGAGTTTGAAATTGAATTGATGCCTGGAACTAGACCGATCTCTATCCCTCCCTACAGGATGGCACCAGCAGAATTGAAGGAGCTTAAGGAGCAATTGCTAGAGTTGGTAGATAGAGGCTTCATCCGACCGAGTACCTCATCTTGGGGTGCTCCAGTGCTATTTGTGAAAAAGAAGGATGGATCCCTCAGACTTTGTATCGACTACAGGCAGTTGAATAAGGTCACTACCAAGAATAAGTATCCATTGCCAAGGATCGACGATCTATTCGACCAGCTAGCTGGAGCAGGTTGTTTCTCTAAGATAGATCTGAGATCCGGGTACCATCAGCTGAGGATAAGGGAAGAGGATGTGCAGAAGACGGCGTTCAGGACCAGATATAGGCACTATGAGTTCCTTGTAATGCCGTTCGGGTTGACCAATGCCCCTGTAGCATTCATGGATCTCATGAACAGAGTATTTAGCCAATACCTGGATCACTTTGTTATTGTCTTCATATATGATATCTTGGTGTATTCCAGGAATGCAGAGGAGCATGCCCATCATCTGAGGTTAGTTCTGTAGACCTTGAGGGAACATGGCTTGTATGCCAAGTTCTCCAAATGTGAGTTCTGGCTGAGGAGCATTTCATTCTTGGGGCATGTGGTGTCAGAAAATGGAATCGAGGTGGACCCCAAGAAAGTGGAAGCTGTAGCTAACTGGCCTAGACCCACTACAGTGACAGAGATCAAGAGCTTCTTAGGTTTAGCAGGTTACTATAGGAGGTTCGTTCAGGATTTCTCTAAGATTGCAGCTCCTATGACCAGACTGACTAAAAAGAACCAGAGGTTTGTGTGGACCGACCAGTGTGAAGAAAGCTTTGAGGAGCTAAAGAAGAGGTTGACTTCAGCACCAGTGTTAGCTCTGCCAACGAGTAATGAGGACTTCACAGTCTATTGCGATGCGTCCCGTGTGGGACTGGGTTGTGTGCTAATGCAGAAGGAAAGGGTGATTGCTTATGCTTCTAGGCAGCTGAAGAAGCACGAGTTGAATTACCCTACGCATGATCTAGAAATGGCAGCGGTGATCTTTGCACTCAAGATGTGGAGGCACTACCTTTATGGGGTAAAATGTGAGATCTTCACAGATCATAAGAGCCTGCAGTACATCCTGAGTCAGAGAGAGCTGAATCTGAGGCAGAGAAGATGGGTAGAACTGCTTAGTGACTATGATTGCAAGATTCAGTACCATCCGGGTAAGGCAAATGTTGTAGCAGACGCCTTAAGCGGAAAATCACTTGGCAGTTTGTCCCATGTTTCAGCAGAGAGGAGACATGTAGTAAGGGAGTTCTTCGAGCTCATCAACGAAGGGTTGCAGTTGGAGTTGTCTGGTACAGGTGCTTTGATAGCCCAGATGAGAATGGCACCCGTGTTTCTAGAGCAGGTGGCTCAGAAACAGCATGAGGACCCAGAGTTAGTGAAGATTGCCAGGACTGTTCAGTCAGGCAAGAATGAAGAGTTCAGGTTTGACAGTAAGGGGATCCTCCGCTATGGGAACAGATTATGTGTACCAGATAACGTAGGGCTAAAAGGAGACATTATGAGGGAGGCTCATAATGCCAGATACAACGTTCACCCAGGAGCCACCAAGATGTATCAAGATCTCAAGAGAGTGTATTGGTGGCCAGCTATGAAAAGAGAAGTGGCACAGTTTGTGTCAGCCTGCGAAGTGTGTCAGAGGGTGAAGCTGGAACATCAGAAGCTGGCTGGAATGCTTAACCCACTACCTATTCCAGAGTGGAAATGGGAGAATATTGCTGTGGACTTCGTGGTGGGGTTACTGGCAGCGTCCAACAGATTGGACTCCATATGGGTGATTCTGAACAGACTGACCAAATCTGCTCACTTCATTCCTGTCAGGAGTGGCTATTCTATGGACAAGTTGGCGCAGGTGTATGTTGATGAGGTTGTCAGGCTGCATGGGGTTCCTGTTTCAATAATGTCTGATAGAGGACCCCAGTTCACCTCCAAGTTTTGGCGGAGTCCGCAGAACGCTATGGGTACCAGGTTGGATTTTAGCACTGCTTTCCATCCTCAGACGGACGGACAATCAGAGAGGACCATCCAAACAATAGAAGATATGCTCAGAATGTGTGTGCTAGATTTTGGCGGTTCTTGGAGGCAGCATCTACCCTTGGTGGAGTTTGCCTACAATAACAGCCATCATGCTAGCATAGGAATGGCTCCATATGAGGCTTTGTATGGAAGGAAGTGTAGGTCGCCTATCTGTTGGGAAGAAGTTAGAGAAAAGGCCTTGGCAGGGCCTGAGCTAGTAGAGATCACCAGCAGGGTGGTGCCCATAATCAGAGAAAAGATCAAGACTGCTGCAAGCAGGTAGAAGAGTTATGCAGACATTCGCAGAAGGCAAGTAGAGTTTCAGGAGGGGGATTTGGTATTGCTCAAAATGTCTCCAATGAAAGGGGTGATTCGGTTCGGGAAGAAAGGTAAGCTAGCTCCGCGGTACATCGGACCCTTTGAGATCTTGCAAAGGATTGGGAATGTATCGTATAAGCTGGATTTACCTGCTTATATGGAAAGAATCCATCCGGTTTTCCATGTTTCTATGTTGAGGTAGTTTGTGTCAGATCCGGGCAAGGTTCTTAGTGAGCCTGATGTGGAGATCCAAGAAGATCTCACTTATGTTGAGCAGCCAGTGCGGATCATAGACACCCAGAACAGAAAGCTAAGGAACAAGGAAATCCCGATGGTGAAAGTCCTTTGGAATCACCACAACATCGAAGAGTGTACCTGGGAGACACGGGAGTCCATACTCCAGCAATATCCTCATCTATTCTAAAGTATGTTTTATGTGTCTTCTATGTATGTTGATCTTTGATGCTATGCATGTGTTTGTTGGTGAACATTCGGGGACGAATGTTCTTAAGGAGGGAAGAATGTAATACCCGGCTAGACTCCGGTATCGGAATTCCTACCGTCCGGTGGAATCTCGAATGTCGGAAACCTCTAGAAGGGTAAAACCATGTTTTTGTAAAATGTTTTAAAGTATTTTATGATTTTAAGTAAGAAAGAAATTGAGTTTTGAATGAAAAAGACCAAGGAGACATTTCCAGGTTCGGCCGCCGAACGTGGGATGGTTTAGGGGGACATGTTAGGCTTCCGAAAGTTTCAAAGGTTCGGCCGCCGAACCTCATGTTCGGCCGCCGAACTTGCATGATTTTTGGAGGCACTGACAGAAGCGGTTGTTGAAGCCGGCCAAAAATAACCTTCTTTGATTACCTACAATTTACAACTGTAGACAGTGGTGAAGGATTGTATCCACAGAGAATCGATTACCTATTTGTTTATTTCAATCAAGACCAATAAAACCAATTGAAAGCACAAGTGAAAGCAAGTGAACAAGAGAAATAGAAACAAGTGCAAGGAAAGTAAAAGGGGGGTTTTGAGATGATTTGATTAACAACTAGTAAAAGCAATTAAAATAGTAAGTAATCTAAAATAAGAGAGAAATCAATATGAAAAAGGTCTAGTTGAAGATATGGATCCACTTTGGTTGTTTGGGTTGATCATTGAAACATGGTTACCTTGATTGATTCAATAGGTTGGTTATGGGGGTGCAAAACGCTTCTCACCACCATGTCTTTCCTTATGAACAAATTGATTAGGGAACGTCCTCTAATCAATTACTAATCAACAAATTGCCAAGGAACGTCCTTGGGCCATAGGCATCAAAACAATTGCCAATTGCATGAAGAACAAGAAAGATCCAAACCCTAACTACTCAAACGCTTGAGACGATGTTAGATCATGCAATTCCTTGGATTTTTACACCAAGTGTTCTATGGACAGAATAATTCCAGCAGTTACGGACTAACAAATATCCTAATCCAACAATCAATTAACTTTGCAATTAAGAGTCAAGTGGCCAATTTGATCAAAACAACAAAGCAATCTTAGAATCAAAGCACAATTGCATGAATATTGAATAAAATCAAAGACAAAAGTTTCTGTTCAGATCTCACAACCTTTTAAACAACCTTAATTTCAACCAAACTTCAACTAGAAAGAAGGTTTCAGCCACTCATGGCTGAACCAAACAGAAAATAAAAGAAAAGAAAGCAAAAGATGAAGAACTTAGGTGGAGAGAGGCCTTGGAAAAGGCTGCCGAATTTCTTGAGATCAAAAAGCTTCTCTTCTTGTCTTCTTGAAGCCTTTAAATAAGTCTTGAGAGGCTGCCTAGGGTTTCATGGAAGTCCAGGAGACTTTCAGAGGCTGTCCAAAGTGCCCTTGGTGAGTTATGAGCCTTCTTTGTGCATAGGTGAAGGCAAAAACGAGTTGGAGGCAAGTGGGGGCACTTTGGTCTTTTTACTTGCTGCCCAAGGTCTTCAAGATGTTGCCCAAATAGTTAAGAGGCTGCCCATGCACTATTAAGGAAGGGGGAGGCTCCTTTTGAATTTTGAATGTGCATGGCACTAAGTAGGAAGCATGTGATCTTGGGATTTTCTTTCCTTAATAAGGGGGATCTTGAAATCCAATAATTGAATGTGAATATTGAAGATTTGGATCTCAAGATATTTCCCTTATTTGGCTCCTCAAATATGGCAACTTGGGATATGGCTTCTTGAACAAGGAAGGAGTGCAATAGAGCGCATTTTCGGCTGCCTAAGTTGAGTTTCGGAGGCTGGAATTTTGGAGGTTCGGCGGCCGAAGGTTGGAATTCGGGGGTCGAAGGTAGTGGACTTTCGTCTCTGTCTGCATGGTTCGGCCGCCGAAGGTTGCCGCCGAAGGTGGTCCACTTTCGTTTCTAGAGTCCTCTTTCAGCCGCCGAAGGTTGCTGCCGAAGGTGACTGAGTTTTGGCTTCCGAAAGTTGCCTCCGAAGGTTGCTTTTGGGCTTCTTTTGGCATTTTTAAGAGCATTTTCTCCAAATTGTTTCTTCACACCTAATACTTGCAAAACATGATTAAAACCACAAAATTAGGTAGAATAGGTGCAAATAGACATCAATAAGATCATGAAAATATGGGCTAAAATATGCTCTATCAAATACCCCCACACTTAAGCTTTTGCTTGTCCTCAAGCAAATAAACATAGTCAAATAAGCTTTCTTCCTCTAGATCCTTATTTCCACTTAAGCTCATACTCAAGACACCTATTTTGAAGCATTGCAGTGAAGAATATATGCATGAAGATTACTTACCTCCTTTCCTTGTTTCCCTTTGCTTACCATGGCTAGGATTTGTTTTCCTCAAGAGAGACATGCACATTATGTTAAGACTTTTTCTAGCTTTTGGATTGACTTGCCCTTACCTTGAAGTACTTTATTCAGGCTTTTGCACTTTTGAGTTTGCTTGGAAAGGTTACCAACCTATTTTTGATTTGGAGGTTTATATTTTTCAGTTGGTCACCTATCCAAGTGGCTACTTGCCTTGTTCATAGGCTTTTGACCATTGGAACAATTTCCAATATGAGCTTTTGAGGTCTTTGCCTTTGCTGAATTTTCTTTCTCTCAATGATTTGGGCAAATCAACACCAATTGCTAAAGCAAGTCATGTTAAGTTCATTCACACAATTTCAATTTATTCTCAATCAATTGAGGGTCATCAATATATTTTTCACCATGGCAAACTCAAAGATTCAATTCAAAAGGCAATTCTCAAACATGAATACAACTCACTGCAAGTGATTCAACATAAGTTTAAAGAGTTATCACATCAATGGGGTCATGGAAAGAAAAACTCATCTAACATAGTTCATCAGTTTGAGTAGAGCAAAACAAAAAGGAGAAGAAGATGGTTGTGGTTGTGTGTGTTTTATTGAAAGCATAAACAAATTAAAATTTAACTGTGGCTAAGTAACTAAAAAGGGCTTAAAAAGAAAAAATTTTGCATCTGAAAGCATGAGAAAACATGAGAAGAGTAGAAGAAGAGAAGAAGGAAGGAAGAGATATGCACCCCCACACTTAAATCATGCATTGTCCTCAATGTAAAAGAAGAGAAGAAAGAGAACAAAGGAAACTGAGTACTTCCCTGGGGTGTAGCGTGCGTGGCATGATCCTCTAGGCAGAAGGATGTTGTAGTGGAATTTCTTTCACCACTTGTACTGCGAACCCTTCAAAGTATGGTTTCAGAGGATGACCATTCACCTTGAAGATTTTTCCAGTTTCTATGCTTCAGATGTCTACAGCTCCATGTGGGTATGCATGTTCTACAATGAATGGTCCAATCCACCTAGACCGTAGCTTTCCTGGGAACAGTTTCAGACGAGAGTCAAAGAGTAAGACTTTATCACCAACCTCAAATTGTTTTCTTGAAAGATGATTGTCATGGGAGGCTTTGGTCTTGGCTTTGTAGTTCCGAGAGTTCTCATATGCATCTCGTCTTATTTCCTCAAGCTCTTGCAGTTGCAACTTGCGATGATGTCCAGCTTCTTTGAGGTCCATGTTGCAATTCTTTACAGCCCAATATGCCTTGTGCTCAAGCTCAACTGGAAGGTGACAAGCTTTCCCATAGACAAGTCTGTAAGGAGACATACCTATGGGAGTCTTGTAGGCTGTTCTGTAGGCCCATAAGGCATCCTCTAATCTTAAGCTCCAATCCTTTCGGTTGGGAGAAACTGTTTTTTCAAGGATGGCCTTGATTTCTCTGTTGGACACTTCAGCTTGCCCATTCGTCTGAGGGTGGTAGGCTGTGGATGTTCTATGGATCACATTGTGTTTTCTGAGAAGGCTTTCCACCACCCTATTGCAAAAATGGGTCCCTCTATCACTGATGATTGCTGTTGGTACTCCATGTCTAGCAAAGATGTTAGTCTTCACAAAGTCTACCACTGCCTTGGCATCATCAGTTTTAGATGCTCTAGCCTCCACCCACTTGGATACATAATCCATTGCAAGGATGATATAAATGTATCCAAAGGATGGTGGGAATGGTCCCATGAAGTCTATGCCCCAAACATCAAATACCTCACAGACCATGATGGGGTTTTGTGGCATTTGATTTCTTTTGCTCAAATTTCCAGTCTGTTGACACCTAGCACAAGTCCTACAAAACAGAAAAGCATCTCGAAACATGGTGGGCCAAAATAGGCCACTTTCAAGTATCTTGTGAGCAGTTTTCCTTGGACCAAAGTGTCCACAACTATATGAATGACAAAAAGTAAGTACAGAGGCTATTTCTTGATCAGGAATGCATCTCCTTATCATTTGGTCAGCACAATGTTTCCACAAATAAGGTTCATCCCAAACATAGTATTTGGCATCCTTTTTTATTTTATCTTTAGTGTGCTTAGGCATGTCAAAAGGTAAGTTACCTGTGGCCAAGTAGTTTACCATATCGGCGTACCATGGCTCATCAGACTGAGCAAGAAAGATTTGTTCAAGTAGGTCTTCCTTGGATTCTTCAGATTCAGGAAAGTGTTGCAAAGGAGGTTCGGGGGAGCTTGCTTGTGATGAAGTCTGCTGGGTGAGGTTCGGCGGCCGAAAAGGTTCTGGGTTCGACGGCCGAATCTCTTCAGTTTGCGGAGTGAGCTTCGGCGATGGGTGCAGCTTCCGCAAGTCAGTGGGGTTCGGCGGCCGAAAGTGGGCTATGTTCGGCGGCCGAATGTCTTCTGTCTGCTTGATCTCCACTTGCTGAATGCTGCAGATTGTTTCCTTTAGTTTCAGATTTTCAATCCTGCAAAGATCATCATCTAGAACAGAATCTTGATTTTCATTAAACACATCTTGGCTCAAACAATCAATAATATCAAGACCATAAACAGGGGACATATCATGTGGATATTTCATGGCATCATACACATTGTACTTTATCACTTCCCCTTCAAATTCCATGGTAAGAGTACTATCATGCACATCTATTTTAGTTCTAGCAGTACTCAAGAAAGGACGTCCAAGAAGGATGTCAGAAGTAGTATTGCAACTATCTTCCTTAGTATCAATCACATAAAAATCAGCAGGAAAGACAAGTTCATCTACTTGGACTAAGACATCTTCTAAGACACCTATGGGGTATACCACAGATCTATCAGCCAATTGTATCACAACCCTTGTTTCTTTGAGTGCACATGCATTGAGAGATTTATAGATGGAGAGAGGCATGACATTAATAGATGCACCAAGATCACACATGGCTTTCTTGATACCAACATTTCCAATTTTGTAAGAGATAGCAAACATACCTTTGTCCTTGCATTTGGTAGGGAGTTCTCTTTTAATAACAGCAGTGACTACCTCACCTACACTTACTTTCTCTCTTTCAGCTAGCTTTCTTCTATTGGTGCACAATTCTTTCAGAAATTTGGCATACCTTGGAATTTGCTTGACAGCATCTAGCAGTGGTATGTTGATCTCCACTTTTCTGAAAGTCTCAAGGATCTCCTTTTCCTCTTTTTCTTTTTGCGTTCTTTCAAATCTTTTTGGAAAAGGTGGTGGGATGTGAAAGTTCACCTTTGGATCAGTCTTGTGTGCAGGAGGTGGTTCAGATGGAGATGGAGAGGCTTCATGTGGCCTTGGTTCTACCTCTGGCTCATGATTGGCATCTTGAAGCTCTTTGCCACTTCTCAAAGTAATAGCACTGACATTTTGTCTAGGGTTAGTTTCAGTTTGAGAAGGGAGTTTACCTTGGGTTTGCAGTTGGCCTATAGAGGTGGCCATTTGGCTTATGTCTTGTCGTACGCTTTGCATGGTGTTCACCATGGTTTCCATCATCGTTTGCATGATCTTCTCAAGGTTCTGATTTGGATTTGAAGGTGCTAGTTAGGCTTGACTTCTTTGGTAATTTTGGTAGTTCTGATCATTGTTGGGCTTCCCATAGCTAAAATTGGGGTGGTCCCTCCAACCTGGATTGTATGTATTGGAGTAGGGATCATATTTAGGTTGGTTGTTGTACCTCCCAATTGCATTGGCTTGCTGATTGTCTTCTTGGAGGGTGGGACATTGATCAGTAGGGTGTCCCACATATGAACAAATCCCACATGGCCTAGGTGGCTGAATTGCTTGTATCTGTTGGACTTGGCCAAGGGCAATCTTTTCCACAAGAGAGGTTAGTTTTGCAATTTGAGATTCAACAGAAGAAGTACTTACCTCATGGATTCCTCTTTGCGTTTACCCCTCTTCTTCATATTGCTTGGATGAGGCTGCAAGACTGGATATGCGTTCCTTCATTTCCCTAGGTGTCTTGTCTAGGATAGATCCTCCACAGGCTACAGTTATGAGTTTCCTTTCTGATGGAGTCAATCCTCCATAGAAAAATTGAATGAGGGCCTTGTCTGACATATCATGTTGTGGACAACCTGTACAAAGTCTTTCAAACCTGATTTCAGTTCAAAGGGAACTGTTAGAGGTGGATAGGTGATGCAAAGTGGAGCATAATCACCTATAGGGGTTGCTAACTCCCTCATGGTTCTTTCCCTTGGTGCTTGTGGCCTATTTGCTGGATTTTCTTGGATTATTTGGCCTGGGACAGCATGTCCATCAAGGGCAGCAGCTGGTGCTTGAGGTTCTGCCATTGGTGCAAGATGGGGTTGCTGGATGGGAGGACTTTCGGCGGTTGAATGTTGATGAGTTTCGGCGGCCGAAGGTTGGGTAGAAGGTTGTGCGGCTTGCTTTCCAAGTCTTCTAAGAGTGCGTTCAATTTCTGGATCAAAGGGCAGTGTGTCCCTCCTTTCAGACCTGGTCATAAAAGAAAAATGAACAAACAAGTGAATCAATTCCCCGGCAACGGCGCCAATTTTTTACAAGAGCGGTTGTCGAAGCCGGCCAAAAATAACCTTCTTTGGTTACCTACAATTTATAACTGTAGACAGTGGTGAAGGATCGTATCCATAGAGAATCGATTACCTATTTGTTTATTTCAATCAAGACCAATAAAACCAATTGAAAGCACAAGTGAAAGCAAGTGAACAAGAGAAATAGAAACAAGTGCAAGGAAAGTAAAAGGGGGGTTTTGAGATGATTTGATTAACAACTAGTAAAAGCAATTAAAATAGTAAGTAATCTAAAATAAGAGAGAAATCAATATGAAAAAGGTCTAGTTGAAGATATGGATCCACTTTGGTTGTTTGGGTTGATCATTGAAACATGGTTACCTTGATTGATTCAATAGGTTGGTTATGGGGGTGGAAAACGCTTCTCACCACCATGTCTTTCCTTATGAACAAATTGATTAGGGAACGTCCTCTAATCAATTACTAATCAACAAATTGCCAAGGAACGTCCTTGGGCCATAGGCATCAAAACAATTGCCAATTGCATGAAGAACAAGAAAGATCCAAACCCTAACTACTCAAACGCTTGAGACGATGCTAGATCATGCAATTCCTTGGATTTTTACACCAAGTGTTCTATGGACAGAATATTTCCAGCAATTACGGACTAACAAATATCCTAATCCAACAATCAATTAACTTTGCAATTAAGAGTCAAGTGGCCAATTTGATCAAAACAACAAAGCAATCTTAGAATCAAAGCACAATTGCATGAATATTGAATAAAATCAAAGACAAAAGTTTCTGTTCAGATCTCACAACCTTTTAAACAACCTTAGTTTCAACCAAACTTCAACTAGAAAGAAAGTTTCAGCCACTCATGGCTGAACCAAATAGAAAATAAAAGAAAAGAAAGCAAAAGATGAAGAACTTAGGTGGAGAGAGGCCTTGGAAGAGGCTGCCGAATTTCTTGAGATCAAAAAGCTTCTCTTCTTGTCTTCTTGAAGCCTTTAAATAAGTCTTGAGAGGCTGCCTAGGGTTTCATGGAAGTCCAGGAGACTTTCAGAGGCTGTCCAAAGTGCCCTTGGTGAGTTATGAGCCTTCTTTGTGCATAGGTGAAGGCAAAAACGAGTTGGAGGCAAGTGGGGGCACTTTGGTCTTTTTACTTGCTGCCCAAGGTCTTCAAGATGTTGCCCAAATAGTTAAGAGGCTGCCCATGCACTATTAAGGAAGGGGGAGGCTCCTTTTGAATTTTGAATGTGCATGGCACTAAGTAGGAAGCATGTGATCTTGGGATTTCCTTTCCTTAATAAGGGGGATCTTGAAATCCAATAATTGAATGTGAATATTGAAGATTTGGATCTCAAGATATTTCCCTTATTTGGCTCCTCAAATATGGCAACTTGGGATATGGCTTCTTGAACAAGGAAGGAGTGCAATAGAGCGCATTTTCGGCTGCCTAAGTTGAGTTTCAGAGGCTGGAATTTT
Source organism: Manihot esculenta (assembly GCF_001659605.2). Classification (NCBI taxonomy): domain Eukaryota; kingdom Viridiplantae; phylum Streptophyta; class Magnoliopsida; order Malpighiales; family Euphorbiaceae; genus Manihot; species Manihot esculenta. Next base: position 18,323,338 of record NC_035169.2, on the reverse strand, counting down.
GGAGGTTCGGCGGCCGAAGGTTGGAATTCGGGGGCCGAAGGTAGTGGACTTTCGTCTCTATCTGCATGGTTCGGCCGCCGAAGGTGGTCCACTTTCGTTTCTGGAGTCCTCTTTCGGCCGCCGAAGGTTGCTGCCGAAGGTGACTGAGTTTTGGCTTCCGAAAGTTGCATCCGAAGGTTGCTTTTGGGCTTCTTTTGGCATTTTTAAGAGCATTTTCTCCAAATTGTTTCTTCACACCTAATACTTGCAAAACATGATTAAAACCACAAAATTAGGTAGAATAGGTGCAAATAAACATCAATAAGATCATGAAAATATGGGCTAAAATATGCTCTATCAGGCACCTTAGGCTGCCGAAAGGTGGTCTGACAGCCCCTATATAAGGGCTCCATGGCCGAAACGGGCGAGTTTTCTCCCCATTTTCGGCCACGGTGAGTTCCTGCTCTCCCATGGTAGATCTTTGATGTTTTTCCTCCGATCTTTCATGTTTTAACAAGCTTTATGTTGATTTGAAGATTTTTTAGCAAAGGAGCTAGTTTTGGAGCTTGGAGACCAAAGAGTTGAGATCTCTCCCATCTCCGAGTTGGATCGTCTCTCCTCTCGTTCTTCAAGAGGTAAGAGTAGATCCATAGTTCATTTCATGTTTTAAGTAAGTTTTATGAAGTTTCTTGGGGTAGAAATGCATGTATAGGTTTATGTTGAGTTTTTGGTTAAATGTGTGTTTATGAACAATGTATGTTGGTTATGCATGTTTGATGTGTTGTAGTTAGGGTTTAGGATAGTTTGAAGCCCCTAGGAACTTGTATGCTTGAGTATGCATGTTGTAGAATAGGAAAATGCATGATTGAATGAGTTGGGAGGCTTTTATGCATGTAAAGGCTGAGTTTCTGCCCTTTGGGAAGAACTCAGGTTCGGCAGCCGAAGGCTCTTTCGGCCGCCGAACCTGACTGTGGTAGCATGAATCGGCTGCCGAACCCTACCCCTGAAAGAGGACTTTCGGCTCTGGAAGGGACTTTCGGCCGCCGAAGGTGCCGCCGAACATGCATGAGTTTCATCTCTGGAGGGAACCTTCGGTCGCCGAAAGTGCCATCGAAGGTGCATGACTTTCGGCTCTAGAGGGCCTTTCGGCCGCCGAACCTGCCGCCGAAAGTGCCCTGTCCATCCTTCCTTTGCATGATTTATGTGATTGTTTTAAGGTGTTTTTAGGGGGTTTTTGGGGAGCATTTTAGAGTCATGTTCTTGTTTGTTTGGTCCCTCATTTGAGTCCACCTGTGTAGGTTCGGACCCGAGGAACCGAGGCCCCCAGCAGTGAGTTTAGCTACTTTCGAGTCTTATCAGAGCTAGCCAGAGGTGAGTAGAATAACTCTTTATGTTTTAAAATAAATATATCAGTTTTTGAGCATGTTCATACATCACGAATGCCATGAGATGTATTAGGTTGCTTGCATTAGAATTCACGAATATGTTGCATTGCATAATATGATGATGTTATGGATGGGTGTTGGATGATCCTTCAGTCCTCGTATGATATGATGTAATATGATATGATATGGTATGGTATGGAAGTCCAGGTCGAGGCCCATTCTACGCCCCTGGCAGTATAGGAATGTTATGTTATGTATGTTATGATAAGAGAAAGACCAGGTCGAGGCCCATTCTACGCCCCTGGCACTATTGGATATGTTGAGGACTATTGGTGACAAAACTATCCTTGATGTGATTTATTTGTGATGTGATGCATTCCATTATAGCATATGTTTTAAATGTTTTATTATTCTGCTCACTGGGCTCTAGTAGCTCACCCCTGAATTCCCCAGGTCTACAGGTACGGGATAGGCCAGGAGGTCAAGAAGAGTAAAGTTGTGATATGTAATAGCTAGATGTGGACATGAATTTGATGTAATGTAAAAGTATAGAATAGAGATGTAATGTATTGATGCCAATGGAAGTTTAGAGTTGTGCTTGACCATAGTATTATGTTAATCCCTTTCTAGTACATGATCTTAATGTTTAATGATGTTTATGTAAACCAAACTTAATGGATGTTATGTCACCCCATTGGAGCATTGATGAGGACTCCAAGGTGGGGTTAATGTTTATGTTCATGAATAGTGAATGCACAGGTTGAGTTTGGTGATTGAATGAAAAGAAAAGTTTAAAATTTTTATGTATGTTGTTGATCATGTATGGGATTAAACAGGTTTTCAGAATGAATGTTTGGCTTGCTACGGGTCCCGGCGGCCTTAAGCCGATCTGGATCCTAGCGCCGGTAGCTGTCCGGTTTCCGGGTCGTTACAGCACCTCCTCTCGATCTTCAAGAGGTAAGTGTAGATCCTCCTCTCCTTCCATGTTTTAAGCAAGTTTTGAAGGGTTTTAAGGGTGTTTGATGCATGTTTAGAGTAGATGAATGTTGTTAGGGTTTATGTACCCTTTATGCCCAAATGTATGCTATGTGGATGTTTGTTGGGGTATAGGCTAGTTTTAAGCTCCTATATGCTTGAAAATGTAAATATGCATGTTTTTAGAATAGTTGGTTGTGGGTTGAGAAGGTTTGGTTGGCTGAATGTGTGTGTGAGGCCCGAGTTCTGCCATTCTGGAAGAACTCAGGTTCGGCCGCCGAAGCCATGTTCGACCGCCGAACCTGCCTATGGAGGCAAGTTTTGGCCGCCTAAACTCGCCCCTGAAAGTTGGACTTTCGGCTCTGGAGGGGAGTTTCGGCTGCCGAACCTACCCCTGAAGGATGGTGACCTTCGGCTCTGGAAGGACTTTCGGCCGCCGAACCCTGCCCCGGAAAAGTGCATGACTTTCGGCTCTAGAGGGACTTTCAGCCGCCAAACCTGCCGCCGAAAGTGCCCTGTCCAGCCTTCCTTTGCATGTTTTCTATGAATATTTTATGATGTTTTAGGGGGTTTTTGGGGAGATGTTTAGAGTTATGTTAGAGTTTGTTTGGTACCTCATTTGAGTCCACCTGCGTAGGATTGGACCCGAGGAACCAAGGAGGCTAGCAAAGTTAGCTATTTCAGAGTTAGCTAGAGGTGAGTAGAACATAACACTATCTTATTTCAAAGTAACTAAAATGTTGAGCATGTTCATGCATCACGATTGCAATGTTTATAGGTTGTTGCATTAGAATTCACGAATATGATGCATTGCATTAATTATTGTTGATGTGGATAGTTATTGGATGATCCATTAGTCCTCGATATGATATGATATGGTATGGTACTGAAGTCCAGGTCGAGGCTCATTCTACGCTCCTGGCACAGAGTAAGAGAAAGTGCAGGTCGAGGCCCATTCTACGTCCCTGGCACTATTGGATATGTTATGTTATGTTTAAGAGGAAGTCCTGAGGAGCTCCGTCGAGGGCCAGGCACTTATTGGATATGTAGAGGGCTATTGGTGACAATACCATCTTAAGGTGATTTACTTGTGTTGTGATGCATTCCATGAAAGCATGTAATTATTAAACTGTTTTTACTGTTCTACTCACTGGGCTTTAGAAGCTCACCCCTTTCCCCCTAACCCCCAGGTTTGCAGGTTCAGGATAGACCGGGAAGTTGTCAAGGGTAAATTCTTATATATGTAATAGTTTAGTAGTGGACATGAAATGTAAAATGATGTAATGTAAGGTATTGTACAATAATGAGGTTTAGTATTGTGCTTGGCCCTAATGTAATGTTAATCCCTTTTTGTACATGATCTTTAATAAATGTTGAATGATGAGTTATGTTGAACCAGGCTTGGCATATGATATGTTACCCCACTAGAGCATTTGATGAGGACTCTAGTGTGGGGTTTTATGTTTATAGTTATGGTGCATGTAATACCCGGCTAGTCTCCGGTATCGGAATTCCAACCGTCCGGTGGAATCTCGGATGTCGGAGACCTCTAGAAGGGTAAAACCATGTTTTCATAAAATGTTTTGATATATTTTATGGTTTTTAATGAAAATAAATCCAAGTTTTGAGTGAAGAGTGTAACGACCCGAAAATCGGAGCGCTACCGGCTCTAGGATCCAGGTCGGCTTAAGGCCGCCAGGACCCGTAGCAAGCCTGACATGCAACCTATAAACCTGTTCAATCCCATACATGATCAACAACATACATAAAAATTAAAACTTTTCTTTCATTCAAACACCAAACTCAACCTGTACATGTGCTGAACATAGACATAATCATAAACATCGACCCCTCTGTGGGATCTCACCAATGCCCAAAGGCAAATACAACATAAGTTGAGTTGGTTTACATAAACATCATAAAAGATCTAGGATCATGCATTAAAAGGGATACCTTAAACATAGGTCAAGCACAACCTCTAATCCTCAATATCATTACATTACATAACTATTCATAACTTTACATTTTATCATGTCCACAGTCTATCTATTACATACAAATGACTTCAATACTCCTGCTGACCTCCTGGTCTACCCTGTACCTGCAAACCTGGGGAATTTGGGAGAGGGGTGAGCTACTAGAGCCCAGTGAGCAGAATAATAAAGCATTTAAAACACATGCTATCATGAAATGCATCACATCACAACTAATCATATCAAGGATGAACTTGTCACCATTTAGCCCTCTACATAATCCAATCATGCCTGGGGCGTAGTGCAGGCCACACCTGGTCTTTCTCTTATACATAACATAACATACATAACCAATGGTGCCGGGGGCGTAATGCAGGCCACACCCGGTCTTTCTCTTACATAGTGCCAGGGGCGTAGTGCAGGCCACACCTGGACTTCCATATCATATCATCACGATATAACATATGAGGGCTAATGGATCATTCAACATTCATCCACATCAACAACATATTATGCAATGCGACATATTCGTGATTTCTAATGCAAACAACCTAAAATATCCCATGGCATCCGTGATGCATGAACATGCTCAAAACTGATTTATTTTCTTGAAACATAAAGAGTTATTCTACTCACCTCTGGCTAGCTCTGACACTGACTGAAGCAGCTAACTCACTGCTGAGGTCCTCGGTTCCTCGGGTCCGAACCTACACAGGTGGACTCAAATGAGGGAACAACATACTATAACATGACTCTGAAAACATCCCTCAAAAACCCTCTAAAACACCTCAAAACATCCATGCAAGAACATGCAAAAGAAGGCTGGACAGGGCACTTTCGGCGGCAGGTTCGGCGGCCGAAAGTCCCTCCAGAGCCGAAAGTCAGGCAGGTTCGGCGGCACCTTCGGCGGCCGAAACTCCCAGACAGAGGCGAAACTCATGCATGTTCGGCGGCACTTTCGGCAGCCGAAACTCCCAGACAGAGACGAAAGTCTCCTTTCGGGGGCAAGCTTCGGCAGCCGAAGGCTGCCTCCACAAGCATGTTCGGCGGCCGAAAGTTCCTTCGGCTGCCGAACCTAGTTTCTCCCTCAGTGGCAGAAACTCAGCTCTTCTACGCATACACGCCTCCCATTCCATCCAAACATGCATAAACCTATTCTACAACACACATACACAAGCATACAAGCTCCTAGGGGCATCAACTATCTAAAACCCCATCTACAACACATCAAACATGCATTTGCAAGCCACATTGTTCAAAAACACAATATGAACACATAAACTCCAACATAGCCTAACATGCATTTCTACCCCATAAAACTACTCAAAGCTTACTTAAAACATGCAATGAGCTTAAGATCGGCTCTTACCTCTTGAAGATCGAGAGAGAGACGACCTAAACTTGGAGATGGGAGATTTTCAACTTCCTTGGGTCTCCAAGCTCAAAACTTGCTCAAACTTGGAAATTTTCAAAACAAGATGAAAACTAGTGAAAAACTTGAAAGATCTGAAGGAAAAACTCAAAGATTGGTGAGGAACGGCGGAGAGCTCACCTTGGCCGAAAATGGAGAGAAAAGCTCGCCCATTTCGGCTAAGGGACCCTTTTATAGTGGCTGGCCAGGCCACGTTCGGGGGCTGAATGTGCCTCCGCATGCATGCCATATTCGGCGGCCGAACTTGAGATTCGGCGGCCGAACCTGGACTTTCCTCACTTATGCCTTCGGGGGCCTAAGGCACACCCGAAATGCATGCATGTTCGGCGGCCGAACTTGAGGTTCGGCGGCCGAACCTGGGTTTTCCTCCAAGGTTGTTTTTATGCAAAAACTCATTTCCATCTTGCTTAAAACCATAAAACACATTAAAACATTTTATGAAAACATGGTTCTACCCTTCTAGAGGTCTCCGACATCCGAGATTCCACCGGACGGTAAGAATTCCGATACCGGAGTCTAGCCGGGTATTACAAAGAGGGCTATGGAGACTTTGCCAGGTTCGGCCGCCGAAAGTCATGTTCGGCCACGGAACATGGGGAGGTTTTGGGAGCGCTTTTGGCCTCCAAAAGTCTTGTTTGAATTAGCCAAGGTTCGGCCGCCGAACCTCATGTTCGGCAGCCGAACTTGCATGTGTTGTGGGGGCACGTTAGGCCGCCGAAAGGTGGTAAGGACAGCCCTATAAAAGGACCCCATGGCCGAAACGGGCAAGCTTTCTTCCCGTTCTCGGCCACAGTAAGTTCTCCACCGCCCCTCCTCTGTTTTGAGCTTCTCCCTTCGAGTTTTCATGTTTTTCTTATGAGTTTTCATCTTGTTTTGAAGATTTTCGAGTTTAAAGCGAGTTTTGGAGCTTTGAGGTTCAAGAACTCAAATCTCTCCCATCTTCGAGTTAGGGTCGTTTTCCTCTCGATCTTCAAGAGGTAAGAGCCGATCTTGAGCTTATAGTATGTTTTAAACAAGTTTTATGTAGATCTATGGGGTAGAAATGCATGTGTAGGTTTTTAGTGAGTTTTGATGATTTTTGTGTTTTTGAACAATGTGACTTGCAAATGCATGTTTGATGTGTTGTAGATGGGGCTTAGGATGGTTAGAAGCCCCTAGGAGCTTGTATGCTTGTGTTTGAGTATTGTAGAAGAGGTTTTTGCATGATTGGAAAGTTTTGGAGGCAAATGTGCATAGAGGAGCCAAGTTTCTGCCCTTTAGCAGGAACCAGGTTCGGCAGCCGAAGGACTTTCGGCCGCCGAACATGGCTGGGGAGGCAAGTCTTTCGGCTGCCGAAGCCTGCCCCCGAAAGGAGACTTTCGTCTCTGTCTGGGAGTTTCGGCCGCCGAAAGTGCCGCTGAACATGCATGAGTTTCGCCTCTGTCTTGGAGTTTCGGCCACCGAAGGTGCCGCCGAACCTGCCTGACTTTCGGCTCTGGAGGGACTTTCGGCCGCCGAACCTGCCGCCGAAAGTACCCTGTTCAGCCTTCCTTTGCATGTTTTGCATGATTGTTTTGAGATGTTTTAGGGGGTTTTGGGGGGATGTTTTTAGAGTTATGTTCCAGTTGTTTGGTCCCTCATTTGAGTCCACCTGTGTAGGTTCGGACCCGAGGAACCGAGGACCCCAGCAGTGAGTCAGCAGCTTCAGTCATTGTCAGAGCTAGCCAGAGGTGACTAGAATAAACCTTTATGATTTAAAGCAAATAAATTACAAGTTTTGAGCATGTTCATGCATCATAAATGCCATTAGATGAATTAGGTTGTTTGCATTAGAATTCACGAATATGTTGCATTGCATTTATGATGTTGTTGTGGATTGGTCATTGGATGATCCTTTAGTCCTCATATGATATGATGATGTTACGGCATGATATGGTATGGAAGTCCAGGTTGTACCCATTCTACGTCCCTGGCACTATGTAAGAGAAAGTCCAGGTTGTACCCATTCTACGTCCCTGGCACAGTTGGACTGTATGATATGTTATGTTAAGAGAAAGACCGGTTGTACCCATTCTACATCCCGGCATAGTTGGACTATGTAGAGGACTATTGGTGACAATACCATCCGAGATGTGATTTGTCTGTGATGTGTTGCATTTCCATTATGGCATATGTTTTTAAATGTTTTATTTATTCTGCTCACTGGGCTCTAGTAGCTCACCCCTTTCCCTAATCCCCCAGGATTGCAAGTACGGGCTAGACAAGGAAGTCAAGAAGAGTGAAGTCTTGTGTTTGTAATAGATAGGAAGTGGACATGATAAATTGTATAATGATGTAATGTTATGATTAGTTATGTTATGTATAATGGTATTGAGGATTAGAAGTTGTGCTTGACCCTATGGTTATTGTTATCCCTTTTATTACATGATCTCAGATGTTTATGATGTAGATGTAAACCAACTCAACGCATGTATGTCGCCCATTGGGCCATTGATGAGATCCCAAAGAGGGGTCAATGTTTATAGTTATGTTTATGTTCAGTGCATGCTCAGGTTGAGTTTGGTGTATGAGAGAATGTATGAAAGAAAAGTTTTAATTTTTATGTATGTTGTGGATCATGTATGGGATTAAACAGGTTTACAGGTTACATGTCAGGCTTGCTACGGGTCCCGGCGGCCTTAAGCCGACCTGGATTCTAGCACCGGTAGCGGTCCGATTTTCGGGTCGTTACAGTGCATGCACAGGTCAAGCTTGGTATATGAAAAAGTTTAAAGTTTTTATGTAAATGCTTGATCATGTATGGGATTTATCAGGTATGACAGGTTGTATGTTAGGCTTGCTACGGGTCCCGGCGACCTTAAGTCGATCTGTATCCTAGCGCCGGTAGCGGTCCGATTTCGGGTCGTTACAGTGTGATAATGGTAATTTTGTATCAAGACTCGCTTTGTTGAAGGAAGGGCGAGTTTTTTGGTCCACTTTGTTCATGGCCGCATTACACTACAAAAGAAGGTACATGACCACTGCTATGCACCTTGGAGCTGAAAACTTAAGACACATAGCACCTATGTTAATAAGGATACCGTGGTAGTTTAGGACTAGACAATAGAGTATGCATTGTAAGCAAATGGGATATTTACCACCGCAAACTCTGCATACAACTCTAGCATATACCTCTCATCACCCATCACCAGGGAAAGGTTGATGGTGTCCAGCACTACCACGGTCTTATCTTCCAATTCTACTAAAGGTAGAAAACTCTAGAAAGACTATTTTTATCTAAGCCTAACTTGTTAAAAATATTTAAGATGAGAAGATTAACAGAACTACCTGTATCCACAAGTATCCGCTTTACCTCATACCGGCTTAGGAGGATCTTAACAACTAGGAGGTTATTTTGAAAGAACCCTACCGCTTTATCGACAAGATTGAACCTTACTTCTTGCTTGATTTATGGTTCTTGACGAACAAGCAGGACATCCTCTGCCACACGCTTATTTTTCTCTTTGCCTTTTTCAGATCCTCCCATAATGACATGTATGATTCTAGTCATTTGGAGAGATCAGAGAAGAAAGAGATCCCTTCTTTTAAAAGAAAAATGAACAAGAGACCGGCTTTAATTCCAATGAACAAATAGAGTTCAATGGGTTCCCGGCAATGGAACCAAATGATGTGTTTGAGATTAGATTGATGACGTGGCCGAAATGGAACTATGCTGTGATTGGTTAGAACCTGCAAGGGAGAAAACGTGAGGCAGTGGTGGGTGCCCACAATAGTTATTCCGACGCTCAAGTTAGTATCTTGAAGAATAGAGAAAATATAATGAATTACTTAGAGTTTGAGTAGTATTAGAGAATAACGAATTTCTGTGACGCTTCTCCTTTTTATACTATAAGATATAGAGATAAATATGGTATTTTTCTGATAATCAAGAGATAATGCAGCTGCCTGCTTGATATGAGACATCACCAGCCAACAGGTGGGAATCCCGCGATCACAGACATAATATGTGTGATAATGGTAATTTCGTGTTAAGACTCGCTTTGTTGAAAGAAGGGCGAGTTTTTTTGTGATAACTCGGTTATTAAAGTGTTTGGGTATTTTCTTCCTCGTATTAATCTATATTTTTAACGTCTCTACCTAATAGTAATAGCTTATGGCTTACTTTAAACGATCATTGTATGTATCATCAAAAAAAATATATATATATATATATATATATATATAATATAATATCAAAAGAGGAACAAAAGAAATAGAAGATGAAGCATTGGTGCATTCTTCACATACACTCTCATATTTTAAAATTATTATTTTTCTGTAATTTTAAGGTATGTATTTAGACTTAAAAAATTATTTTAATTTATATATAAATATGTGATTGATATCTTAATTAGTGAAATAAATAAAGATGGAGGTCAAACGCTTATTCATGATTTATGGTTTACAAGCAATAGATTTTATGTTTTTCTTCCAATATAATCAATTTGTATTGAATTTTTATTAATTAATTTATAGTAAAATCACCATTCTTCATTTCCATTTATTTAACTCCTATTTTAACATATTGTATTAGTTAATTTTTATTTCTGCTTTTTATATATATATTAAAAAATTTATAGAGGAAAATTTAAATAATTATAAAAATATAAACTATTCCTTCCTTTTTATAATTTTCTTTTATTGTTCACTTTTTTATATTATAATAACATATAAATTAACCATTATAATCTCATTTAATTTTATTTTATTTTTAAGAAATTTCTTAAATTTTTTTTCATATTTAATAAAATTTAATATTTTTAAAATGAATATAATAAAAACGTTAATAAAAAAATTATTTTTCTTAATAAGTATGAAAAAGCAAAATAACAAAAATTATAAAACGGAAAAATTAAAATTTAATTTGAATAGTTTAACGAAACTCACACAGTTTAGTCTTTTAATTTAATTTAATTTATATATAAATTATTTTAATTTTTATACTTTTTACAAATTATTTCAATATTATTACACGTTAATCTATAAAATATTCTAATTATTTATAAATAAATAACTATATTTTATAAAACTGATTCTTAAATATTATATTTATTTATAAATAAATCTTTAACTATTAGAAATCTATTAAAATAGGAAAGGAGGGAATTTTGAGATTTAACAAAATACAGTTAAAACTTTAAATTATTTACAATGGTTTTTAACTAGTTGAATTTTCATGCTATTTATGAACATTTGTAAAATTATATAGAATTAATAAAAGATTACGTTTTAAAAATTTTCAATTATCATATTACATATTAAGTATTAAATTAAAAAATATAATATTAAGTTGATCAATTAAAGTATAGATAAATATAAATAATCTAAATAATTCAAAATTCTAAAATTTAAGTATTAGTAGAATTAGATTAGACGATTAAATTAGATTCCATTTTCAAAATTATCAATTATCATATTATATATACTAAATATTAAATTGAAATTAGCTAATCAAAATATAGAAAAATAAAAAAATTAAAAGTTTCTTCAAAAAAAGTAAAATAGAATGCTAAACATAGAGATCTTGAACTTTCTCATATATATATAAAGATAAATAATTCAAATAATTTAAAAATTTAAAAGATAGGTCTAGCAACATTAGATTAAATTACGTTTGAAAAATGATCAAATATCATATTACATACTAAATATTAAATTGAAAAATATAATATTAATTTAGTCAATCAAAATATAGAAAATAAATAAATAAATATAAATAATTCAAAATTTTAAAATTAAATTTTAACAGCATTAGTTTAGATGATTAAATTACATTTTAAAAATTATCAATTACCGTATTATATCCTAAATATTAAATTAAAATTGATCGGTCAATATTAAAAAAAAAAAAAAAAAAAAAAAAAAAAAAAAAGAAAATTTATCAGATACCCACCCAATGATTGCCTTCATGCGGCAGTGTCATTCCAGTTACTAATGCTGTTAACTTTTTTCAAATGTCAATGTCCAATGCAGTACCAAAAGAATCTTACTCTTTTTTTTTTTTTTTTTTTTTTATTATGGCAAAAACCTATGTGACTAGAAAGACAGAATGAATCAAGCCAATTTGCATCATTCAACACCCAAACATTCAAGAACCAGTTTCCACAAAAAACTATTGAGGTATCAATCCTCTACAACTACAGAAAGACTTAACACAGCCAAATCATCTAAATAATTGTCTGAAAAAAGATATATGTTAAGAAAGAAAATAACTACAAAATGTTCTTAAACCAAAGGAATACAGAAACAGTAAGGGTAGCTTTTTGCCAATGAAGAATAGTTTTATGGCCATATAAAAGGGCAGATATATGTTACATTGAGTAGGGCCATTTGAATGGTTTTCTGATTACATATACTGAGAAAGATGTCTTCAATAGCATTCATAATGAAGTAATCATGCAACAATTCAGAAAAAAATGAAAACTTAAGATTATAGCAAAATTTTATTAATTTATAAATTATTTTCTTTTTCTACTCAATAACTGTTACATAGAGAAATTTATATGCATTATTTTTTTTAATAGATAGCTTCTTTGAATCGAGTAACATAAAATTTTTCTTATATTCACACATAATCCACTTCTAATGAGCTGCTCTTGTATTTTTACTTAGCATCACTGTCCTGTTCCCAACTATATCCATATAGAACTAAAATTTAATTTATAATAAATAAGCTATAATAAAAAAAAAGCACGTAGATTCCAAGTTCTAGATCTCATTTTTCACAAGGGCATGTTGTACTAATTTTGAAAATTGAATCATTAGCACCAAAATATGAATGGAATTCAGAAAAAGGAAAAGAAAATGAAAGGAAATATGGAAGATATCCATGTGATATTGGCATTTCACTAATGGTCTCTTTAATGGTTACTTTGATTTTAAATCACTTTGTTTATACTTTGAATATCTCACCATTAGAATAAATTTTAACAATTCATCTAATAGTAGTTATTGATAAAGTAAAATCTATTTTGTTCTGATAGCACTTCATCAATAAGGTATCCATATTCATTAAAGATTAATAGATACAATCAAGGAAAAAGTGTCCTTTATAAAGCAAAAAAGGATTCAACAGATAGCCCAGTCATGACTTCAAGCAACTTAAACATATAAAAAGCAAATGAACATTTGTCATGTTCTATGAAGAGTGACCAATAATATATTGACAGAATATGGCCTTGACAAATACAAGACCTGATCAGTTACCATTTGAAAATACAAAAAGAAGAGATCTTATGTGCATAGATCTTTAACTGATTAACTCAAATGCTCTTTTCTTCTGAATAACTCACATGCTCAACTATGTACCTCCCTCCCACTAGATTCAGCCTGAGAGAAATGCAGGTAACAAAAAGCAGAGAAGGCACCCTGAAAAATCTTGAGAGAAGAAGGTGAACATTCATCATCTAAAACACAACTGATAATTAACCAGGCCCTTATTTATATGTTTAGTTAGTTACTTTGGTGAAGTACTAAATTAGCATATAAGTTGATATTCATTCTAGTTCACTCAAAAGAAACATAACGTTATAGAATATTAGAAATTGGTAAGCATCACATTAACTGATAGTATAATTAACTAAATTACCTCTTTCTATTGTTTCTCATGCTCTTCATAGACTGGCTTACAAGACCAATTTGAACCCCTCAGACAAGAAATCATCTCTGATAACAAAATTGAAGCCAGTTAATCAATGAGTTGAATCAAATACAATAAGATCAATCTTATATTATTTACCTGTTCTTCCTATTTTTTGCAACCTCATGTTCATGCCTATTCCTCCCTTTAGGCAGTCTATTTGGATTAACTGGAACAAGGCTACCGACATAAATTTCTGTTTCAAATGTAATTGGCATATCCTGAATCCGAACATCCCTTACTTCTTTCCTCCTAAGGTCATACCAGAAAAGGTGTATGTTGTCCTGCTCCATGAGAACTTCACTGCCACTCTTTGAATAAGCTAGAGGTTTAAGAGATCTAAGAACCCCAATAACATCTTGCTGTACAACAGAAAATAATTTAGTCCAAGACTCCTTGATCCCGTAGTCCTTCATCACCCACACATCAACACGCCGACCTCGAAAATTTGCAAGCAAACATAGGCATCCTCCAAGAACCCCAATATCCATGTTAAAATTCTCATCCATAAGTTCAGGCTGAGGCACCTCCCTGCAATCCTCAACCCCTAAATCCAAAGCAACAATCATATTGGCGACATTAGATTCAGCATTTTGGCTCACTAGCCAATGCAAAGCTCCGCAAACAAACACTCCATTTACCCCAGGATAAAGAATACAATAAGGCATATCTCCAATCCTTCTCCAAGAATTCCTTCTTAAACTATAAACCTTAACTTCAGATTCAAAACTCTTTCCATTGACTCCCCCAAACTGTGCAATCCTAACCACCTTGTAATCATCATTAATGGGATCATACCCAAGTCCAAAAACACATACCCGGCAAGAGCACGTCCCGGGATAGCGTTTGAGCTCCATGGGCAAAAAGGGTAAAACGTGATACTTTCTAATAGAGGGATTCCACAAAGCAATGTCATCCACAACATTGCAAATGCAAAGCAATCCATTACAAGAACCCAAGACTCGGATGCTATGATTATAACACATCAAAGGATGATCAAGTTGCCAAAGGTTATCCAGCAGATCGAAAGCTACAAAGTAAAGCTCTGAATTTTTTAAGATAATGTTGGTATTAGAGCTGGTTTCTAAGGAGTGCTGGAGATGCAAATCGATGAAATTTTGGCCATCTATTAAGGCACGCCATGGTTTAGATACGCACCTGCAGCACAGAAGTTTCTTGACGGGTAGCCGGCGGAGGATCTCGGCGATCAGGTCCAACGGCAGATTTGACATGCTTTGAAACTCAGCTTTGGTTCTTTCCTCTGTCGTGTTTTTAGGGGTTTTGCGGATTTCCTGCTGCTAAAGAAATGAAATTAAAGGATATAGCTTTACCTGTTAAGTGCTACGACTGTGACCTCTCAACTTGCATCCCACGCCACTTTTTTTTTTTTTCTCATTTTTTTCCGCTCGGTTAAAAAAATAATAATTTTGTGATTTTTTATATTTATAATCTAAATTTTTAATTTTAAATTAAAAATTTTCAATTTTTAAATTTATTATAATTATAATTTTTTAAAATTAATTTTAATTAAATTTAAATTAATTTATATGATATATTTTTTGTTATTAGTTTTATTATATAATTAATTTAATTAATTAAAATTAAATTTTAATTAAAATTTTAAACTCTTAATTATATAAAATTTTTAAATTATATAATTAAACATAATTTTTTTCATATTTAATTAAAAATTTTAATTGAAAATTTTAAGAAATTAAAAGTTTAAAATTTTAATTAAAATTTAATTAAATTAATAAAATTAATGACACATAATGTATTGTGTGAGCTAATTTAAATATAATCAAAATTAATTTAAAAAATTGTTATAATTATAATAATATTAATAGTTAAAATTTTTTAATTTAAAATTAAAAATTTAAATTATAAATATAAAAACTCAGTAAGTTAAAGTTTTTTTTTAATTTAATAAACCTATTTTTTAAATTTTTTTTCAAAAATAAAAGTCCATCAAAGAAAAATCAGGTCGGCATATTGGCTAACAGAGTATATAGATTACAAAGAAAATTAACACTACGCGAAGACAAATATAAAATTCTTCCAGGCTTAATTAAACTCTAAATAATTAAGAGAAGGTATAATTCTAGTCACACCATTGATACTCTCAAAATAAATGAGAAATATTTATTGAACCGGACTTAATTTTTACTGTTGATATTCGATGCAGACCTACGATAACTTTTTAAAAAAAAATTCGAAATGTATGACTTTCAAAAGTGTGAATCTTGACTTGTAAATAAGTAACATATTTAAAATGAACCTTTTGTAGATAAGATAATAATTTGCATAGAATAACCTATGGAAGCTAATTCTGATAAAATATAAACTCATACGCATTATATCTTGAACTCTATTGTAATATTTTTGTGATAGAGAAAATTATATCTTGCTAATAAGATCAAATGCTAAGTTAGAAAAATATATTAACTAGTGCCCTTATTGTATTGATATACGGTATTTCAAGACTAAAAAATTTATCATTTACAAGTAGAAAGTATTTACTTTTCTTATCTAATGATCTTATAACCATTCATACACTTCAGTTGCAGAGTGGTTTCATTTTTCCCATTAAAAATATCTTCAGCTTAGTACTACATATATCCATATTGCTTTAACCAATACAGACTCCATATAATTTAATCAATTTTTCGAGAATTTGAATTATTTGCTTAAGATAAATTAAATCATTCAGTAATATGCTTCAGGCAATTGATATTTTTCAAATGAGTTATGTACATAAATAATCACTACATGATTAAAATTAGCGACCAAATATTTTGGTCACTATATAACATCCAATCAGCGACCATCCTGCTACTATCTGAATAAAATGATTTTTTTATTGAACAAAATACTCAGCGACCAAAAATTGGTCGTTATGTGGCCGTTATTTAGCGACCAAATTATAAATTATCGCTAAGTTTAGCAGAAATAAATGGCGCGAGATATTTGCGATCTTTTTTACGACGAAATAGCGACCTTTTTTGAGCGTGAATATTAGAAATCAAATAGCGACTAATTGTTTTGGTCGCTAAATTATTCATTAGCAAAACTACGTCGTTTTGATTAGGGGTGAGCATTCGGTCGGTTCGGTTCAAAATCGAACCAAATCTAATAATCCAAAAACTGAAATTTTAGTATTTATAAAAATCGAATCGAATCGATTTCGGTCAGAAATCGAATTGAACTGGAATTGTCTGATTCAGTTCGATTCGATTCGGTTTGATTGGTTTCGATTTTTAATAAATTTTTTATTTTTTACACTTTATTTTTAGTAGTTTAAAATTTAATTAAAATATTTTAATCTTAATATGTTTAATTTCTCTATATTATTGAAAAAAATATATTATTATGACTAATCGGTTCGGTTTGGTTGTTTCGATTTTTTTTAATCAAATCCAAACCGAACCGAAATAACCGTAATTTCTGAAATTAAAAATCGAACCGAACCGAAATGAATAAAAAACCGAACTGATTTTTCAAATTAATCGGTTCGATCGATTTTTTCGGTTTAAAACGAATAGTGCTCACCCCTAGTTTTGATACCCTATTCTAAGCCAACCTCCTTCCTCATTTTTTTCTTCCGTCTGCCATCGTGTCTCGACAAATCCATCATCGTTTGCCGTCATTGTGGTCTCGTGTCCTCTGCCCTCACCTTGCATCCTGGTGTTTCGAGTCCTCTGCCATCACCTCCACAAATCCACCGTCTGCCCTCACCTCTCGTCCTATCGTCTTCGCGTCCTGACTACTCCACAAATCCATCATTGCTTGCAGTTGGTTCGTGTCCTCTCGCGATTCTCAGCGAATCAATCACTGTTGGTTCGTGTCCTCTCTCAAGGTCGAGCATTTCTCTGCTCAAATCCGCTGTGAACAAGCCCACCCTTAAACCCAATCCTATTCCTTCCTCACAGCTCCTTTCTCGCTCATTTCTTACATCTCCAAGGCAATTCCTTTTGCAACCCTTCCAATGCTTGTTTCATTTTTTTTTTTCCAGAATATTTTTAATTTGAATGTTGATTGTTGCAGTTGAGGTTGTTTCCTTCTACCGGTTCTCTTCGAATAATTATGATAATAAAATTTATTTTGACTGTTGTTTCAGGTTAGTTCCTTAGTTGGGTGCTCTCCAATCTCTGCTTCCCTTGCACTCGGCGGTCTCTTCAGCTCAGTTAACTTCGTGCCTTGGCATCGATTCGAGGAGCTCCCACTCGTTGTCTCAGGGTATGCTCTGCAGTGCCAACCCAGGAGTTTCATAATCTCCAATCTTTTTGTTTTAGTATTGAGAGTGGTTAAGTCATTGCATACATTTCCACTTTGTTGATTGGATAGATTTCATCACCACTTCATACTAGTTTATTTGAACAATGCTTCCAATTTTCTGTAAAGAAACCTTGAAATGAATTTTACCGATCTTATACATGTGAAAGTGAAAATCCTAATTTTTAAAATTACCAGAACATGAGAGAAAACAGTCTAATTATAATAAAACAAATTTTACCTGTCAAAAATAGGAAAATAAAGCTTGAGAAGTGGATTCAATTTATGGGAAATTCCAGCAGACATTCTGGATTGGAGTGAAAGTGTGGATGAAGGAGAAAGAAAGCCAAAAAAAACATGTAATTTTAATGGATGTTTTCTGCTGCAATAAGAAGTAGATGAATAGAGTGTGTCAAAGGGGAGTATAAATTGTAATGCTGCACTATATGTTTTATTTTTTTAATTGTTTGTTTCTAGTTAATGATCTATATTTTCTTTTCTATAAATAACTTATAATTAGTTATTTCTTTTTTTTTAGTCTTGGAAATGCACATTACTAACAACAAAGTGATTTTAATATTTCAAAACATATGTTACTAAGTTCTAAGGTTACCCATTAATTTCAGGAGGGCTGATAAAAATAATAGAAAATAATAATAATATTATTAATATAATCTTTTATGAAGACTATTTTTTCGGTGGGGTTGCTAAGGAGTATATTTTCTTAGTTTTGACATCATTTCTATGCTGCCTATGTTTTTTTTCTTATCTACCGTGTATTTCTGTTCCATGATTTAAAACAAGAGTGTAGTTGAAACTGTATTTGCAAAAGCTTTGAGGGTCATGTCCGGGATGCAGTGTATCCATTTCTGATCAAAATAGCGACCAAAACAACAACTATTTCACGACCAAATGTTAACGACCAATTAACTACCACACAACGACTACTATTTATAATATTTAATTTGCCATTACACCAAATTAGCGATGAAATAGCAACTAAATGCTCTTCTCAGCAGTGACCAAACATTAACGAAATAACGATCAAAACAGCGACTATTTCACGACCAAATTTTAATGACCAATTAACTACCAAACAGCGACTACTATTTATAATACTTAATTTGCCATGACACCAAATTAGCGACCAAAAATTAGTCGCTGATTTGTCGCTATTTTAGCGACTAATGTTCAAATAGTCGCTAAAACTTTAGCGACTAGCCAAACACCGACCATTTCATTTTGGTCGCTAAATAGTCGTTATGTCATAATAGCGACCAAATTCTTGGTTTTAGCGACCAAAAGTTTGGTCGCAAAATCACTGTTTTTTTGTTCTATAAAATTCTCTAAGGAAAGAGAAGAAGAAAAGTTTTGACTGTGAGCTCCTTTAACTTTCCAGTGAAATTCTGTGCAAGGACCTAAACTTTTTTTTATTTTATTTTAATTAAAATATTTTATTTAAAGTATTCTTTTATTTATATTATGGTTTTGAAAATTTTTAGTTTTGAAAATATAAATAGTTATGGATTTAATAATTTTTTTATACTATTTATTTATGCATATATTATTTAATTTTTAAATTATGGATTTTATAATTCTTAATATTCTAAAAGAAAATGGGATGAGAAATATTTTTTTTCTTGTTTGATATTTTGCTTAGTTACTGATTTGTTAGTAAATAATGTAATATAAACTTGATGATAATGTTGTGCCTTATTACAATTATATTTTTTTAAAAAGTTCTATTTTAAAATTTGGTAATACATAATTAGTTTTAGATTTAATAATTTTATTCTATTGTATTATTTTATTATCCATGAATGTTATTTTTTTTATTTTTAATTTTAAGATTTTAAATAATGATATTTTAATGAAATTATTTACATGTACCATTATAATAAAAGGAATTGTTAAATTCATTCCATTAAATATATTCTAACGTTAACTATTTAAATAATAAACTAATTAATATTATTTTAGGTTGTTAATTAATAAAAAATTATATAAATAAATTAAGAGAATTAACTAAATATTTTTTTAGACTCAAATAGACTTATTGTTTAAAAAATTAAGATCACTGTGCAGTTTTTATGTCTAAGTTAAAAAAAAAAAAGAAAAAAAAAAAAAGAAAAAGAAAATCTTGTTTCAACGGCCCCTTCACCCCAAGCTCTCACTCTCTTCCTCTCCTCCTTCCTCTCTTTCCTTCTTTCTTTCTTTCTTTCTTTCTTTCTTTCTTTCTTCTTTCACTACGTTCGACCATTCCTTTATTTTCGAAGACCAACCAATGACAACCACACAACCAGATAACGTTGGTGAGCTGCACCTTCCATGTTTTTCGGAAGTGAGAGAAAATGGGTTTCTAAACTTTGAAATCTCATATCTTGCAATCCGAGCATCCAATCAAAGTGATTTTAATGGTTATGGACTCTTGGTGAAGATAGCTTTCAGAGGGAACCAATTTCGCTGGATTTGGTTGTCGTTTCCGGCATCGATGAGGAGAGAGACATTGCCATTTTTCGATTATTTTTAGACCAATCGAAGACTAATTTTGATGATCAAATCTAATAATCTGATACAAGCTCTGATTTGACACCTAATACGCTTCGATTGGACACTATACGATAAAGAAATTAAACGGATGGATGAAATTAAATTGATCAATATTGGATGATTGGAAATCAATTTCAATGAATAATCTTTATCTCTATAACCCGTGAATCTTGGGCATTTCAAAAGTTTATTTGGAGCATCAATAGCTCACCGGCACTCAGGACTAGATTTTCAGGCAGATTGAAGTACACGATAGATCATTTCGAAAGATGGTCGTGTTTACAATTGTTTTCATCATTTATCAGACACTCCGAACACATTTCAAGTGTCAAAATTAGCATTGATAAGTTTGAACGCAAAATTAGTATTTTATTATAATATTAATACTTAACTTGGTACATAATGAAAATTCTTAGAAAAGTTAATTGCAGGTACAAGATATTATAATTAAGGACTCTAAAAAATGTATGTGGAGTTTTTTTAAGAATGAATTTGATATTTTTGAGACAGTAGAGAAGTTTAGGTGTTTAAGCTAAAAATTAAAATTTTATAATAGTTGTGTAGTTCTAGTAAATTCTTGATAAACAATATATATTCATTTTATAGGCTTGAGGCCATTGAGTTTGTTGTGATATATAAATTGTATTTTTGTGCAGGGAGATTAGGTCCTAGGTATAGAGAGAACTCTACCGAAATTTCGGCAAAATCTTAGGACTTCTATTATTGCTTTTGTAGTTTAATTATTCTATTGATGATTAGTGCTTCACAAAAATCAGTATATGTCTTTGTAGGTATTGATGCAAATAATCTTTTTCTTTCCAATCGGACCAATAGTAATGAGTTGACAAATTAGTGATTTGGATATTGAATATTTTTATAATTTCAATATTATTGATATGCTTATGCATCATGATTTATATGTATATATTTAGTTATAGGTTAGAAACATTTTAATTATTGCATAAGTATTATTGCTTTTGTTTATGGGTGTTGTCGTGGGATAATTTAGAGTCGGGTGGGTGAGTGTATATGTGGTATGTTGTGAATATGGTTTAGATGGGCAGATCGACTTGAGTTAATCTCATTTGGGGCCCGATCCTTATCGATATAGATAGTTAGGATGGATCGACTTGAGTTGGGCTTGTTGTCCCTTGCATTAAAAATTAAGAGAGTTAATCTCGCAGGACCTATTGGATCAAGAGAGCTATGGTAGGAGTTAGCTCCTATATGTATATAATATATGATAGATTCATGTATGAGTACGGGTATGGCTCCTTATTATCTTCTTGTACGAATTTCAGAATTATTTGTGCATTTCATGTTAGGTTGTATTAGTTGTAGATAGATTTATAGAAATTATTTTAAAATTCAATATTTGTACTCATTGAGTTGAACGCTCACGCCTGTTCTAATATTTTATTTCTTCAAATGACAGATTGACTTTCTTGAAAATTGATTTGCAAATCTTTCTCGAATGATTATCTATATTATCATTTTTTGTACTTTTAAACTTTAACTTTAGAACTCTGCTGTAATACCCGGTTCGTTCGGGCATCGGAATTCCTACCATCCGGTGGAATCTCGGATGTCGGATTCATTTCGAGGGGTATTGCAAGGGTAAATTGAAGTTTCTCCAAGGTTTTCTAAAGGTTTTCTACCATGTGTTTAAGTATTTTATGGTTTTGAAAGGAAAGGGAATGAGTTTTGAAGAGAAAAGACCAAGGAGGCAAAATGCAGGTTTGGCCGCCGAAGGTAATATTCGGCCGCCGAAAGTGCTATAGGTTCGGCTTCCGAAACTTCACGTTAGGCCGCTGAATGTTGCATGGTTTTGCATGCAGTTTCGGCAGCCGAAGGAAAGGCGGTTGGCCACCTATTTAAGCCCCTTTGACCGGCCATGGAGGGTGCTGGAAGCTCTCCTTGTGGTCAAGGTGGGGTTTATGCTCTCCTTGGATGTTTTTATAATGTTTCCTCAAATCTTTCAAGGTTTTCATAAGTTTTCACTTGGTTTTGAAGGTTTTGAGTAAAAAGAGCAAGTTGTGGAGCTTGAAGCTTTAGGAGCTTGGTTTCTCCATATTTGGAAGTTTGGGGATCACACCCACTCTAGTTCTTCAAGAGGTAAGTGTTGATCCTTATGTTTTATGGGGTTGTAAGTGAGTTTTATGAAGGAAAAGGGGTAGAAGTTGCATGGTTTGTATGGTTATGCATGTGAGGGTTTATGGACCCTTTATGCCTTTATATGTTATGTGTGTTGTTTGTTGGGGTTTTAGGTAGTTTTGGACCCCTTTGTGCATGTACTTGGGTATATGCTTGTTGATGAGAGGTGGTTTGCATGTTGTGTGAGGTTTGGGGGAAGTTGTGCTTGAGGTGAGCTAGGTTCTGCCTAACTGGAAAACCCAGCTTCAGCCGCCGAAGGAGGGTTCGGCCGCCGAACGTGTTGAGGAGGTGGTTTCGGCTGCCTAAACCTGCCCCCGAAGGATTGGACTTTCGTCTCTGGAGGGGAGGTTCGGCCGCCGAAGGTTAGAGACTTTCGTCTCTGGAGTGTGTTTTGGCCCCCGAACCTTGCCCCCGAAAGGGTTCGGCCGCCGAAAGAGGAGATTCGGCCGCCGAAAGTAGGCGATTTTTGTCTCTGGAGAGGACATTCGGCCGCCGAACCTGCCGCCGAAAGTGTCCTGTCCAGCCTTCTTTTGCATGCTTTGTGTGATTGTTCTAGGAGGTTTTAGGGGTTCTTTGGGGTGTTGTTTTAGAGTGTGTTTGGCACCTCATTAGAGTCCACCTGTGTAGGATCGGATCCGAGAGATCGAGGAGACCATCAGGGGTAGCCGTTGCAGAGTCAGTCAGCGTCTGCCAGGTGAGTAGAACTAACTATGCATGTTTTCAAGTTAACGGTTAAGGATAGTGACAGTATGAGCATGAGACACGCATCATGGATGCCATATGAAACTAGGTTGTACTGCATTAGAGATCACGAATATGTTGCATTGCATTCTTATTGTTGATGGGATGGACCAAGGCGATCTCAGTAGCCCGCAACCTGTTATGTCTAGATAAGACCTTTGGGAGCTCCGCAGTTAGGGGCCGGGCTCTAGTACATGTAGTGACCTGGGAGTCCATAGGGGCCGGGCACCGACAGAGGGAGTTCTGGGATCATGTCTACTCCGAGATGTGAGATGTTTGTACTGTGACGTATTCCATGAAAGCATGTAATGAATGAATTATTTTATGGTTTCTACTCACTGGGCTTTTAGCTCATCCCTCTCCCTTAACCCCAGTTTTGCAGGTTCTGAGAGAGCTATGGGACGTCAGAGTCAGCAAGAGTAAGGAATGAAGTCATAGTACAGGTTGTGATTATGTAATGGAGTAGTGGACATGATGTATATTAAAGAGATAGATGTAAAATGATGTGATGGATAGTAAATCAGTGTGATTATGGTTTAGTATGTGCTTTGCCCAGTGTATGCTTAATCCCTAGTGTATGCATGTATCCTGTTTTACGTTTCTTGATGAGAAATGTGTCAACCTAGGCTTAACGTATGATGTGTTTGTAAAACTCCAGTGATTAGGGAAGAAAGGGTTCCAATCCCTTGACCCAAGAGTAAACCGTGAGGGAAGCAAGGGTTTAAATCCCTTGACCCAAAGTGGAAACCAAGGCTAACCTGTGATATGCTGACCCTAAGAGAGTGGATTCTATGTTTTCAGGCATAGGGCATGGAGGTTGAGCTTGGTAGTGGATCGCTGGTGTAGGCCCTGGGGGCTATTTCAGACCGTTATGTCTGAGTGTTTTTAAGGTTAAGCCTGGTGGTTTACAGAAAAAGTTTTAAAAAGCTAGTGGTTTAGTTGGATCATGTATGGGATTGATCAGATACACAGAGTTCAGTTTAGACTTGCTACGGGTCCCGGCGGCCTTAAGCCGATCTGGATCCTAGCGCCGAGCAGTTTGGGCTGTTACAGAGGGGTACCGGTTTCCGGGCTATTACATCTGCAATGACGATAGGATTTAACACATGGGAATTGAGCATAATTCTTCTAAACTAATGTGTATTTTGTGATAATAGATTTCTTTTATAGAGCTAAGCTCTCTCTATAGTGTTATTACTACTTTTTATAATTATTTAAGAATGTTGTGGATTGTGAGGACAAGTTGAGCTCTCCAAGTTATTGGAATTTATTCATATGCAGGTTGGGTGAATTTTCTCTCTGTTGGTATATCCAATTTATGTCAGAACTCTGTTAATTTAATTTCTTGATTTTTGGGCTTTTCTTCTAGGCCAAATTTTGGATTTGATGGATTTGAGGCTTACTAAGGGCTTTGAAGCCTTATGTCGGCCTATAAAGTTAGGTCTTGACAAAGTTGGTATCAGAGCTTAATTAGGCTCTAGATTCAATAGAAAAATTTGTTTGTAGTATGCCATATGCGGAGTATAGGTCCATTGTTCATCTATTTTTGTAATTCATCACTTTTACTTTTAATGTTACACACTAGGTAGCATAGTTTTGTATTTGTAGAGTGTAACTATTCCTTTTTAGTATGACGTAATGTGTAGTTTTGAATTGACATATTTGTTATTATCTATCTATGGCACATACCCTAAGGGCTTATATGATAAGTTAAAAATGAGGCATATATTGTGCATACTTGGCTGGAAGCACTCGTCCACTAAAATTCATCATGTTAGTATAGCTACCTTAGTGTGGATAGATGTGTCATTTTTACTAGTTTATGAATGGAGTACTTGGTTGGGAAACATTAATTTATATGGATTTATATGTAGCTTGAAAAAGAAAAAAGGAAGCAGTGATGATCTATTAGGATGTATCGCAGTAACCTATACAATACCCTTAATATTTTATACTATAAGCTGCAAATTACAATACAAATATTGAATTATTATACAGAACTGCATGCATCATATATTCTATAATGGATGTTACAGATAGCTTCTGTTTTATTATTTTGTTTAGAGATCAATGATGTTATAATTACTCTAAATATCAAAGGTTAGCAGGGAATGATTATGTTTCCTTAAAAGAGACAAGTCATAAAGTGTTATTTGAAGTGAGATAGTTGTACAAATGAATTGTTACCATAGTACAATTATAAGTTTCATTATGGGGAACATATGATTATAGATTTAATACTTGAATGTGATACCTCAATATTTTATAAAATATTTTGACATCTTGTGTTAAATATTGAATTTGGCCAAGAAGAAAAATAAGATCTTTTGTGTAAGCTTCTTCTATGTTTTGAGGATACGAAGTGACAAACAAAGAAGATAAAGTAAGGTTACTTTAGTATTTAAGGTATTAAAATAATAATAATAATAATAATAATAATAATAATAATAATAAAGTAGAAAAACTTTAAAATAGAAGACATTAAATGTTAATACTGGTAAAGATGAAAATACTGGTAAAGATGTAAAATTAATCCTAATTTGGTTGTGGGCCAAGCATAAGAATAGGTGAGAAGAAGCATTAAAGGGCTTGAAGCAGAATATAAAATTGGATATTACAGTAAGTATCATGCAGGATGTATAAGTGCAGTGTTGAATGTTCATTAAATTGGAAGTTTTAGTTAAGTTGCGGGATAAGGTTAATAACAATTAATAAGAGATGCAGAGTTGCTTAGTAAGTTTACTTATAGCACTTGCTCTGAATCTTTTGGTGGTAGGTGTGAAAAGTAAATAAGTAATTATTTTTGGAAGCTTTGAATTGAATTCCAATGATGGTTGTAGGAAAGAAAAATGAGATAATAGTTCATTATTGATATTTATAATAGTAGTACTATAATGCTCAATGAAATAATTCCTATTATCAAAAGCATTAGTGGATTAAAACAAATATTAAGAAATGTCTTTTGGAATGTAGGATAAGGTTAGGCGTAGTATAGGTAAAAAAAATTTGATTAGCTAAATGAGAGATTATAAATGTCATAAAAAATTATGAGATTTCTTTAGATAAGTATATAAGTAGTGGTTGCTTAGGGAGTATTAACATATCAATTCTTATGATAATAGATACAAAATACTCAAATTTTAAGAAAAATACATGTGATGGAGATAAAGTTAGTTTGGGAGCAAATATAATATTTATTTGAGTATTTGTGGAATATTTTTAAGAAATATAGTTATGTATGTGAATTATCTTGATGTCAGGAATATACGAATGTGGAAATAAAATTGAGATTATAAAGTGGTGGACTTATATTTAATATATAAGGGTTTGAGATGGATATGGAGTGAGTGAATATAATTTATAGAATCATGAAGTTAGAATTATTTTCAGTTTAGAATATTTGTTCAATTTTTTTTAAATATTTTCTTCGGCTTTTAGTACGAAAGTAAAGTTTATGTGGCATCAAAATTATTATATTTTTTTGTCATATTTTATAGGAAATTATTTTATGATTTTAAATGGATGGAAAAAAGTGTTTGTTAGTTGAATGCATATAAGTTGGTAAATAGTATATATAGTATATTTATAAATAATCGCAACTATAAAGATAAAATCTTTTTAATAATATATAGTTAAAAAAAAGTTTAATACAAATATAAAATAGGTGCAAGGGTACATAATTAGAAAGACAATTACAATTATTAAACAAGAGAATGCAATAAAGGTGATTACGGATGAGAAGATATTCGAAGGGGGCATGACAAGACCTATAGCGAAATTTGAATTCTAATACTTATTATACTAGAGATAATGATTAATATAAGTAATGCAGTATATTCACAAATATAAGTGGTGCTTATAGATATTACTATAGCAGTATGTTCATAAGTGAAAATGGTGATTAAGATAAAAAATTTAGAATTATAGAAATCAAGAAAACAATAGGTACTACAATACTAAGTAGAAAAATAAGGTACACTTTAATTGTTTGAAGTTACATGGAGTTATGGCCTTTTTTTTTTTTTTTTTTTTTTTTTTTTTCTACTTTCCTACTGGTAGTAAGCGAAGGAAAAATCAAATAGAATAGTTGACCAAGTATAGTGAGAAATAATGATAAATAGAAGCAAGAAAAGTTCCAAATGAATTAGAGAAATAATTGTTATTAAATGTGACTAAAAAGTGTTAAATATATGATTGGATTATGTATTATAAGCATAGATGGAGTTTTGATGAAAGGTTTATTTCAATATATAGCAAAAGACAAACAATATAAGAATTGATATTGTAAAGACTAATGTTAGAGTATACGATACGAGATGGTACATTGTAACGACTCGAAAACCGGACCGCTACCGGAGCTAGAATTCAAATCGACTTAAGGTTGCTGAAACCCGTAGCAAGCCTACTAAACATCCTGTGTACCTGATAAAATCCCATACATGATCATATATTTACAAAATAACTTAAACATTTCATGAAACCAAGTTTAACCTGTGCATGTATCAAGAACTGAAAACATAAAACTCATACTAGAGCCCTCATCAAATGCTCCAGTATGGTTAACATACATGCCTCAACTTAGTTCAACATAACATATACATAAAACTTTTATATAAAGATTATGTAAACCGGGATTACAAAACTATCATTAGGGCAAAACACAATTCTAATCCATAAGATATTACATGTCCACAACTATTCTATTACATTAAAACTGTACCAAAGCTTTATTGACTCTCCCAATGCTATCTGCGCTCCTGCAAACCTGGGGTTAGGGAAAAGTGATAATTTACAAGAGCCTAGTGAGCAGAACATAAAATCAGTTGAATAAACATATACTCATATGGAAGGCGTCACAACAAACAATTCACAACAAGATGGACTTGTCACCAGTAACCCTCTACATATTCCAAATAGTACCCGGCCCTCGACGGAGCTCCTCAGGACTTCCTCTTAAACATAACATAGCACATCCATAAATGCTAGGGGCGTAGAATGGGCAGCCCTGGTCTTTCTCTTACATAGTGCCAGGACGCATAGAATGGGCAGCCCTGGTCTTCCGTATCCGTCATAACATAACCTGCTCGAGGGTTAGTGGGTCATCTAATAGCCATTCACAATAACAATAAATTATGTAATGCATCATATTCGTGAATTCTCATGCAACAACCTATTACGTAACATGGCATTCGTGATGTATGAACATGCTTAAAAAGTTTAATTACTCTAAAACAAGATATTAGTTCAGTTCTACTCACCTCTAGCTGACGCTTGCCTAACACTGAAGCAGCTGACTCACTACTGACCTCTACGATCTCCCAGGTCTGATCTTACATAGATGGACTCAAATGAGGGACCAACATAACTCTAACAAGACTCTAAACAACTCCCAAAAAATGTTAGTGTATATGCCCTAGGCCATTATCTTGGACCTTTTTGTATGTCGTTTTGGTTATTAATAAAAGAGGTTTTTATCGTTATTATTTGTCTGCATGTTACATAATAATGATTATCATCCCTAGTTACTTATTATTATGTTAATAATAAAAAAATATAGCTAGTATGATTATTGATTAATAATCATGAGATGATTATGTATATGTTGATATAATTCAATAATCATAGATACTTGTTAGAGAACAAAGTATTGGATGAACCCGCATTGAGATCACTACATGGGTCATTGTCATAAGTGAATCTCAAAGTAGTTATGTCTTAATCCTTTGACTTGAGATTGTCATAGTTTCCAACATAAGGACTGTTATGTTTTGACATAACCAAACATTGTCTTTAATTGGACAATCATAAAGGTTATGATTGAGCATAATAGAAATTATGTAGAGGATGATGAACAATCAAGATAGGATTTGTCCCTCTCTCTGAGAGAGATATCTTCTAGGCCCCTCGATAAGTGAGACTGAGAAATGCATGGCCGTGCTCAAATGAATTGATAGTGTGATCAATATCATTTGAATTTATTAGTCTACTTAGAGATCGAGAAATCATAAGTTTGAATATTGTAAGTTTGACATTGACAATGACTTATGTTCAAACTAGATATCGTATGACAAAGGGATTAATATATGTTCTATTTATTAGGCTTTATCGGACTATTGATCCTCATATTAGTTGGGTAGTCATAATGTCTTGCTAGAGGCCACTTATAACTTATGGGCCTTGTGGGACTGAGCCTATTGCCAATTAATGTGAGCCTATTGGGTCACACACAAAAGAACGTTGTTGATGTGCTATGACTTATTAATGGACCAAAAGCCCAAAGCCCATTAATATAATTAATAATAATAAAGTGTTATTATTAATTATTTATTATTATGAGATAATAATATTTAAAAGATCTGCAATCTATCTGTAACTATTACAGATAAAGGACTCTATCACATAAGATATTTGAGTATCTGCAAGATTGTGATAGTGGGTTCTGGACACAACCCTTTTAGGAAAATAGTTGTGGGAAAACAAAAGACTGAAACATATAAATACTCCTTCTACGAATTGTGGGGGTGGATGATGTACATTTTTGAGAAAAATTCAGTCCAACAATTGCAGATTGTGGAGCACATAATCTATCCATCTTTGAGAGAGCTAGCACTCTAGAAGGATAGAAGACGTTCGTGTGGATACCATAGAGGGTGTTCGTTTGAAAAAGCAGCACCATTAGTCCGCCATTGTATCTTCTCGACGAGATTAACAGGTTAGTCTCACATTCTTCTTATGAAACAAACAAGCACTCAGATTCTGGGAAAAGAAAATCTGAGATTTTTATTTTTCCTGCGCAATTTGGGTTGCAATAATATCGGGATTCCCCAACAGTGGTATCAGAGCCTGCCTGTGCTTTTCGTTTAAATTAATTATAACATGATTGATGTGATATATGTGATATATGCTTATTTAAATGGCATGATGATTATGGTTAAATTTATGGATAAATGATTGAATCATTTAGATAATTTTAATTAGAAAATTAAATTAATAAAAAATAAAAAAATTCTGCAAATCGTGTTGATGAAGAACACGACTGCAGGGCCACGTTTACCATCGTGCTTGCCTCCGGCATCTTCGTGATTGTCACGAACGATGGTTCTGCAAGATCCAACAGCTTCGTTGATGAGGGAAGTGGCCATGCTCGACGGTGAGACCCAGTCGGTGTACGCCGTTGAGGCACGCTGTTGCCTCGCGTCTTCATCGCGCGATGGCGGAGGTAAAGCTTCGCATGGCGTGGCCGCCATGCGTAGGACGGTCGCGCCCCGGTGGGTTGCGCTCTGGTGTGGCGCGGCGCGACGCGTGTCGGTGGGCCTCCGGGGACATCGAAGCCGAGATATGTCTCGGCTCCTCACAATTTCTGTGAATCGCGAGCTCGCTGATGCTGTTTCGAGCTCGCCATTGCGCGTCGGGCTGGTAGCGACGGCTAGAGTGTCCGGCGGGCTGCTGGATCTTCGGGCAGGAGCTAGGGCTTCTTCATGAGGAAGAAGAAGCTCTAAATTACAATTTTGCCCTTGAAAAAAAATATTAATAAGAAAATAAATTTTAAATTATTTTCTTTTAGTCTTTAAATAAGATTTAAATGACTATATTTTATTATTTTGTCATATATTAGTATGAGATACTATGCATTATTGTCTATATATATATGTATGCATATAGGATGCTATAATATATATATACAAGACAAAATAATTAAAATTAAAAGTTGAAACCCTCACTCTAAAATTTTAAGTTTTAATGCCACCCATATATTAATTACCTATCAAGACTAAGATCACCAAAATGCAGGTTTAGCCAAAACAAAGTGCTTAGGTTATCCTAGTAAGATAGGATGAGTAATAGTTACTCATTTATTTAATTTTGATTGAGCTTAATTAGGCTATCAAAACAGTTTTGGGCCTAAGGCATTAGATGGGGTATAACATGCATTTGACATATGATGTCAACACCTCATAATCTAAGAGTTACATTAGATGTAATTGGTAATGAGTTACCTACCTAAATAACTTAATTCTAAGCGTCATGCCAAAGCTGACTTAGAATTAGGTGAAATATGGATCTTAGCCCACTAAAATATTATTATTTTTGAGGATTATATTTTAGTGAGAGATTATTATCACCTAAATATTAATTTACTAAATTGATTATATTTGCATATTTTGTAGATAATTATGGCTGCTAATAACAATTCCACCTTATCACTGCGATCCATCCTTGAGAAGGATAAACTGAAAGAAAATGGGACTAATTTTGTAACGACCCGAAATCGGACCACTACCGAGGCTAAGATCCAAATTGACTTAAGGTCGCCGGGACCCGTAGCAACCTAACATACAACTTGTCATACCTGATAAATCCCATACATGATCATACATTTTCATAAAAATTTAAACTTTCCATCTACCAAGCTTGACCTGTGCATGCACTGAAACTGAATACATAAAACCCCACACTAGAGCCCTCATCAAATGCTCTAGTGGGGCAACATAACATACATCAAGCTTGGTTTACATCATATTAAAAAAACATTACATAAAGATCATGTATCAAAAGGGATTAACCATAAACTCTAGGGTCAAGCACAATACTAATCCTCAATACAATTTTATACAATATCTTACAATACATTACATTATTTTATCTTACATGTCCACAACTAACTATTACATACACTATGCCTTTACTCTTGCTGACCTCCCGATCTATACTGAACCTGCAAGCTTGGGGGTTAAGGGAAAGGGGTGAGCTGCTAGAGCCCAGTGAGCAGAATAGTAAAACAATATATTAAAATCCATGCTTTCATGAAATACATCACATCACAAACAAATCACATCAAGGATGGACTTATCACTAATAGCCCTCTACATAATCCAACAGTGCCAGGCGTAGAATGGGCCTCTGGTCTTTCCCTTAACATAACATAACATAACATTCCAATGTGCCAGGGGCGTAGAATAGGCCTCGACCTGGACTTTCTCTTACTCTGTGCCAGGGGTGTAGAATGGGTCTCGACCTGGACTTCCGTACCATACCATACCGTATCATATCAAGGACTAATGGATCATCCAATAACCATCCACATCAACAATAATTAATGCAATTCATCATATTCGTGAATTCTAATGCAAATAACCTAGTAAATAACATGGCATTCGTGATGCATGAGTGACAGAGCATAATTTAGCCCACTTTATCATGATAATCTTGATGTTTATTTACACCTTTTCTACCTAATTTTGTGGTTTTAACCATGTTTTGCAGATATTAGGTGTAAAGAGACAATCTGGAGAAAATGCTCTTAAAACTGCTAAAAAGTGCCAAATATGGAAAGTTCCAGAAAAGGAAAGTTTTCATATATGGAAAGTTCCAAATAAGGAAAGTCTTCATATATGGAAAGTGCCAAATAAGGAAAGAGTCAGAAAGCACAGTCAGCAAACTGTCCGAAATTCGAACTGCAGAATCTTTCCTGCCTTATTTAGAACATGTGCTAAGAAAGGAAAGTTTTCAAATAAGGCAGGTTTTCAGAAAAGGAAAGTCTTCAAATGAGGAAAGTTCACAAGTGCAAGAACAAAGTGCTGAAGAGAAACAACCAGAAAACTGTTTGTCCATACAAACGGATCAAACAGAACTTGTTGTTGATTTAGATATCATTGATTGTTCAAGTAAAGATGTTTTTCATGTAAATCAAGATGACATACTAAATGATGATCTTTGCAGGAAAGAGAGCCAGAAAGAGCCAGAACAGAAAGAAACTGACTGTTGCATCCAACAGGTGGACTGCAGCCATGCGCAGAATGAACAGAAGCAGATCGCACCACTTCAGCTTGGTGCGCAGATCAGCCTTGCGCAGACTAAAACCACCACCTTTCGGCTGCCGAACTTCACCACCTTTTGGAAGCCGAACTTCACCACCATTCGGCCGCCGAACCTCCCACTACAGCTTCCATCGCATGAAACTCCTTCCAGCCTTCATTTGCAGACCAACCTTGCGCAAGGAGTACTTGAACACCTTTCAGTTGCGTCCTTTCAGCTTCAATCGCAGATCAGTCCTCTTCAGCTCCCTTTTCAGTCAGATCTTGCGCAGAAAGAGGAAGCTGAATCCAATTCAGCCATTCCTCCATCGCAGAAACCCCATGCACACAATGAACAAGAGGAAATCCAAGACCCAAAACCAAAGGAGCATGAGGATCTATGCTTTCCCAAACTGCCGGATAAGGTAGAGTTTGTTTTGCCTGAATTCAGTACTAAATTGCAGCTACCCATGGAGAAATATGAACTGGAGTTCAAAGTGCTGCCCAATCATCTAAAAAATGCAAACATAAGGGCAAGAGGTACACCTCATCTGAAAGAGGAAAAGCTAATCATGTTACTTCATGAGTACATGAAAGAAATAAGATGGGTCATGACAAAAACAAAAGGCGTGCTACACTATTCACTTAATTCTGTTGGGACCCTTTTTCCTCTCCCAATTACTTGAGGCAACTTGCCAAGTGGATCGCACCATGCACACCACACCCAGGGGAGTACTCAGTTTCCTTTGTTCTTTTATGTTTCTTATACATTGAGGACAATGCATGATTTAGGTGTGGGGGTGCGGATCTCTGAAATTTTTAATTGTTTGCTTTAGACACATTTTTCCTTTCAGTTTGCGTTTTCTTTTCAGTTTTCCTTTCAGTTTGTGTTTGATCATCCGCAATCTTCTTTTTGATTTGCTTTACTCAAACTGATGAACTATGTTGGATGAACTTTCTTTCCATGACCCCATTGATGTGATAACTCTTTAAACCTATGTTGAATCAATTGCAATGAGATGTATTCATGTTTGGGAATTGCCTTTGAATTGAATCTTTAAGCTTGCCATGGTGAAAAATATATTGATGACTCTCATTTGAGAGAATGAATTGATTGATGTGTGAATAAACTTAATGTGACTTGTGTTAGCAATTGGTGTTGATTTGCCCAAATCATTGAGAAAAATAAATTCAGAAAAGGCCTAGACTTCATGAGCACAAATTGAAAACTGTTCCAATGGTCAAAAGACTATGAACAGAGCTAGTAGCCACTTGGACAGGTGACCAACTGAGTAACTGGGGGTGGGTATCACCAATATGTACCTTCACGTCAAAAGGTTGGTGACTTTTTCAAGCAAGTTTAAAGTGCAAAAAGGCTGAATAAAGTACTTCAAGGTAAGGGCAAGTCACTCTGAAAGCTAGAATAAGTCCTTAACTGAACAAATGAAATGTGCATGTATTATCTCTCTCTTGAGTAAAACCAATCCTAGCCATGGTGAGTAAAGGGAAACAAGGAAAGAGGTAAGTAACCTTGATGCATATATTCTTTATTGCAATGCTTCAAAATAGGGGTCTAGAGTAAGAGCTTAAGTGGAAATAAGGATCAAAGCAAAGAGAGCTTGTTTAACTGTGTTTGTTTGCTTGAGGACAAGCAAAAGGTTAAGTGTGGGGGTATTTGACAGAGCATAATTTAGCCCACTTTATCAATGAGCATGCTTAAATTTTATTTACTTTGAAACATAAAGATCCATTCTACTCACCTCAGGCTGACTCTGAACAGACTCTGAAGCAGTTATCTCACTGCTGGGGTCCTCGATTCCTCGGGTCCAAACCTACACAGGTAGACTCAAATGAGGGACCAAACATACATCAACATATAGCATACAATAAACACACATTTCATCATGCATTTATCCTCAAACTACCATAAACCCTATCTTTTAACAACTAACCTACACATGCATCAATACTCCTTAAAACCCCTCAAAACTTTCATAAAACATAAAAGAAGGGTAGGATCTACTCTTACCTCTTGAAAAACGAGAGGGGAGGCGATCCAAACTCGGAGATGGGGGAAATCGAGCTCCGGGATCTCCAAGCTTCAAAACTTCGTTCTTTGCTCAAAAATCTTCAAAACCAAGCTAAACTCATTAAAAACATGAAGGATTTTAAAGAAAACATCAAAACTAACCATGGAAGGGCATGGACTCACCTTTGCTCGAAAATGGGGAAGAAAACTCGCCAATTTTTGGACATGGAGCCTTTTATAGGTGGCTGGCCAGACCACCTTCGGGGGCCAAAGGTGCTCCCTAAACTGCACCATGTTTGGTGGCCAAACCTGGATTTCCTTCCTTGGTGCTTTTCTTTCAAAAACTCAATTTCTTTCTTACTTAAAACCTTAAAACACATGAAAAAATTTTAGAAAAAACATATTTTACCATTCTAGAGGTTTTCGACATCCGAGATTCCACCGGAAAATAGGAATTTCGATGCCGGGGTTTAGCCGGGTATTACAAATTTTGTTGATTGGTTTAGAAACTTGAGAATTATTCTCAAGCAAAAGAAAAAGTCCTACATGCTTGATGAAGCTGTCTTTGAACCACCTCCTGCTTGTAATATCCGGCTAGATTCAGGCATCGGAATTCTTACTTTCCGGTGGGATCTCCGTTGGAATTTGGAATTTGAGGATGTCGGAGGTTTCTAGAAGGGTAAAGAGAAGGTTTTCTGAAATATTTTTAAGTGTTTTGAGGGATTTGAGTGAAAAGGAATTGAATTTTGAAGAGAAAAGACCAAGGACGCTTTGGCCAGGTTTGGCCGCCGAAGTGAAGTTCGGCAGCCGAAAGTTCCTTAGGTTTGGCCCCTGAACTTCAAGTTTGGCCGCCGAACATTGCACGGTTTTGCATGCAGTTCCGGCTGCCGAAAGAGAGCCAGTTGGTCACCTATAAAAGCCCCTTTGACCGGCAATGGAGGGTGTTGGAAGCTCTCTTTTTGGTCAAAGGTAGGGTTCATGCTCTCCTTTGGTTGTTTTGATGGTTTTTCTTCAAATCTTTCAAGGTTTTCATGAGTTTTCTCCTTGTATTGAAGAGTTGTGAGCTTGGAGCAAGGAGGTGGAGCTTGAAGACTTTTGGAGCTTGGATTCTCCATATCTTCAAGTTTGAGGTCGCACCAATTCTTGTTCTTCAAGAGGTAAGTGTAGATCCTTAGCTTTTATGATGTTTTAAGTGAGTTTTGATGGGTTTAAGGGAGTTTTATGCATGAGGTTTGCATGGTTGTGCATGTGAGGGTTTATGGACCCTTTATGCCTATGTATGCTATATGAGTTGTTTTAGGGTTTTGAGCTTGTTTTCAGCCCCTATGTGCTAGAAGAAGTGTTTATGCATGTTTTTAAGAGGTTGGATGCATGTTTTGGGTGTTTGGAAGGTTTGGGAGGCTTGTTTGAGTGCGAGGCTGAGTTCTGGATGAACTCAGGTTAGGCCGCCGAACCCTTGTGGAGGTGGTTTCGGCTGCCTGAGGTTGCCCCTGAACTTTTGGACTTTCGGCTCTGGAAAGGACTTTCGGCCGCCGAAGGTGCCGCTGAACATGCATGAGTTTCGGCTCTGGAGGGAGCATTCGGCCGCCGAATGTGCCGCCGAAGGTGCCCTGTCCAGCCTTCCTTTGCATGTTTTTTCATGCATGTTTATGATGTTTTAGAGGGGTTTTGGGGTGATGTTTAGAGTTATGTTAGAGTGGTTTGGTACCTCATTTGAGTCCACCTGTGTAGGTTTGGACCGAGGAACCAAGGAGGCCCCAGAGTTAGCCTAGCAGTAGCTAGAGGTGAGTGGAACTAGACCCTATGTTTTTAAATGAATGCTTTAGCATGTTCCATGCATCATAATGTCATGTTTATAGTAGGGTGTATTGCATTAGCAATCACGAAGATGACGCATTGCATTGTTTATTGATGATGTGGATGGACCAAGGCGACCCCAATAGCCTATAGATCTGTCATGATTGAAAATCCTGTGTGAGCTCCTTTAGGGCCGTGCAATAAGCTTAGATAAGACCTGTGTGAGCTCCTTTGGGGGCCGGGCACTATGAGTAGTTAGTGAAAGTCCTGTGTGAGCTCCTTTGGGGGCCAGGCACCGACAGAGGGAATTTTGAGGTCATGTCCATCCGAGATGTGATATGTTTGAGATGTGATGCATTCCATGATGGCATATGTTTTAATGCTTTTATGGTTCTGCTCACTGGGCTTTTTAGCTCACCCCACTCCCTCCCCCCAGTTTTGCAGGGCCAGAGTTAGCTATGTGAAGTCAGAGTCAGCAAGAGTAAACAGTAAAGAGTAAAGTCATGGCTAAGGTTATGTGTTTGTAATAGAATAGTGGACATGATGTAAATTAAAGGAATGTTATGTAAAGTTAAGTTAAGTTATGTTAAGTTATGTATAGACATGTTTTAACATGTAATGTATTCAGAGTTATAGTTTGTGCTTGGCCCTAGAGTTTGGATAATCCCTTTGTACATGGATCCTGTTTTATGTTTCTTGATGAGAAATGTGTTGAACCAAGCCTGATGTAGTATGCTGACCCATCTAGATGTGGTTCTATGTTTTTAGACATAGTGCATACAGGTCAAGCTTGGTAAATGAAAGAAAAGTTTGAAAGAAAAGAAAGTTTACAGTTTTATGTTTTGAGCAGCTGTATGGTACCAGAGCCAAGGTCACAGTCAGATACTGTGCTACTCCAATGGATGTGTCTGAGGGAAGAAAGGATTTTAATCCCTTGACCCACAGCGAACAGTATTCCTTGGTGTAGGCCTAGAGGCTTTTTCAGTTTGGTATCACTCTCAGAGTGCATACAGAGCATGCTCAAGTTAAACCCAGTATTTAAAGAAAAGTTTTAAAGTTTTTCAGTAAAGCAGTTTTAATGTTAAAGCTTGATCATGTATGGGATTATTCCAGATGTGCAGAGAGTATAGAGGCTTGCTACGGGTCCCGGCGGCCTTAAGCCGATATGGATCCTAGCATCGGTGGCAGTTTGGACCATTACAGAGGGATATTGGTTTCGGGCTGTTACACTGCTGATGCTACTAATGCTGTCAAGAACAAGCATAAGAAGCATATGGATGATTCTAATGATAGTGGATGTCTTATGTTGGCAACTATGTGCCCAAAACTTCAGAAGGATCTGGAGCACTTTGAGGCTTATGAGAAGAGTGTCCATCTCAAACAAGCTTTCCAACAGCAAGCTAGGCAGGATAGGTATGAAACTACCATTGCATTGCATGATTGTAAAATGGCTGAAGGTGAATCAATTATTACTCATGTTTTGAAGATGAAAGGCTACATTGATCACCTTGCTAGGCTTGGCTATCGTCTGAGTTTAGAACTCTCTATGGATTTGATCCTACATTCTTTACCTAGCAGTTTTTCTCAGTTTGTCATTAACTATAACATGAACAATATGGAGAAATCCATTCCTGAGCTGTATGGGATGCTAAAGACAGTTGAGGTAAGTATCAAGAAAAGGCCTATCCAAATTTTGAATGTCAATAAGGGTAAGCCCATGAAAAATAAGGGGAAGCCCAAGTCTAAAGGTGGTAATGGGCCTAAGGAATGAGGTAAGCCTAAATGGCAAACCAAGGCAAAAGTTCCTAAGGAAATAGTTCCTAAGGAAGGAATCTGCTTCCATTGCAAGGAACCAGAGCATTGGAAGAGAAATTGCAAACTCTATTTGGATGAGTTCAAGAAGAAGAAGAGTAGTGAGACTACGACTTTGGGTATTTATGTTATAGATATTAATTTATCTATTTCTACTTCATGGATATTAGATACTGGATGTGGTTCTCTCATTTGTACAAATATGCAGGGTCTCAAAAGGAGTAGAAAACTGAAAAAGAGCGATGTGGACCTACGTGTAGGCAATGTAGCAAGAGTTGCTGCCTTAACTATAGGGACTTATGAACTTGTGTTGCCCAATGGGCTTTTGTTAGTTTTGAACAATTGCTTTTATGTTCCTACTTTGAGTAGGAATATTATTTCAGTTTCTATTTTGGACGATGAAGGTTTTTCATTTCTTATTAAGAATAAGAAATGCTCCATTAATAAAGATGGTTTGCTTTATTGTATTGCAAATTCATATGATGACCTTTATGTCCTTAATCTAGATGATACTAGAGACAACAATATCTATAACATAAATTCTAAGAAAACTAAGCCAAATGAGTTAAACCCAACATATTTATGGCATTATCATCTTAGCCATATAAATGAGAATCGCATATCTAAGCTCCATAAAGATGGTTTATTAGATTCATTTGATTTTGAATCATTTGAAAATTGTGAATCTTGTTTCCTTGGTAAGATGACAAAGGACCCTTTTACTGGACAAGGTCAAATGGCTTCAGACTTATTGGGCTTAATACATACAGATGTATGTGGCTCACTAAGCATTAGTGCCAGGGGAGGTTATCAGTACTTCATTACATTCACTGATGATTTCAGTAGGTATGGCTACATCTACCTAATGAAACATAAGCATGAATCTTTTGAAATGTTTAGAACTTTTCAAAATGAAGTACAAAATCAACTTGGTAGAACTATTAAAATGCTTCGATCTAATCGAGGTGGTGAATATTTGAGCCAAAAGTTTGATGAACATCTTAGAAATTGTGGAATTGTTTCACAATTGACTCCTCCAGGAACTCCACAATGGAATGGTGTTTCTGAAAGGAGAAATTGAACTTTATTAGATATGGTTCAATCTATGATGAGTCAAACAAATCTCCCTTTATCATTTTGGGGTTATGCCTTGGAAACATATGCATTCATTTTAAACCGAGTACCATTTAAAGCGGTTGAAAAGACACCATATGAGTTATGGACTGGCAAAATGCCCAGTTTGTCTTTTCTTAAGATTTGGGGTTGTGAGGCTTATGTGAAACGCCCAATTTCAGATAAGCTGGCTCCAAAATCTATCAAGTGCAATTTTGTGAGGTA
Source organism: Manihot esculenta (assembly GCF_001659605.2). Lineage (NCBI taxonomy): Eukaryota > Viridiplantae > Streptophyta > Magnoliopsida > Malpighiales > Euphorbiaceae > Manihot > Manihot esculenta. Next base: position 18,283,450 of record NC_035169.2, on the reverse strand, counting down.
TCCTAAGGAAACCAAAGGATACTATTTCTATATTCCCTCAGAGAATAAAGTGTTTATTGCTCGAAATGGTATCTTTTTAGAAAAGGAATTTATCTCTTAGAGATTCAATGGGAGTACAGTGCGACTTGAGGAAACTCAAGCACCATAAGAGAGCATTGAACCGCCGTAGAACCACTTTCAGAACCACAAATAGTTGTAAAAACTGAAAGGGTGACACAAGTCCCATGCAGATCTGATAGGACACATCATCAGCCTAAGAGATATGGATTTCTCATGACTGATAGTCGTGATGTTTTGCTCATTGATCAAGATGAGCCTACTACCTATCAAGAAGCTGTGTCAGGTCCAGATTTCGAGAAATGGCTTTCTGCCATGAAATCTGAAATGCAATCCATGTATGACAATCAAGTTTGGTCATTAATTGACCCCTCTGAGGGTGTTAAAACCATTGGTTGCAAATGGGTTTTCAAGAAGAAAACTGACATGTATGGAAATGTGCATACCTACAAAGCAAGGCTTGTTGCAAAAGGTTTCAAGCAAACTCATGGTATAGACTATGATGAGACCTTTTCGCTAGTAGCAATGCTTAAGTCGGTTAGAATTCTCATTGCCATTGCTGCATACTATGATTATGAGATATGGCAAATGGATGTCAAAACAGCTTTCCTTAATGGAAACTTGCTGAGGATGTGTACATGACACAACCTGAGGATTTTGTAATCCTTGAGAATTCTGGAAAAATTTGCAAGCTTCAAAGATCCATTTATGGATTGAAGCAAGCTTCTCGGAGCTGGAATCTTCGTTTTGATGAGACAGTCAGGGACTTTGGATTCATTAAGAATGAAGATGAACCTTGTATTTACAAGATGGTTAGTGGGAGTGTAGTTATGTTTCTAGTCCTATATGTGGATGACATATTACTCATTGGAAATGATATCCCTACATTGCAAAAGGTTAAGACCTGGTTAGGGAATTCTTTTTCAATGAAGGACTTAGGTGAGGCTGGATATATCCTTGGTATTAAGATCTATAGGGATAGATCCAAGAGGATAATCAGTCTGAGTCAAAGTACTTGTATTGACAAGGTGCTGAAAATGTTCAGCATACAAGATTCCAAAAGAGGATTCTTGCATCTCAGCAAGAATCAATATCCTAAGAAATCTGATGACAGAGAACGGATGAATAAGATCCCTTATGCTTCTGCAATCGGATCTATCATGTATGCCATGTTATGTACTAGACCAGATGTCTCATATGCCTTGAGCACAACAAGCAGATATGAGGCAGATCCCGGTGAAAGTCACTGGACAGCTATTAAGAATATCCTAAAGTACCTTAGAAGGACTAAGGATGCATTCCTAGTTTATGGAGGTTTGGAAGACGAGCTAATTGTAAATGGTTACACAGATGCTAGTTTCCAAACCGACATAGATGACTTCAGATCATAGTCAAGATTCGTATTCAAATTAAATAGTGGAGCTGTTAGTTGGAAAAGTTCCAAGCAGAGTACTGTAGCATATTCTGCAACAGAAGTTGAGTATATAGCAGCATCAAATGCAGCTAAAGAGGCAGTCTGGTTGAAGAAATTCATCACAGATTTGGGAGTGGTTCCCAGCATTGCAAATCCTATGGACCTTTATTGTGATAATAATGGTGCCATAGCATAGGCAAAGGAGCCCAGATCTCATCAGAGATCTAAACATATACTCAGGCGATATCACCTTATTCGAGAGATCATTGATAGAGGAGATATCAAAAAATGCAAAGTAGACACAAATGACAACATTGCAGATCCACTGACCAAGCCTCTTTCACAGGTCAAGCATGATCAGCACATTAGGTCTATGGGTATTAGATACTTGTATGATTAGGCCTAGTGCAAGTGGGAGATTATTAGTGTATATGCCCTAGACTATTATCTTGGATCTTTTTGTATGTCGTTTTGGTTATTAGTAAAAGAGGTTTTTATCATTATTATTTGTCTGCATGTTACATAATAATGATTATCATCCTTGGTTACTTATTATTATATTGATAATAATAAAATATAGCTAGTATGATTATTGATTGATAATCATGAGATGATTATGTATATGTTGATATAATTCAATAATCATAGATACTTGTTAGAGAACAAAGTATTGGATGGACCCGCATTGAGATCACTACATGGGTCATTGTCATAAGTGAATCTTAAAGTAGTTATGTCTTAATCCTTTGATTTGAGATTGTCATAGTTTCTAATATAAGGACTGTTATGTTTTGACATAACCAAACATTGTCTTTAATCGGACAATCATAAAGGTTATGATTGAGCATAATAGAAATTATGTAGAGGATAATGAACAATAAAGATAGGATTTGTCCCTCTCTCTGAGAGAGATATCTTCTGGGCCCCTCGATAAGTGAGACTGAGAAATGCATGGTCATGCTCAAATGAATTGATAGTGTGATTAATATCATTTGAATTTATCAGTCTACTTAGAGATCGAGAAATCTTAAGTTTGAACATTGTAAGTTTGACATTGACCATGACTTATGTTCAAACTAGACATCGTGTGATAAAGGGATTAATACATGTTCTATTTATTAGGCTTTATCGGACTATTGATCCTCATATTAGTTGGGTAGTCATAATGTCTTGCTAGAGGCCACTTATGACTTATGGGCGGGCCTTGTCGGACTGGACCTATTGTCAATTAATGTGAGCCTATTGGGTCACACACAAAAGAACGTCGTTGATGTGCTATGACATATTACTGGACTAAAAGCCCAAAGCCCATTAATATAATTAATAATAATAAAGTGTTATTATTTTTAATTAATATTAATAATAATAAAGTGTTATTATTAATTCTTTATTATTATGAGATAATAATATTTAAAAGATCTGCAATCTATCTGTAACTCTTATAGATAAAGAACTCTATCACATAAGATATTTGAGTATCTGCAAGATTGTGATAGTGGGTTCTAGACACAACCTGTAATACCCGGCTAGACTCCGGTATCGGAATTCCTACCGTCCGGTGGAATCTCGGATGTCAGAGACCTCTAGAAGGGTAGAACCATGCTTTCATAAAATGTTTTCATGTTTTTAATGGTTTTAAAGTATGAAACTAAATGAGTTTTTGCATGAAAATAGCATTGGAGGGAAACCCAGGTTCGGCCGCCGAAAGTCAAGTTCGGCCGCCGAACATGCATGCGTTTTGGAGGCACGTTAGGCCCTCGAAAGCATGAGTTAGGGAAGTTCAGGTTCGGCCGCCGAAAGTCAAGTTCGGCCGCCGAACATTGCATGGATGCGGAGGCACATTCGGCCCCCGAACGTGGCCTGGCCAGCCACCTATAAATGGGGCACTTAGCCGAAATGGGCGAGCTTTCTCCCATTTTCGGCCACAGCAAGCTTCCGACCTTCCCTTTGCAACTCTTGTGTTCTTCCTCCAAATCTCTACCATTTTTTCTTGAGTTTTAAGCTTGCATTGAAGGTTTTGAGCTTTTAAACCAAGTTTTGGAGCTTTGGGAACTCAGGAGCTCATTTTCGTGGATCTCCAAGTTTAGGTCGTCTCCCTCTCGATCTTCAAGAGGTAAGAGCCGATCTTAAGCTCCTCATGTGTTTTAAGTAAGTTTTAAGTGATTTTATGGGGTAGAATGGCATGTATAGGGTTGTATGAGTTTTTAAGTAAATGTTAGATTTTAGAGGATTTTTGAACAATGTGGCATGTTTGAGTGTGTTTGAAGTGTTGTAGTTGGGGTATATGCTTGTTTGAGGCCCCTAGGAGCTTGTATGCATGTTTTGGTTGAGTGGTATGCATGATTGGTGAGTTTGGAGGCGAAAATGCACAAGGGAGCCAAGTTTCTGCCCTTTGGCAGAAACCAGGTTCGGCAGCCGAAGGCACTTTCGGCCGCCGAACATGGCTGGGGAGGCAGGCCTTTCGGCTGCCGAAGTTGCCCCCGAAAAGAGACTTTCGTCTCTGTCTGGGACTTTCGGCCGCCGAAGGTGCCGCCGAACCTACCTGAGTTTCGTTTCTGTCCAGGACTTTCGGCCGCCGAAGGTGCCGCCGAAAGTGCCCTGTTCAGCCACTTCATGCATATCTTTATGTGATTTTTTCAGGATGTTTTAGGGGGTTTTTGGGGAATATATTAGAGTTATGTTTATGTATGTTTGGTCCCTCATTGGAGTCCACCTGTGTAGGTTCGGACCCGAGGAACCAAGGACCCCAGCAGTGAGCCAGCTGCTACAGAGTTTGTCAGAGTCAGCCAGAGGTGAGTGGAACTAAGCTTAACCTTTCAAATTAAGAAATGAAATGCTTTTATCATGCTTCATGCATCATGATCATATTATAGGTTGTTTGCATTAGAATTCACGACTATGCCGCATTGTATTGTTGTGATAGATGATAGTGGATGGACATTAGGATGATTCATTAGCCTTCTATATACGAAGTCCTGTGGTGCCCATAATAGGGCCGGGCAATACGAAGACCTGTGGTGCCCATAATAGGGCCGGGCAATAACTCCGAGTACGAAGACCTGTGGTGCCCATAATAGGGCCGGGCATGGAGTTGAGGGATTTTTGAATCAGTCCATCCGTGGTGTGATTTGTTTGTGCAGTGACGCATTTCATGATAGCATGTTTTAAATATTTTCTTTTATAGTTCTACTCACTGGGCATCTAGCTCACCCCTCTCCCCTAACCCCCAGGTTTGCAGGTACGGGATAGATAGAGAAGGCAAGACGAGAAAAAGTCATATGTATGTAATAGTTAGTTTGTGGACATGACAATTGTATTATGATGAGATGTAAAAACATTCAGGATATTATGTAATGAGGTTATTGAGGATAGAGTTGCGCTTGACCATAATGTATTGTTAATCCCTTTTGTATATACATGATCTTATGTTATGATGTTTATGTAAACTAACTCAACACAGGTTGTTTTGCCTTTAAGGCTTGATGAGATCCCACAGAGGGACTATGTTATGTATATGATCAGAGTATGCACAGGTTGAGTTAGTTGATGACATTATGTATGAAGAAAAGTTTTAATTTTTATGCATGTTGTTGATCATGTATGGGATTATACAGGTTTACAGGTTTTATGTCAGGCTTGCTACGGGTCCCGGCGGCCTTAAGTCGACCCGGATCCTAGCGCCGGTAGCGGTCCGGATTTCCGGGGCGTTACAGAATGGTATCAAAGCCCTAGGTTCATATGGTCGGACCTAGAGTGTCGGGCTCATAGATGTTATAGAAGGTCAAGCACAATAGGAAGGTCATGTCCACTAGGATAGGATGTTGAGTCCTGTCTTGCATGATGATGTGATATGCCATGATTATATGCATGTGCATACATGATATGTTCTGCTATGTGATGTATGTGATGAGGGTTCATGTGTGCCCACATGAACCATATGATGCTAATGTTTGCTTGTTATGAGCTGTTTTTCAGAGAATAGGATGAGAGGAACTCGTCGATCTGCGCGATTGACTGGAGTGCCACCTGAAGATGAGGGCACGAGCGCCCGTCCTCCTACATTGCCTAGGGCAATGTCTTGTAGAGCCAACAGAGAAAGAGTGTCAAGGGACCCTAGGAGGTCTTTTGATGCTAGCAGAAGGGGGACAAATAGAGCAGGAAGTTCTTCAGATGTGAGGGAAGTTTTGGAAGAGGATCAGAGGAGGGATGGGAACCTGGATGTGAGCATGCAGGAAGAAGGGACAGGGGAGTCACAGGGAGGCGTTCAGGCCTCGGGGTATGGTTTTCCACCCCATTATCCACCCTTCCCACAGGGTTCAGGGTATCCGATGGGAGGTACATCGGATTACTCCAGCTTTAACCCCTACCCTACCTACATGCCCTATCCACCTTTCTATCCACCTTACACACAGTACCCAGCTTATCCACCCTCACCCTTCTATCCAAACCTGGCAAACCCCGCCACGGGGAATGTTGCACCTCCACCTCCACCACCTACAGAACCAGCAGCCCCAGTTACTCAACCTCCTAGACCTAGCTCAGTCGATGGGAGCAAGGTAAAGATGACAGATTACCTCAAGCTAGATGCTCCCAAATACAAGTCAGGGGATGACCCCTTTGAGTATCTGAGAGTAGTGAAGACAATAACTGATGAGCTAGGGGCAAGTGACAGCAGGGCCATTCAGATGGCAGGGTTCACTTTAAAGTGCAAGAAGGCACGGGAATGGTTCAAGTGTTATGTGGACCCGAGACTAGATGGTATGACATGGGAAGAATTTGCGAATGAGTTCGCTGGATGGGCTTTTCCAGACAGTTCTAGAGAACTGAAAATGATTGAGTTTGAGCAACTGAGGCAGTCAGAGCACATGAGTGTAGAGGAGTTCACGGATAAATTCTTGGAGCTATTGCCTTTTTCAGGGCAAGCTCTAGATTCAGATACGAAGAAAGCCAAGAAATATGTTATGAAGTTGCATTCCAGGTACTCCTCGTTGGTTCAGTCAGCTGAGAGAGAAAGTTTCCACACTGTGGTGGATATGGCTCGAAGAATGGAGGCAAGTGCTATAGTTGAGGGGTCAGTGAAGC